>NC_140973.1:9194415-9406915 GCF_056783735.1 Eptatretus burgeri | reverse complement strand
CATTGTTTGCTCAATTCCAGTCTGGTCTTGGGATCCGGCTTATCACAGAAAGATTTTATTTTTTATTTTTTTTGTATACAGAGTCAATGCTCATGAAAGAGCTCGAAAACAGAATGACAAGTACATAAGAGAACAAAACACAACACTGCAAAAGAAACAGCAGAAAGAGAAGGATAAATGCCAACAGGGCCAAGGGACAAAATAGACAGAAGAAGAAGGGATGAGGGGTAGGGTAGAATGTAGGGGGTGGATAGGATGGCTACAGAAGCAAACTCAGGAAGGAAAAGCTGGAAAAAAATTTGGGGGAGGGGAGGGTGGTGGGTGGGTGGTTTAACAGGGGAAGAAAAGATAATGGTTTTGGATGGGGGATAATCTGAGAAGGTGGTGAACAGCCATCTTAAAGATCTGTGTGGAAGAATGAGATTGAAGAGAAGGTGGAAGTTTGTTCCACAGGTGGGGAAAAAACAGAGGAACAAATGAGTGGAGGGAGGTGAGCAGTGATTCTGAATTTTGAGAGTTTCGCCATAAGGGGATTGCTGGTGGATTACATGTGCATGACAGATGCTTGGGGGAGGGATGGGACGGGAGGAGAGGAGAGGAGAGGGTTGGAGACAAAGCACGTAGAGGGTGCAAGACCAGAAAAGTCAGAAGCAGACAAAAAAAAACAGACCTGTCTGTGATGGCAAAGTGATATGCCCATAGATTTGGCTTCATTGTGTGAGAATCCATTGATAATGAAGGCCTTGATTTCCACAGTGTGAAGCTGAGCAAGGTGTAAAGTAGGGGTGCCAGCCCAGGGGAGAGGGAAGTATTATATCAAGCTTCTGAAGAAGGCCTTGTCGATGGATAGGAGTTCAGGTGTGGCAAAGAAGGACTTTGCATGACTGACAGAGGAGGCCCAGTCGGCGACTGGCTTTGGAGGCCAACTTTGAAATGTGGTTTGCCCAAGAAATATCATGGCTGAGCGTGAGACCCAATAGTTTGAGTGATTGACCTTCTTTGAGAAGGTTGTTAAGAAAGTAGATGGGTGGGTTTGCCACACGGTCCTTAGACAAAGATCAAGATATATACAGTAGACTAGGCGTAAGTCGTCACCATCGGGACCGAGAAAAAAGTGACGACTTAGAAATGTGACGACTTACGCGTATGCGAACATTCATGATGATTGTGGGGTGAAGGATGAAGTCGCGCGTGGCCTGGACACGTATGTGTGAGAGCCGGCTATTGTACCAAAAGGAAAACACAATCCTCGGGGCATAGGTGGGGGTGAGTTGGTGAGTTGGAAAGTGATCAAGCAAAGATGGAATTCATGAATCAGTTTATCAAAAGTAAAGATAATGAACAACTGTAAGACAACTCGTATACCATCGGTGATGGTATGGTGACAAATTACATGACACACAGTCATCGTGGTGATGATTATCACTCAATGCCAATGTGTAAGCGAGTGCGGTAATGTACAAAACAAGCCAATATAAAACCATGATCGGACTTCAACACGAAGCTCGATTGATCCTTTACTCCTTCGCGAAGTAATCCATTATGTTTGACTGCCTCAAACTCTTGGGCGTCTGGTGCATGAGAAAGGACTCAAACCGGTCATTGTATTCCATGATGTTGTCTGGGCAATCCTCCACCAAAAGACAGTATCGGCGCATCACATCCAGACAGTATCGGCGAATCCACGCTGCCTGATTCGCCGCACCTCTCGACCTTGCCGATTCCACACCTCACTTTGAATCTGTCTATCCAGTGCATCGGCAAGGTCTCGGCATCATCATGCCCGAGGTCCGCAGCGAATTTACGTGCCTTCAGCAGCAACATTTCACCGTCCAACCGAATATTTGGCTGAGCCGACATTTGCCGAAACCAGATGATGAGCATGTCATCGACATCTTCAAAGGACACACATTTCACGCGTTTCACACTTACCACCGGCCTCGCGATCTTCTCCACTTGTCCAAATATCTTGCCCTTATTCTTCAACATATCGTTCAATGTCTGCCGTTTGATGTCCAACTTCTCAGCTATGGCTGTTTTCTTCATCAGTGGATTTGCCTCGCAAAACTGGATAATGTCGTATTTTTTCTTGGTAGGTTTTAGTTGTAAGCTTACGCTTAGTCGCCATTGTCCTGCCTGCAGTGCGATCAACGTGTGTACGCAGTTATAAATAGCCTATCACTGACGGTGTAAACCAATGAGTGAGCATCACGATTCCATGAAATCGGGCTTCTCACTCGGCAGCAGTTCCGTGTGACGAGTTAGGAGTGGTAATTTACTTGAGTTTCCATTACGGGGGAACGGACAACATCTGACGACTTAGACGAAGTGACGACTTAGAGATGACGACTTACAGAGGGATGACCCTTTATTCAAAGGGATTTAACATGAGATAAATTCGGGACTTTTTGACGCTGCCAACTTAGGCGAAGTGACGAGTTACACGCTGCCGACTTACACCTAGTCAACTGTAATATATAGAGAGAGACACAGACAGACAGACAGATTTGCAAGGATTGAAAGACATATTCCAAGTGTTTGATCAGCTTGTGATCATTGTTTTTGAAGGTCTGAAGAGAGGGAAGAGGTTGCAGCCTGACTGTCTGAAGGATGAGGGAATAGGGATGTCATGTAGAGGGTGGAGTCATCAGCAAATAGATAAAGGGGATTTTTCAGTCAGAGTGATCGTTGATCAAGATCAGGAAGAGGACTGGGCCGAAAACACTGCCTTGGGGCACTCCAGCCTTGACAGGGAGAGATTAAAGAATTCCACTGAGAGTCACACGTTGGCAACGAGAGTGGAATAAGTCAATAACCAAAGAGTGGAATTGGCATTGGATGCTGTAAGCAGAGAGTTTGGAGAGCAAGGTGATATGCAGACTATATTGAAAGTTTGAGATACGTCTCGAGAGATCATTTGGCAATTCACTGTTGGTGCGCTGTCGTTATAGTGACATGCCTCTTCGTTGAATTAAAATGTCAATTTTTGCATTCGGCTTTGTGGTTGTTTCGTTTGTGCTTTATCTATTACGGTACGCCTTTTCTACATACCTGTGCAGCCATTTCAGCAGCAGTGGAGCAGTGGCGGGAAACCCATGGGGTTGAGGGGTCCCGGGGTGAAGGCGAAGAAGAAGAGGAAGAAAATATATATTTCGTTGAAGATGCGGTACTGTTCCAACTGCTCAACACTGCATTAATTAACTTTGACGTACATTCCATGAGGATAGCTAAATCGATCGTAATAAACGACACCAACTGGGAAAATGTTTGTAGAAACTTGGAGGTGTGAAGCTTTACCATACAACTTCTGGTTCAACAGCAGATGTTTCATCAAGTTGAATGTAGGTTGTTGGTTTTGTTTGTTTATCAATTTTGTTTTTTGGGGTCCTCACCATTTCAGTCTGACGAGGAACAGCAAGAAAGGTTGCCAGAGGGGGAGCCTGGCCAGGAGTTCATTGCGCACGTCCCTGTTCCGTCACAAAAAGAGGTAAGAATCTGTGGTGCCGCATTCGGCCATTTTTGTTACTCCGCTGATGGCTCGTCCAATGTGCTGTTGAAGCCCAGGTCATTGTACCTCCCATCGCCCCTGTTCTAGTATTTGCTCAATCAAATATTATCTGCTGTCTGAGCAATGTTGAAAATCGGTGTGATGTTAATTTTGTTTCTCCTCTTCGTAAAGCAATTGCTGCACTTTATGATTAAATACTTTTCGTATTGTTCGTGTTGCTGTGGAAGTTCGTCCTCATTTCATTGATGATATATGATGCTTGTATATGACGTGACCGATGACACTCAATGGTTACAATAGCCATCCAGTAACGCCGTTGCATAGTCATCACACCGAACAGTGGTGTACAAATCCACCTTTTATTTCTTCAATTAACCTTTTTTTGTTCCACCATGTACACAGGTGGAAGAAGCATTGATTCGACGCAAGAAGATGGAACTGCTGCAGAAATATGCCAGTGAAGCACTGATGGCTCAGAGTGAGGAGGCAAAAGTATTAATGGGCCTGTGAGCATCCTAAGATATGATCGGTTAGCAAAGAGGGTGGTTATTGACATTTGACAACTGTGAAAAGGTGCATCGAAAGACTGCCACAAACCGATCGGTGTGACTGCAATTAGGAAGACTTTGAACACACAAATACTCGTGGACATTTCCACCTGGCCGGTTCCAGGTTCACAAAGGCATGATTTGTGAGGGAGCATGGAGATTCCTCCGGCAAGCAACGCATGTGAGAGAATGGGGACTGAACCCTCATCATTGCCTTGCTTTTGTCGATTTGGTTGTGCAAAGGCCACTCGCTTCCAACAAGACGAAATTTCAAGCCCATTTTTGTGAGTTGTCTTTATTGGAAAAATTATCATTTTATCTCTCCAGTCATGTGTTGTTTCCCTTTGCCAGAAGAATCCTGCTGGTCGCTCCATTGTCATACAGAAGAGGCATACCTAGTGAGGATTGATTCATTTGTTTGTACTGAACATAAATGTAAATACATTTTCTATTTGTTTGGGTTGCCTCCTCATTCTCCACCACTCGAGTTGTCAATCAAGGCTGTTGACTCTGGTTGATTTCATTTTTGCATTTCAGGTTATCTAACACTTTATCAAATTCAAGAAGAAATAAATTTCAAGCTCTACTTTGTCTTGGATCAACCCACATCCGCTAGCTTACGAGTCGGTAATCATTCGGCCACAGTAAGTTTACGTGATAAATATTGTTTTTTTATTATTATAAAGAGCCTGTCGAGAGGAAGAAGGACTTGGAATGCCACTCTAAAACACACAAACCTACAACCGGACACTTTGTGAATTTCGTACGGAATGATAAACGAATAAATCACACGAAAATACACAATATGGGGTTTGTCTGACCATGATATATTCATTTGTTACATATTCGGTCTCAAACTTCCCAAGGGGACGAGGAGTCACACGACGGAGGTTGTAGTGGTTTCTTTTTCCCGCGTAAAGGGAGTTTCCCGCCTTGGACAAACTCCGCGTTCAGGTGTATAAATAGCTTATCTTGTATAAAAATATATATATATCTTATAGCTTATATATAAATAGCTTACCTACAGGAAGTAAAAACTATAACCACAAACTATTCAGTCAATTCTGTCCAATGTATGATTACCTTTTTTTTGTTAATATAAACTGGTGCTACTGTTGTTAATTTGGAGGAAACCTGACATCCTTGAGCCATTCTGTCCCCCACAGATGAACAGATCCAAGCAGAACTTAATATTTTGTGTGCAGCAGTTATAAAATTTTATAATCTGCACATAAAACAGAAATAGGACACCAGTTTACAATCAATTGAGAGTCTCCTTTGGTATTAAGGTAGTCATTGATCCACAGTAGCTCCATGGCAGTTGTCCATCCATTAAGCATTCATTCAGGACCTGCAGTGAGTGAGTGAGTCTGACGCTGTCCAAGAAGCACCGGAAAAAATTTGTTTGTCAACCAATCAAGCTCAGGGACTTTCTCAGGTTCCAAGGTATTCAAGGTGGTGGTGAATTCACACAATTGAAGAGGAGTCTTCAACTGTTGTTTCTTGTCCTCCGTTAATGTTGGAAGACCGGAAATTGTGATAACTGTTGTGTTGTGGTCTAAAAACCCAGGTGGGCAGATCAGGATGAAAGGGTGAAACGTTCAAGTAAAGGATGACCATAAAACTTGTCGAAGTGAGCAAGTGCAATATTATTTTGAATGCAGCGACACCATGAGTATTGTATCATTGAAAGGTGTTGTAACCGCCACATGTGTTTGTAATTCAGTATTTTTAAAACCTTACGAGGGTTGTTGTGGAGGCAAGATGGGGTTCAGTGCTGTTCCTGTCTCATCGGGCTGGGAGAATGTAGTTGAAAACTCCGCTAATACAGATATGGTAGTTTTGCTTATTTCGGGTTTTCTGGTTATCAAAGGAAGTTAGGTGTGTTCAAAGGTGATTTAAAAAGTTTTGCCAAGCTAAAGGTGTACTCGAACCATAAACATTAAAAAATACTGTAAAACTTTCCCCATTGGAGAAATGCTTGTGATGCTATGGCCGCCTCCTGCCATGGCGCACCTTGCCACCTCCCAACACCACTGACATAACCTCTTACGCACACTGACAGGATTTGTTGGAAACAAACACTCTCCTCTAAGCTGCCGAGCCTGGGTTCGAATCCAGACCAAGCTATAAACTGTCATCCCGGCGTTTGACAGGCACAGTGATTCATCAATGTGTGTACCTGTCCTTGGTTGGACGTTAATCTGGGCGTCACATCTGCAAGCATTTGTGGATGTTGAAGATCCCAAGGTGTCCTTTGTGAAGACAAGTTGAGCTATCAGCACCATGAACAAATTACAAATCCCTGCCGGAACCAGCAGAGGGCATTGCATCACCGACACAGCCGTGCCGTGAGCCAATGATGCTACCCCACAGCTTTGTGCTGCATTTGAATGAAGAAGAAGGACTGAACGTGTGCACGAGTCCTCCAGGATACTTTGTATTGTGTACATTTGATGAGATTTCATTTTCTTCACAAGGTGATTTTTTACCAGAGATGGTTTTTATTGATTAATTTGTTTTTACAGAAATACATTTATTCAGTTCAATAATAATTAAATATTAATAAAGATTTACTGAACATTTTGGGAGAAGGGCTATAAAGGATTTTTGATATCTTGAAAGGGAGTTGGAGATGAAAAGATGGAGAAGTGTTGGATGAAGAGAACCCTGTTGAAGACCATAAAGAATACTGAGAATGGCCTGGATATTATTATGACATAGGAAGGATAACTGAAGAGTGGTGGAGAAGGAAGAATGAAAATGAAATGATAGAGGGAGCCAATGAGCAGCATGTTGACGGGTATTCAGAAAGTCTCCAGCTTGACTCATTTAATGATTTGTTCAGGCCCAATCAATATCGTCGATTGAGGTACTCTTGTTTTTATTTATTTAAAAACAGCCTTTTGTTTATTTTCACAGAACCTCTGCACAGAAGTCTCACCATGAGTTGGGCAAATGAAAAGACTGAAATCAGAGCAATAATCAAATAACTCCAAAAAGAAATGTCCAAAGGAAATCCACAAGGACATGGTGGTAACACTGGGAGATTATTCCCTTTCATGTGCCACTGAATAAAACCAATAACTGAGCAGCTGAATTTATTTGAGAGAGAAACAGCACCGAGTCTGAGCCAAGATCATGGTGTCCCAAAGAGGCCACCACACTCATCCACAAGCTTTGGACCAATGACAGATGATGAACAGGTACGTTGTTGAGACCGAGTCCAATCATTGGGTCAGTGCACTCCATTCTCACGGAGAATCAGATCTGGATTCCAGAATTTTATCCATCATGAGAAAGTTATCAGTGAGATGAGTGCCCAGGATATTGACTGCTGATTTGAAGAGAGCTTGATTTGACCTCCAGGGAATATTTTGAGCAGTTAAAAACAAACGTACAGAGAGAGCTTCATGAACAGCATTGTGATTCAGGAAGAGTTATGGGTTCATTGCTTTGATCTTAAGATCAAATAGCAGAGCATGCAGTGGAAGCACAAATTGTGCCTTCGGCAGGATTTAGATGTTGCAGGGCACTCGGCCATTTTAAATATTCCAAGTCATATCCAATGCTCTATTTGTCTATTAACATTTGGTTTTGTAGAGATTGGGGAAGGCTCCATCCCAAAGCCATCAGTGTGGGGCCCCTCCAAGTGCTCCCCTCAGCCATGGCCTGACTTGCATATGCCTTAATCCAGCCCTGATTGTGCCATTAACCCTTGGTGCTCGCTCTACCTCCCCGGAAGTTCAACAACATTGAAGCATCATCTGGAAAGGTTGTGGCCAGTTTTTCTGGGATTGCAGTGTCGAGGCTCTCACAACTCACTCTCTTGCATCAGGTGAGAGACCTTATATTGAGGATCACTGTGCCGAAGAACTTCCACAGTTGTAAGATGCCATCAACAACAGGCACCGGGGAATGTTGAGTGTCGTGTTTATTCTCCAGAACAATACATTTCCATATATCGTCTTGGTTGCAGTGACTGCAGCAACCAAACTCTGGCATTTAACTGCTTCTCCAGACATTATAGTCGGTCGATCCATTTCCGTTATGTTTCTCCCTGTTCCCCAAGTTAAAGGAAGACCTTTGTGGAAAAAGTTTTTCTGAGAATGAGGAAATGATTTCAGAGGTTAAGAACATTCTGAAAAAGAAAGGCCAGGTTGTTTACAAATGTGCTTGATCAAGATGCAACAGAGATGGACGATGTACAATTATATGAAGGGGGACAATGTTGAAAAATAATGTTGTTTTTTGTCATCAGGTGAGAAACTGAACACCCGTCGTCGTGCTGGATTAACTGAATAGTGGAGGTTTGGATGCGAGAGTGAAATGAGAAACCAAGGTTAGAGAAACAGGGAAAGATACTCATGGAAAGGAACCTTCCTTCAGGTACAGCAATGAGAAGATAAATTTTAAATAATTATGACAGTGAATGTTTCAAGGACAGGATTTGGATTAGATCTTGATTGAAGTTCTTCACATGGAATCTGCAGGTGCGTTTGGTAAGCTGGAAGGGGTGAAGGATGTTGGAAAAAAAAACTAAGAGAATTTCTGATTGTCCAAGTCTGCCTTGAGTCTGAGGTGGAAGAGACCGGTCACAGTGTGGACGAGATGATTCAGAAGAATATTTAAAGTCAATCCAGATGATGGCAGCAGCTAAATGGAGGGAGAGAAAAGTAAATACAAAGTTGGAGTGTAAATGTGTTTGTTAGTACAGTAATAAAGTCATGCATGATGTACAGTAATGAAGTCACACATGATACACAGTCATGAGGTCAAGCAATGAACACCAAGGGTTAATATCTGCAGTTCCCTTCATGATTGGCAGTGATTGTACGAATCAGGGAGGGACCTCACCTGCTTGATGGATTCATTGGAATTATTAAATTCTCTACACTTGGAATTATTTAGCTCTCTTCATGATATTTTTAACAAGGAAGTGACAGATTGACAAACATGGACCCAAAAAGGATCCAGGTGATGAAATAAGTCCATCGAGTGTTGACCCTACCTTAGTTCTGGAGATGTTTATTAGAAAAGCTTGAATCAGCCATCTGCATGAGCCTGGTGTAACGTCTTGCATTTCTGGAGAGCTTACATGATGGAGTGATGAGGGAATCACTACCGAACATGACATCTTCCTCTCCAGCGGCCATAAATATGACTTCTTCCTCTGCACACATCAACAAAAGGAAGTCAAAACCACTCACGAGCATTGTCATCATAATCTCCATAATTGGCCAGCCTTCCAACACAATCCTGGAATGAATATCTATCTATCTATCTCCATCTCTCTGTTTCTCCCTCTCCCTCATTTCTACATTTCAGTTCATGTTTTATTTCACTTTTCCCTCCACTTTCACATCTTGATTTTCTCCATGACAAACTCCCACTGGACTTTCATGAACGTTTGATTTATGTCAAATTACAAGGGAATTTAGGCAATTTGGTCCATCATTCCTGTGCTTCAAACAGAGCCCACAAATCCCCATTTACTGTATGAATTAAAATAACAAAACCTCATCTGATGACGGAGAAGTGAATCATGATGGAGTGCTTCATGGACGGCAGCTCGAATCACCCATCACTGATTGAAAGTGCGATTGTAAAAATTTGATTTTTCAAACAATCAATTTTAATGAACATCCAGGTGTTTACAATGGCTTCTGTATGGATACATTAACACTCATTCCAGACTTCCACCAATTGTAAGATTTGGTGCTTGTCTGGCTCCGAGTGAAGCAAAATATTAATTTGTTCTCAACACTTCTGAAGCACAGACAAAATGGGACACGATGGAGGTGAGGAACATGTAATTTAGACAAAGTTTGGGATAATCTGTAATGCAAGGTGAGATTCTTGGTAACTGACGTTCCATCCGGAAGGATGGTTTCATGTACTTGGGTGGTGGAGGAGGGAATGGGCGCCTCTTCTTGGGGCTCTTTGGAAAAATAAGAAAGATTAAATACATTGATATGTTCATCAGTTTGATAACTTGTTCAGGATGTGGCACAGAAAGAAATGCACTGATAGAACAGGTAATCAATCAGATCAGGTCAGGTATGGGAGCATGTGCCAGAACAGCACGTCGCTGCGTCCACTTTCCGCCGGTACTCCAGGGGCCTCCGTCTGGCCATCCCCCAGGCAGATGCCAGGCCCATCCCCATCTCCTTGAGATGATGGTCAACCTGTTGCAACCATGAGGCACGTGGTCGACCCACTGGCCTCCTCCACTCATGAGACTCCCTCGCTGAGAGAATCTGGTGAGCAGGATCAGCGTCAGGAAAACGAGCCACATGTCCATACAGCCGCAGCTGATGCTCACGGATTATGCAGGTAACAAATCTCATCCGAGTCTCTCTCAGAAACCGCTCCTTGGACACAAAGTCTGACCAGTGAAAGCCAAGGATTCTCCGAACAGACCTGGTACCAAAGGAATTAAGTCTCCATCTCAGATCCTTGGTCAGAGTCCAAGTCTCGCACCCATAGAGCAAGACTGGAAGTACCAAGGACCTGAAGACTCGGACTTTCGTCCTCCCACACAGGTACCGGCAGCGCCACACCCCATGATCCAGTGAATCCATGACTCCCCAGGCCCGACCCAGACGTCTATTGACCTCTGACTCGCAGCCAGCAGAGACATGAATATCACTGCCAAGGTAAGTGAATCTCTCCACGACCTCAACATCCTCACCACAAACAGACACAGACAGGACAGCAGCATCCAAGATGTCACCGAAAGCCTGGATCTTAGTTTTGACCCAAGAAACCCGTAATCCCAACGGCTCCGACTCCTCATTCAGCACCTCGAGGGCCCCCAAGAGGATGTCTAAAGTCTCCGCAAAGATGACTGCATCATCTGCAAAATCAAGGTCCGAGATCTTGACATTCCCAAACGATGCACCGCAACTTGATCTCTCCGACATCCTCCCTAGAATCCAGTCCATACAAGTGCTGAAAAGTGTGGGGGCAAGTACACATCCCTGACGAACTCCAGTAACAACTGGAAATAAGTCACAGATGGTACCACCACACTTCACAGCACTCTCAGTACCAGAGTAGAGTTCAGACATCAGATCGATCAGTATTGGTGGCACCCCACGAAGACCAAGAATCCTCCAGAGGACATCCCGATTCACTAAATCGAACGCTTTACAGAGATCAACATAGGCTGCTCAACATCACAGCCTCAACATAACATAGATCAGCATCACAGAGAGATCAACATAACATAGATCAGCATCACAGAGAGATCAACATCAACATAGACATAGGTAATCAATGAAAAGGTGAATTAGTTGATCTAATCCAATCAAGGGGAGTTAAAATTATTGTGATTTATCCTGCGTGGGGATGACCGTGCCAATACGTTACCTTTCCCACCTAAATTATAATTATCTCCACAATTAAGGATGTTCTTCCTCATCAAAGTAAGTATTTCCAGCAATGTCAATAAAAGATTTCAACTTAACATCTTCATCTTGGGGTGAGCTGAATTTGTACCCGGTATGTTCACCCCCAACTTCCCCCAAAGTAATGAAGAATGCTTTCCTGTTGGAGGTCCTGAATGTGCTGTGCCCCCTCAACACCTTGCTGCTTCTGCTGCTGTTGCGGCACTTGATCAGAGTGAGATCTCTGTTTCTTCTGGAACTCCTGAACAACATCCTGTGTCCTTTGTTGTTGTTGTTGTGGCTCGCTATCATGGTGAGGCTTTTGTTGTTGCTGCATCCCTTCAGAAACACGCTGTGTACGTTGTTGCTGCTGTTGCAGCCCATCATCATGGCGAGGATTCTGTTGTTGCTGTGTTGCACCAACACCGTGGGGTTTCAGTTCAATTCCCGTACTTTTCTTTGCTTCTTCGTTTGTTTTTTGAAGATTTTTTTTTCTTTTTTGTTGAGCAGCTGTTCCTCTTGCTGCTTCACCCATTGTTTGTCATTCAAATATTGAGACCACTCATTGGAATTCTCGTTCCGTTTCAGTTGTTGATGCAGTTTCCAGTCAGCAATCTTTTGCACATGTTCTGCCTCCTCTGCATCAACATTTGCTTCTGCCTCCTCATTGGTCTCGTCAGATTTTTGAAACGGTTTTTTGAGTTCTTCATCCATTACGATCTCTTCTTCATGTTCCACTCATCTCTGTTCTTCCTGTTCTAATCTCTGCTTTTCCTGTTCCACTCATCTCTGTTCTTCCTCCCTTAACCGCTGCTTTTCCTGCTCTCGTCGTTTTTCCTCCCTTTCCTCACTTTGTAAAACCTCGTGTTCCCGAGTGTGCACATCTTTTTCCCTCTTATAAATCTCCTGCTCCAGCTGATGTGCCTCTTTCTCTCTCCGGAACAACTCTTCCTCTTTTCTTTTTTTTTTGTCTCCAAAAATCGTTCTTGCCGACCACGCTCCTCCTCTTTTCGCTGGTTCAACACTCTCACCATGTTCTCAACATCCCTTTCTCGTTCTCTCATCTCTTCCTCTTGTCGGCGTGTCTCAATTTCTCGACGTTTTATTTCCCCCTTTTTTTTAACATCTTCCTTTTTTCGAATCGTGCCCGTTTTTCCCATTCCATTCCTTCAAGTTCAGAAATCCCTTTCTGTAATTTCTCCACCATGTACTCACTATTGAGAACCTCTTCCTCTTTTCGTTCGATCTCAAGCCATGCACGTGTATGCTCCTGATACACCGATTCCCTCCATGGCACAAATTTTGTGAATTCTCTCCGATCTTCCTCCTCTATTTGCCTCCACTCTGCCGTCTTTCTTTTCTTTCGCTCTTCATTATGCTTTTTTATCTCCTCTTCTTCATCTTTTTTCCTCATTTCCTCTTCCTTGCTTTTCCTCTGCTGTTCTTTTTCTATTTCTTTCTGCTTTTCTTTCTCTTTCGTCCATTCCTCGTCCTCATATTTTTGTTGCAGACCTTTTTCCTGAACTGCTTGTTCTCCAAGCTCAACTAACAGTTCTCTTTCTTTCAGTTCTTCCTCTTTTTGGTGCAACTTTTCCCCCATCTCCTGTAGTTTTTCATTCTCTCTCTGCCACAACATCATCCTTTGATCCTCCTGTTCCTTTGCATCCTGCATCTCCACTGTTTCCTTTTTTGGAACCTCCTCGAGCAATGGCTGCTCTTTTGTTCGCGTTTTGTTCTTTAAGAGTTTCCGGACACATCCAAAACTGCAAGAAACAAACACAATACTTGTCAGTTTTAGCTAAAATGAAGTACAGTATCTATAATATCATGTGACGTGTGGTGTCTGTCGGTATGTTTGTATGGCCGCACGTTCGGCTGTCTCCCGTAACCAGAAGAAATGCATGACACCAAACGAGATGTATTTTAAACGTATTGTCTGTCATTTGCCACAAGCCAAGCAATGTCCCTTCTTGTCTATAGTTTGGCATTTGCCAAAATCCATGCAATGTCCCTTCTTGTCTATAGTTTGCCACATGACACATACCATATAAAGGGGGCTTTTCTCTGCCCCTGGCATTTTTCCCAAGAATAATGAGCGACTTTGGAATCATCTTATTCGATAACCCTCTCCTGAGCTGTGCTTCTCCACCACTTTATGTCAGACTTCTTTGGAAAATTCCTTGGTCTTCGTGTTTGCCTTGTTGTTTGACAAAGTCAGTTGCATCTTAAAACTCATTAAAGTGAACAATTAAAGGGGAAAAGTTAAATTTTGAAGTTAAACCACTGATTACATACAGGTGAATCCCATTACACTTATCTTGTGACCTTTCAACCAAATAATTTGCTCCTGAAGTGATTTAGGGTGAATTAGGCAAAGGGGTTGTTTACTTATGTAACTGAGAATCATCTAATTTTCTCTGTTAATCAAACTCATTCACATTTTATCAACATTTTTTAGCTTTATCGCTTTGGAATAGTTTGTGAAGATTCAAGATATTAATTTTGATTTGAAAGAATCATTGATGGCATCAAAATGAATGCTCGGGAGGGGTAGCAGGGAGTGAATACTTTTGCAGGCCGCTGTATAAAAGGAGCCATGTGTGCGTCCGTGAGTATATGCATGTTCCAGACACTTCTATACCTTAAGACCCCTTGATAGCCGAAGACCCCTAAAGGCCCAAACACCATTCAGGACATTATGGCCCATTGTCTTGAAGACCCCGAAGGCCCCATGACCCTTACGACACCAGAAGATGGTCAAGATCCAAAAGACCACAACAACCTTTACAGCCTCCCAAATAATCTTGAAATCCCTAAGACCCTCAAGATCCCTCAGACTCCCAAAACTCTGAAGACCCCCATGACTCTTAAAGACCCTTTCAACACTTCAGATCCCTTCACCCATTCGATCTTTTATACCTGGAAGAGCCCAATGAACCTTTTGACCCCACAGACACTTCAGACCTTTACACCCCATAAATCCCTTTGGTCCCCATCGACCTTCATACAATTTGGACGCCTTGCACCTTTCAGACAGATTGGAACATTGACCACTTCAGGCTTTAGACCACATTTCATTTTTAGAACCTTTTTACATGTTTGAGAAACTCGTCCCTTTCAACCCCTGAGACCCAAACTACAATTGGAACATACCCTTTAGACCTGAAGACCATCTTGAACCTTTTAAGCACCCACCACACAAACATCGAAAGTCTTCTTGAAAACAGTGTTTACTTTTTCAGCAAGTAATGTTCAAACTCGACCCACCTGGAGGGTGGGTACTCTGGTCGTTATTTGTAAAAATTAAATGTAAATTCGTTTAAAATTTCTGAGTGATCTTGTCCCCTTGGATGAAGGAATTATAATGTTGATGAAAATGTCACTTGTGTTCCTTACCGGTGAACGTGGGGCTTTTTATTGTGCCTCTTCTTTCTCGTGAACCACGACGATGGTCTAAACCAGTGTTTCTCAACCTTTTTACCCTTGTGGAACCCTTGAAATAGTTTTTGTGTCTCAGGGAACCCCTGCAGAAAAATTATTATATACTGTTACGGTTGTGGAAATTCGCATTACACCATAAAGAGTCCTCAGGTGAGATATATCGGTAAGTTCATGTGTAGTTAGCCCAAACCCGTTTTATAGAGGGAATATGTGTGATTCATCCGGGCTGCGACGCTTTGAGTTAGCCATTTTTTCTTTCTCTATTGTTATTTTTGACCATTAAGCCGCCAACAACGCAAACAGCCACTACCTTTACCTTCACAACTCCATCCCGCAAACATCACTTCACTGCCATTCCCAAACGACACCCGCCAACCACCAAACCACCACAGCAAACCCCCCACCACCTTCGCCTTTCTCCTTCTACAACCATCGACCACACCACCAGTCAACACCAAACGTCGTGCTGTCCAGGGCCCGTTCGGTAATTGATGCCGAACGCGTCGAGCCGCGGGTACGAATGCGTTCCTCTCAGGGAGAAATTCGGATCAAAAAGGCTTCACGCCCCCTTTTCTCCGTCCAATGGGCGAGCGTCGGGTGGTATGGCCCCGCCTCCAAGCGCGATGAACGTGGATTCTTTACGAGAGGAATTTGGATCAAAAAAGGCTCACGCCCCTTTTTGCCACACCAATGGCTGAACAGAGGGTGGCGTGGCCCCGCCTCCACTCGCGTTTTGATCCTGAAATTTGCATATAGGCTCTTCCTCTGTTCTATAAAGACGCGAGCGCAAGGCGACTCGCGCGGCTGGTCGGGGCGAGTGAAGACGGCGGTTCAGGTCAAGTTGCAGGCGGCTGGTCGGGGCAAGTGAAGAGTTCGAGTTCGAGTCGAGTGAATATGGCGGTCGGCATCGAGGTTGCGGTGTGGGGGTCGCTCGTCTCGTCGTTGGTGCCGTCTCGTCGCGGGGTCCAAGCCAGCCAGCCATTTCCCTCTCCCTGAGCATCAGCAATTCCCACCCCCCCCATCTGCGCTGAGATAGTGCCGGCGGGCCCCGTTCCTCCCCCACCCTAAACGTGGTGCTAACCAAACTGCTTGCGCGGAGCACGCCGGAGAGGGCTCGCCGACCATGCCAGGGGCACGGAGTCGGGGCGCAGCGGCGCGGACATTGTGGCTTGCCCGCCATCGCGTCACAAGGACGCGGGTAAGACCTTCTCGGTCTCGTGGACCTGGCCGCTCCTCCAGGTTCCACGCACATTTGGTCCACGGACCCATCTGCCTCCTTGCCAGTGAGGGTGGCTTTCTTTCCTTTGCTTTTTGGAATGAGTGATGTGGCGCCGAGTCCCGCCAAGTAGAACTGTATAAGTGTTGTAAATAATTACCCTTTTATTTGGTCGTGTTGCTTTTGTCTTGACTTATTTGTTGCATTTTGTCTTGACTGTAATATGTGCCTTCCGTGTTTCCGTAATAAATGTGCATTGCGTGTTGAACTGTTTCCCACTTTGCTTCGTCTCCTTCCTTTTATTGAATCTCCATCTTGCATCACGTAAGGGATTGATAGTGGGTTTAAAACGCCTGGTAAATAATCTGAACCGTCGAGGTCGACGATAACTCTGCTCAGTTATCTCTGCAGCACGGAACGAGCCGCTTAAGCGGTTCATGTCCGGAGTCGACCTGTGGCGTGGTACAACTCCTCGGTACGCTACTCGCGCGAGTACTTAGATGGGCAATTCCGCAGTTAGTAACGTTACATTTTAGGGACATTCTCATTATTTAGATAAGAATCCTTTCTCTATCTGTGGATGTAAAGTCTCATTAATGTCACCAGAGATCAACCTAGTCTAGACGTAGAACAGAGCAAAGAATGAAATCATTTCATGAAACATTCTAGAAGAAAGAACTGCTTTTAATGCCGGTTAGTAACGTCCTTTTTTGTAACGTTACTAACCGGCATTAAAAGCAGTTCTTTCTTCTAGAATGTTTCATGAAATGATTTCATTCTTTGCTCTGTTCTACGTCTAGACTAGGTTGATCTCTGGTGACATTAATGAGACTTTACATCCACAGATAGAGAAAGGACTCATCTAAATAATGAGAATGTCCCTAAAATGTAACGTTACTAACTGCGGAATTGCCCAGATAAATCGACTATTCGGCGATCGGACCCTATTTCGCGTGGGTAGAATGCGGACTGAGTTGTGGTGAGGTTAAACCCCCACCCGTGACTGGCTCCGGGCGGTAGTTCCCGGAGGGTCACGACTGAATTGTCCGTTCCGGTGGGCGAGGCGGCCGCTTTTGGCTACACGCGGTCGTTCGCACGCCGGCGGGCGCGAATTCGCAACAATACCATTATTAATATGTAGCTCTTTTATAATGTTATCGTAGTTCACGTGGTAAATATAATATTTTTTTTCGGATACCTGGTTTAAGGAAAAAATGACCCCCTTTTTGTCAAATTTATTGGCAATGAAAAAAAAAAAACATACTGCTCGTTGAAGAGACCTCACACCAAGGTTTTAAATATTCCATTAAAAAAATATATATATTTATATTAGACTTATGTGCTATCACAGCTGCATCAGGGAGGGACCTCACCTTTACATACAAAATGGTATGTGAAGTTTTTTTTTTTTTCAAATTTTTCAAAATTTGGTTTTTCAAATGGCCAATCAAGCAGATTTGATGAGAAAGCCCTGCAGAACAGAAATGCCAAATTTGATGCTTGTATCATAATTTGCACGATTTTTCTACTATCTACGACACTACATCACCCCATTTTCACTCCTCTGCAGGATGAAGGTATCATTGAACTCACACTGGGTACATTGATTTTGTGACCATGCTTGTCAAGCACAGTTTTGTAAAAGGGTTTGGAAAGCAATTTGTGATTTCTTCAGAATGCTGGCGATAACTCGCCTGCTCTTTGTGAGAAACACCGTGGGATCTTTGATGTCCACCAACGGGTAAAGTATCCCGTGAAGATTCCTCCATCGACACGACCATGAAGGAGCTTCTTGAAGGGACAAATTCCAACTTTGCTTGGTGGGGAAAGTTAACCCGAAACCTGCAGTTTCTAACCAAAGATAAACTCTCTTTATATTCATCACATCCTCACGGCAATGAGCGATCACAACCATTGAAAGGACAGACAAGGAAGATAAAATGTGGGATTTAAACTCTGTGCACTAACACACATGGGTCTACTCCTATTTAAAGGCTACTCCAGGATTTCTCCAAAAAAGTTCCGTTTTCTCCAAAAACTTAATTTGGTCTCCGAAGGGATGGGACGTGAAGCCGGCTGTCCCATTGTGAGTCAATATCCTGGTTCTGGTGCACAAGGATGACAGTTTTTATAATTCGATCCGATTACAATGGAATTAAACTCAGATAAAGCAAAAGAAAATGTCCCAAACAGGTTCCCTGTGAAACCACAAATGTATCCGATTTACCAACTAGAAAAAGTACCAACGTGTGACATTTTGTGTGTACCTTTCCCGAGGGTATCTTACAATCCCAACTTACCTACTCGGGTGACCTGGAGGTTTCACTACCGAAGACCAGCAAGACCATGATGATAACCCACATCATCTCTGGTGGTGGTGCATGCCAAGCATGGAACTGGGGAACTAACAATATAACGATTTATTACCTCCACCACTGAAGGTGAAAGAGGTTGTGTTTTCACCCCTTTCTGTCTGTTTTTTATTTTGTTTGTTTGATTGTTTGTTTGCTTGTTTGTTTGGGGTCATTCCATGTCAAATCATCAAAGAATCTGCCAACATCTCTCAGATTTTTGTAAAACTTTGGGAACCAATTGGGACCCATGAAAAACGGCAAGAACTCAAATATTTTTGCTAACAGCCTCTTAATTAGTGAGATACAGACTAACGAACTTTGGACTAATTAGCACGACGTCGCGAATTCAAATGGCCATACCTCTAAAAGTATAACACCTAGAGAGCTGGTTTTGGTGTCATTTTAAAGGTATTTTCATGCCCTATGAATTTGTCTGGGCAACATTTTCCTACCTCCAACCACAAAAAAGTTATCACAAAATATAAACTTCAATCGTGAATCCCCAAAAAATGTATCCTTCAAATTTCCTCAAATTCATCCCAGAGGTACCTTATGATGTCAAGAAGCTTCCACATAAGTTTTGTGATGGGCACTCCAATAGTTTCTGAGATATGAGCAATAATGTACATGTACGTATGGCATATAGGTTCGAAAATCAGCATTTGTATTGTATTATACAATCAATAAGTGAGTTCAAGTACACAGTGTTCACTAACCTGACTTAGGCTTTCAATTTCCTCTTCAATGCAGCAACAGCAGCACTTGTTTCTTCCCCTCAGGCCCAGTTGAAAATGAAAGTATATGATACTTCAAAGCAATTGATGGTCGTTCCCTGTGTTCCCTGTCATGGCTAGGTTAGAATGATTGTATAATACATTACAAATGCTGATTTTCGAACCTATATGCCATACGTACATGTACATTATTGCTCATATCTCAGAAACTATTGGAGTGCCCATCACAAAACTTATGTGGAAGCTTCTTGACATTTTTTGGGGATTCACGATTGAAGTTTATATTTTGTGATAACTTTTTTTGTGCTTGGAGGTAGGAAAATGTTGCCCAGACAAATTCATAGGGCATGAAAATACCTTTAAAATGACACCAAAACCAGCTCTCTAGGTGTTATACTTTTAGAGATATGGCCATTTGAATTTGCGACGTCGTGCTAATTAGTCCAAAGTTCGTTAGTCTGTATCTCACTAATTAAGACGCTGTTAGCAAAAATATTTGAGTTCTTGCCGTTTTTCATGGGTCCCAATTGGTTCCCAAAGTTTTACAAAAATCTGAGAGATGACGGCAGATTCTTTGATGATTTGACATGGAATGACCCTTTGTGTGCAGGATATCTCAAAAAAAGTTGTGGACGGATTCGGATGAAACTTGGTGGACTTATTGGGGTTGCGGCAAGGACGAATTGATTCGATTTTGGTGAAGATGCCAATCCAGATCTGGATACGATAATTATTTAATTTCAAAAGTGATTCTTCACCATTGAGAGATCGGGCCAAAAACGATACATGGCATGGTATTTCAAAAATGTATTGATTGTACTTGTGGGTCAAACATTACGTGGTGGAGGTATGCGCTCTACCGAGTGCCCTTCTCGTTCTTCATTGTTCGACTGTGTGACATCATCCTGCACTGTGACCACCCTCTCCACATTTGGGGAACTGGTAATTTAACGATTTATTCTTCACTGTTCCACTGTGACGTCATCGTACACGATTGGGAGTGTTGAGAGTGACGTCATCGTCACTCTCAACACTACCAATACCACCAACACCCTCAACACCACTTCCATGACATGACCATCGCTCCTCCAATCAGAGATCACTCCCTGTCCTTTCCCAATTTTCCAAATATCGAACTAACCGTTTCAAATGGATCACCTCGCCGCCATTGTACCATTTAACTTGCATCAGACGTGGTAACTAGAGGGGGAGCACTCGGGAGAGTGCAAAACCTCCGCCGCCAATACTGCTGGGTCACTCAAGTGAACCTTATATCTTATTCATTAAATGTCAACAGTGCTGACAGAGTTATAGTTCTTTTCTCCATTTTTTTTTTGGGGGGGGGGGGTGGTTGGAAATCACTTAAAACATGTAGAAATGTTTTACACACAAAAAAAAAGAAATCAAAATTTTGTTGAAAAAAAAGTTGCAAAAAATTTTTCTCTAACAATTTTTTTGGGGGGGGGGTTGGAAATCACTTAAAAGATGTAGAAATGCAAAAAAAAATTTTCTCTAACAATTTTTTTTGAGGGGGGTTGGAAATCACTTAAAACATGTAGAAATGCAAAAAAAAAAATTTTTTCTCTAACAATTTTTTTGGATGGGGGTTGGAAATCACTTTAAGCATGTAGAAATGCAAAAAAAAAAAAAATTCTCTAACAATTTTTTTTTTTGGGGGGGGGTGTGGAAATCACTTAAAACATGTAGAAATGCAAAAAAAAAAATTTTCTCTAAATTTTTTTTCGGGGAGTAACAATTTTTGGGGGTTGGAAATCACTTAAAACATGTAGAAATGCAAAAAAAAAAAAATGTATCTATTTTTTTGGGGGGGGGTAACAATTTCTTTGGGGGGGGTTGGAAATCACTTAAAACATGTAGAAATGCAAAAAAAAATTTTTTTTTCTCTAACAATTTTTTTTGGAGGGGGGGGGGTCCAAGTCCAAATCCAAAATTTAATGGCATGATCCTTGGACCATACCTAACCCCCCCCCCCCCACCAAGTTTCGTCAAAATCCGTCGAGGAGTTTTTCCGTTATACTGTTCACAAACAAACAAACAGACAGGGGTGATAACAGTAACCTCCATCAATCTTCGAAGATGGCGGAGGTTAATAAATGTGAATTGTTACCACAAGCTTGCCGTCTCCATGATACAAGACGCCATTTGCATTTTTCCCTCCTCCATCCGTACTCCGTGTGGAATCCCGTGCAGGCACGAACAACTTGATGGAGTTACAAACTCGCAATACACCACCCGTTCGCTTTCACATTAAACCAGTAATAAACGAACTCCTTTCGTGTTGTGAACCTTCCCGAGTCTGTCATCTCTTACAATCCCTACCTACCTGCTGCGGAGGTCGCGATGTCCCACCAACGACGACCAGCCCGAAGAGCGCGATAACTGTGGTGGATTGGCATCGAGCGTTGAGGGGGCGTGGAGGAGTTGTGATGATAGTCACGTGTCTGCAATGCATATAGCTGTTCGCGCCCGCTAGAGGCTCGTAGTCGTGTACATCCGGGAAGGCAATAACCAGAGTTACGACAACCCTCACGACTCTCCGTGTCTCACTGCTCCCCGGCCATCACATTGGCGACGAGGATGTTTCGGATCGACGCGTGCAGAGTGCCTGTTTTCCTCGGCATTGACTTTGAGTCGTTGCCGGAGCAATTGGTTTGCTGGGCGCACGGAACGCCGGGAGAATCAGCGCAGCTCGCGCAGTCCGAGTTCGATCACCTGGCGAGGAGCCCAGGGAAGCGCATCGCGAGTTTCGCCGAGCGGGTGAGACATCTCGCCGTCGTGTGCAAATTCACGTCGAGTGAACGGCAGGCCAGGCTCGAAGATTGTTTTATTTCTGGTTTGCAACAGTCGGAAATGGTTTCAGCAATTCCACGTCTAAAGGACGAAGACATTACATTCAACTCGGTAGTCGAAACGGCGTCGGTCGTCGAACAGACTTCTTTGATGTGAAGTCCGAGCCCTCGCTGGCCAGAGCATGACAGGTGATCTGGAGGTCCGCGTGATGTACCAGGCGCCCACGACCGCACGCACAGTCTTCGGTGCGGGCCTTTGTCAGACGTTGCAACGCGGCCGGTCGGACGGTGAGGTGAACACTCAGGGACATCTACAGCGTGTGTGCCAGGTGTCATTGGCCACCATAACGGTCATGGATGGCGATGTGCGAGGCAACCCCGGCGATGCGGGGCGAGACCTACACCCGGACCTGCAACCTGTGCGAGGTTTTGTACATGACGTACGCTTTTACGTCCCAGGGCGAGGACTGAAACCTGCATGGGGCAACCCGGAAAACCCAGAGCGGGACCTGCAGCCGATGTTGGGCCTGTTTTCAATTGGTCCGATCGTAACAAGACCAATGGCAGTGGAGATTGAGGTGGACGAGACACCCATCGTTTTTCAAGTTGATACCGGTGCCGCGGTGTCGATCATGGGCGAACAGACCGCTCATGGACTCTGCGGTCTTCATCTTATCGGGTCGACCCTCTCGCTGTACACGTACACCGGCGAAGTGATTGCGCCACTTGCTGTGACAGACGTCTCGGTGACCTACCAAGGTCAAAGCGCCCTGCTCTCGCTGTTTGTCGTACGAGGGGAGGGGCCGGCGCTTTTGGGCCAAAACTGGCTGACGAGCCTCAGGCTAGACTGGGCGGCGCCAGCCATTCACCTTGGGCGTCCTGTGCCGAGCCGATTTGAGAGTCGGTGGGAGGAGGTTCCTCTTTCGGAGTTCGTACCTCCAGGTGCGCCTGTGTCTCCTTCGGGCCCCGTACCTCCGTTTGGGCCCGGGCCTCCCTCGAGACCCGAGGGCGAGGTCCCGGTGGCAGGGGCCGCGGCGATACAACATTGGTGTCCGTTCATTGCTTCCTGCAACTACGATATACGGTTCCGGAGCAATGGGGAGCATGCCAGCTTCGACGGGCTCTCGCGCTGGCGTTGCGCGGAGGGTCCACCTTCGTCAGGATCAACCAACCGGGTTGATGTGTTGGCACTGTGCCAAGTCCAAAGCGAACCGGTCGCATCCAAGAAGTTCACGGTTCGCGACCATCGACGGTGTCCTCTTCGACGTTCAGATGAGGACGTGCACCCAAGTCGCCTCGACGTCGTTACAACCAAGAGGCTTGCTCGCAGCGTGGTTCATGAGTTGTTAATTGTTGTGTGTTTGATTCTCGCAGCACGAGTGATTAAGCATGGCGTTATAAAAGCAAATGCCGACGGTCCGCGTGTGAGCAAAATGTGTTTGATTGGGATCAATGCTTTCTTTGATGTGAAGAACTTGCGGATGATCGTTGTGAATAAAGAGGTCTTCCAGATCCCGGTCTTCGATGACAGTCCGCAGTTCGCTGCAGCCTCATGTGTTAGAATTATACTGTGGGAACGCGCTGTATGTAAAGAGAAGTTTGCATCTGCGCAGACGATGTTTCTGCTATTGTATGACATTGCTATGCGTCCAGGCAGCGCTGATCGTCTGTATGGACGTGTGTTGAAGTCTCGGCTGGATTTGCTGCGACCTAAGGGGTCGGCGGCAGGGGCGGTGTTGCGCCCGGCGCTGGTGCGCGATTTTGGTGTGGGACAGCTGGTAATGGAGCCGGCTAATTGCCTGGTTCGGGTTGATGGCGGGGAGCCGGGGCAGGTTCGCTGTTCAGCATCACCCCACCCCTCATATCGCCAAGGTCAGACGTGCCAGGCGCCATGGAGCGCAAACCTCTGATCTCGCCAAGGTCAGCCGCGCTGGCGCCCGCGGGGCTTGCAGGCTCGGGGTGCTTACCTGATTCGGTCCTGTCTGAGGGAGATGAGCCAACTTGTCGACCGGGGGCATTTGATGGTGCCGGGGGAGGTTCGCCTGGGGTGTCACCTCGACCTCGCCGGGAGGTGTGTAAGCATGGGCCGTCTGGGGGCGCTATTTGCCCGAGGCGGATCGAGAAACCTGGGGCTTTTGGATGATTAGTGTCCTTTCTTTTTCACCAGTTGCTTTTTGTATCATGGTGCCAGTGCGTTTGCTGAGTGCCGTTTTGGCACTAGTTGCTTTTTGTGTTGTAGTGCCAATGATTTTTGATTATTGTCATTGTCATTTTATAATCATGCTTTTCGGAGGGAGGAGTGTGGTGTATTGGCATAGAGCGTTGAGGGGGCGTGGAGGAGTTGTGATGATAGTCCTGTGTCTGCAATGCATATAGCTGTTCGCGCCCGCTAGATGCTCGTAGTAGTGTGCATCCGGGAACGCAATAAACAGAGTTACGACAACCCTCACGACTCTCCGTGTCTCACTGCTCCCCGGACATTACAATAACAAGCCACATCTCTGCCGTCCGTCGATCCTCCAACTGATGTTTCAACAATACGTCTCCACCTTATGCATTACCTCTTATTGGATTTGTCATTGTGACGTCAAGCGACCTCAGTGACGTCAGTGCGGTTGGTGTTTTACGAGTTCGAATTGATCGGATCAGGATGCAGATCGGAGAATTTATTTTAATTTTTTTAATGATTCTTCACCATTCAGAGATGGGGGCAAAACGATATATGGCACGATATCCCAAAAAGTTTATATGGACGGACGATGACCAGTGATGTCACGTGACGTTGAGATCCCGGATCATGGGAAATGTCGGCTGTGACGTTATCGACAGGTGAACCGTCCCACAGGTTTAAACATGACACCATTTGAGTCCCAAAATGAGTGATAAATGAAACACGCACATTTTACCATGGTAACCAAAACCATAAATAACACTCACTCGTCACACTCGCTAAATCTCACAATGAAGAATCAACTTTCAGGATGAGTTCATGTCAAACCAGCGATTTTACACAAAACTGGATATTTTAATAAATAATGTGCCATGGTGAACGCCACAGATTCACTTCCTGTGTTGTGAAAGGTCATTTTGACTGATACAATGTGGACACACGTCACAGGATGTGACGTGTTATGTGGGCGGAGTCTGGCGGTCTGGGTGGTAACCCGTGGTTTCCATCACTGGTGCTCAGGTTCTCATTGGCGGTTAAAAAAACAAACAAAAAATAAACCAGGTCTTGTCAAAAGGTGACCACGTGTGACTTCTTTAAGGTCACACTGAGGTGAACAGAGCTGCTATCCACCAGGAGCGACTCCTTGAGGAATATCTGCCAACGAGAGATTCCAATGAGAATCGTTCTACAGAGTAACCATGAAAAATATGCTTTTGCCTCATAACGTCACCAAATGACGTCATAATGTCTCAAGCTTGACATATCTAGAAAGCACTCATCGAGGTGTTCAATTTGAGGTACTACACGATATGGTTCCTAAAACTTGAAAATTTGACCTTGGGGTCAAATATGTTTGACCTGAGGCGCTAACCATGAAGGTCAAGGCCAATCGCCACCAAAAATTAATCAGCTGAGCGCCAGACCATGAACTATATTCCCTTGAAGTTTGAAGACGATCCAATTAAAATTACTCAAAAAATAAGGGTTTCGTCGACTCCCCTGATTTGCGACAAAGTGACCTTGACCTTTGGCCTTGACCTTCAAAATTTTATGCGCTGAAAGGGACCTCTATAGGCCTCTGATATGCGAAGTTACAAATATTTCCAATGATAACTGTGCTCTGCAGAGTGATTTATACGTGATTACAGACCAAAAAAAAACATATGAAGGTCAAGGCCAATCGCCACCAAAAATTAATCAGCTGAGCGCCAGACCATGAACTATATTCCCATGAAGTTTGAAAACGATCCGATCAAAATTACTCAAAAAATAAGGGTTTCGTTGACTCCCCTGATTTGTGCCAAAGTGACCTTGACCTTTGACCTTGACCTTCAAAATTTTGTGCACTGAAAGGGACCTCTATAGGCCTCTGATATGCGAAGTTACAAAAATTTCCGATGATAACTGTGCTCTGCAGAATTTTTTATACGTGATTACAGACAAACAAACAAACAAACAAAAAAAAAACATACAAGCTGACTAACATATCTTGCAAAAACTTCGTTTTGGCAAGATAAAAAACTAAATGTTTACTTCAAAGATGCTCAGAAAGCTCGAAAGTGAACCAGCACGACAGAGCCTTGTGATGGAAGGTTCTCTCGTGGAGTGTTGATAAGATTCTTCCGTGATAATTCTGATACACTGTGGTTTTGAAAATTATTTCCGTAGGTGCGTGCCCGTAGGTGCGTGCCCGTAGGTGTGTGTCAGTATGTGCAGCTTCGTTCCTTCCCTCTCGTAAATGACGACTGGATTGGGGCATTTTTTCAATTAGATCGGACCAACCGTATCATAAATGGCCATAACTTGGGAAACACCTGGGAAACATACTCAGGTCCACAGCGTCAATTGTGACGTCATATCAAACGAAGAAGAAGAATTGTGACGTCAATCGTGCAAAAAAATAAATAAACATTAATTGTGACGTCTTTCGTGACGTCATAGCACCGTGTCCTGTCATTGGTTGACAGACGTTATTGGTCATTATTGGTTGACAGACATTGGTCATTGTATCACGTTATTATTTTTATTACTGCCATTTATTGTGCTATTATTATTATTATTAATATGCTGTTCTTATTCTGAGATATATTTGGGGAAAGATGGCATGATAAGGTGGAACGACACTTCAGCTGCGATATATACACCTTTCCAACACTGAAAAAAGCAATAAAAAGGCCGTAACTTGGGAACCGCTCGTCCGATTAATATCAAACCTTGAAAAGGCACATCCGTGGGTCCCCGGCAATATTCCTGGCAAGTTTCAATCAGATCGGACCGGCGGTCGTCGAGAAACGGCGGTCGCAGACACACACACACACACACACACACAGATTGCTGGAATTATCGATAGATAAGACCATAAGTTATATTGTAACTTGTAACATAAGATTAAAAAACAAAAAAGACCTGAGGAGAATGTGCCGGCGAAGAGGAAGAAGAGGAGGTCGAGGATCGTCCAGAACGGAAAAAGAGCGGTTTGTGAGTGTTTCATCTGGAGTGAACATTCTGAGAGCACTCACAGAGGATGAAGGTACAAACAAAGCTGAGAGGTGCAGGAGAAATGGGAGTGGTGATTGGGAAAGCAGGCGAGCACGCTCCACGATGAGAAATTCTTTTTCGTGAGTACCAAACCATTTAAATACTGATACTCAATGGAGAACCAGATTAGAAAGTGTGTCATCACCACTGATATCTACACTAACTGGATGGGATCAAGGTTACACCCTGAAAGTCGACACCACCGTCCGCCATGTTTGTTCACCCAACAAGGAATCGTACAAACACTGACATTGTCTTCCACACACAAAGCTTGTTCATTCTTGAGGTCGGACATACGTCACAGTTGTGGTATAACCTGCGGGCCTGCGGGGCAGGGCATGATGGTGGGGGAGTGGTCGGCGTGATCATCGTGTCTGCCAGGGATATAAGGAGTGCGCGCCGCCTGAGGCGTTGTAGTGGATGCCGTAGTCGCCACGGCTCGTGAGTGTACTGAGTGCGTAATAAAGGAGAGCTGTGGGCAAAGTACGCCCGCGCTCCCGCTGGTGCAACAAAGCCGGGCTCGACTGTTCCTCCGCTCGTGTCTGCCTGCTAAGCATCCCTACCACGACACTACAGTTGGCTGACGAGGATCTTCGGATCGGCGTGTGCAGGGTGGTGGCTGGGTTCAGAGTGGCAGCGAGTAACTCAGTGCACCTCGCGCGGTTCGAGGTTCCGGAGGAGTACGCATCGCGAAGAGCGTGTCGCAGGTTCGCTCGCCGCGCGCACAGGCTCCGGAGCCAGGAGGCTCGCCAGCGCGGCCAGCTCAGGCATGACAGGAAGTCGGGGCACGGCGCACGGACGCGTGCCCGCCTTCGTCGGAGTCGACTTCGGCCACGTCGAGTGGGCAACGGCCGCGCTCAGTGTTCGTTTTATTGAGGCACGACAAATCGGGGGAATGATTTCTGCAAGGCCACGGCTAAAGAACGAGGACACGCACTTCGGCACGGGCGCGGCGTTGGACGTCGCGCAAGCTCTGAGGAATGTCCGGGGTCTCGATGGTCGGTGCGCAGCAGATGTTCCGGAGGTCAGCGCGATGTGCCAGGCGCGCACGGCCGCGCGCACGGTCTGCGGCGCGGGTCGTGGGCGAGCGTTGCAATGCAATCACTCGGACGGCGGTCTGAGCACTCGGGGACGTCTACGGTGTGTGTGCCGAGAGTCATCGCCCATCATAACAGTCATAGATGGCGGTGTGCGAGGCGATCCTTCCGTCCCGGGTCAAGACCTACTGCCGGTATGGTGTTCGGTGCATGGCGTGCACGGTAACGCCCCGGGTCGAGTTTTGCATCCTGGGCACAGAGATCCCAGCAACCCGGAACGGGAGATACTGCCGATGTTAAACCTGCCTTCAATTGGTCCGGAGGTGACAAGATCAATGGCAGGGAAGGTCGAAGTGATCGGGGCACTGATCGGGTGTCGAGTTGAGTCCACTCGTGCTGCCCTCGCATCGCACACGTACACCGGCGAAGCGGTAGCACCGCGTGCGGTGGCCGACGGCTCGGGGCTCTACCGGGGTCGAAGCGCCCTACTCTCGGTGTTCGTGGTGCGAGGGGAGGGGCCCGCCCTTTTGGGTCGGGACTGGCTGACGCTCCTCGGTCTGGATCTCCAGTTCGTACCTCCAGGTGTGCCGGTGCTTTCTTCGATTTCCGAGGGCGAGGTTCTGGCGGCGGGAGCCGCATCGATGCAACGGGAGCGGCCGTTCGTTGCTGCCTGCAACGGTGATGTGCGGTTCGGGAGCAACGGGAGCCGTGCCAGCTCTCGCGATGAGCTCTCGCGCTTCGCCTGCGTAAATGAGGCAATGCGCGCCTGTGTTGTTCGGGCAGTTTCAACGGGGAATTGCGGCGAGCCCGTCGCGTTCAAGAAAGTCACGGGTCGCAACATCGAGTCGACAACCAAGAGACGGACTCGTGATGTGGGTTATGGGTTGCTGTTCATTGCGTATTTGTTTTTCATTGCTCGAGTGATGCGGTTTAATGGTATTGGAATAAATGCCGACAGTTCCTGTGTGAGAATAGAATTGGTTGAGATCAATCGATGGGATTGGCATTATGATCGATATGAGGTGGAGGCTTTGGGGGCGATGGTGGCGAATAAAGAGGTTTGGTTGGCCTCCCATTGCCCCGGGCCGCAGGTGGTTGCTTTGTCATGTGCAGGGATTTTATCGAAAGAACGCGCTGTACGAGAAAATGAGTTTGCAATTGCACCAACGATATTCTTATTGATTTATGACGAGCCTGTGGTTGAAGTGTGGTTTAAATGGAGTTGCTACCGTCTAACTGCCGTGTGGGTCTCGGAGATCGACTCGGAGCCGGGGCTGGTGCGCTGTTCAGCGTTACCCCCACCTCTGGTTTCAGCAAGGTCAGACGTGCCTAGCGCCTGGGACGCGGCTCTCTGTTTTCGCTCAAGGCCGTTTGGACATGCGTTGGCATCTCGACTGATTGTGGTGCGTGGGTTGTTGTGGGGCATTGGTTGCATCCAGCCAGCTGCGCTGTTCAGCGCCCCCACCCAAGGTCAATCGGGTCTGGCGCTGGCGCCACGGCTTCCAGACAGCCGGCTTCCGGCCTCGGAATGTTTATCTGCTTCAGGTCTGGCTGGGGGAGATGTGCCGCCTTGTGGGCCGGAGGCGTTTGATGGTGCCGGGGGAGGTTTGCTCGGGAGGTCGCCGCGACCTCGCCAAAGGCCACGTAAGCGTGAGCCGCCTGGGGGCGTTTTTGCTGCGTAGTGCTGCTGTGCTTCTCGCCTTGCTGCTTCATATCGGTAACGCGGTCAGAGTTTGGTAGGTGCTTTGTGCAACACAGTCTAAGGAACCTGGCCGTTGCAGCTTCACTCGCTCGCATCGACACGTTATATGATGTGATGTGCTTTTATACTTCGCTGTTTTCTTTTTTGTACCTTGTCTGCTGTTATACCGTAGTACTTCGTGCTGCTTATGCTTATTATGATGGTGATCATTTAATAATCATAGTTTTAGGAGGGAGGAGTGTGGTATAGCCTGCGGGCCTGCGGGGCAGGGCATGATGGTGGGGGAGTGGTCGTCGTGATCATCGTGTCTGCCAGGGATATAAGGAGTGCGCGCCGCCTGAGGCGTCGTAGTGGATGCCGTAGTCGCCACGGCTCGTGAGTGTACTGAGTGCGTAATAAAGGAGAGCTGTGGGCAAAGTACGCCCGCGCTCCCGCTGGTGCAACAAAGCCGGGCTCGACTGTTCCTCCGCTCGTGTCTCCCTGCTAAGCATCCCTACCACGACACTACAACAGTCACGTGACTTCGCTTGGTCACGCGACCGCCATGTTGGTAAAGGGGAAAACAAACGCAGCACCGGTCGCAGACGCACATCGTGGTTTTACTTGCACGCAAAGCCGAGTGATTTGGTTTTTTTTTTTCTGTCGATGTATTTCAGATAAATTGTTGATACATTGTGTTCACCCAAGTGTTTGCGATGTCATATCAATATATAGAACATTTGTGAGGTGATGCGTTGGCCAGATATCGAGGCAAAATACAGTTAATTGAGCTTGATTATTGCCCCTACCAGTTCCCCGGTGGTTCGTGGATCGACAACCCGAAGGAATGGCCGAACGTGCAATACCCGGGACGTATGTACACGTATCTAGTCAAGACACCAGGTATGTAATTCAATTTTAAACCAAGTTTTAACTGTGTATTATCAAATATTACTGTACTGGAGTGTTAATATATTATTTCAATTATTTATGAACTCCCGAGCTGACGTGGCTAGTTAGTAATAGTTTTAATTGACCTGCCTTGTCTGTACTGTGTGACGGTGAGTTAACTGTGCGAGTTGTGGGTCACTCACTGACCTGGCAAGAATGTCAATGAATGATTAAAATATTGCTCACATTCATGTTGTATAAATTCTGTCTTATCCCTGATTTTAATGATGTAGTATGACTATGTCTATGAGCGTTGCCGGATGTGAGTGAGCATGTGTGCCTGTGTGTCTCTACGTTTTGTAATGATGTAGCAGTGCGTGGCTGTTTCTTGTGGCTGCTGAGTCGAAGCGCCTTGGCCTGAGGACAAGACTGCAGTGAACTTAAAGGAAAGGCCGACACATTGTTGTTGCATTTAGTTTGCGAGTTCTAATCCTATTAATGGCAATCAAGGGTCAAGGCATTAATGTTTTTGCATGATGTACCATTGCTTAATTGCCCTGGTACTATTTTAATAACTAACCACAGAATATATTTTTCTTTTTAATCTCAGGAGTGTTTACACATGAGGCAATGAAAAACTACCAATCACTGGAAACCCACAATTTTTTTGTCTCTGGTTGGGTGCAGACTGTGCTACACAAAAATGTTGGAGGTAACCATGTTAGAGCCTCTAACATTTGTTTGATCAACCATCAAACTCAAACAATTGATAGAAATTGATTCCACGATTGATGGCTCTAAGCCACAGAAGTCTCCTCTCTGGTTCAGTAGCCCGACTTGGTATGAGATAAAGGGAGAGTTCTGAATTTTTTTGCCTTGTTATTAGTACAACTGAAAATACAGCAACTTTTCGGCATTGTTGCAAATAATAATGTGTAATAAAGGCTACGAAAGAAACCAACTTGTAACAGGTACGAGTCGAGTGCCGTGCGATAGCGCTAGCGCTACATACACCGCTGCAACGCATAGCAGGGCGATCCGAGCGAACGAGGTACTTTGTTTTCCTCTTCGCCAGCGTTGCTATGCTGACATTGCATTATGGGTCGGCGAAGTTCCCGGATGTCCGACCCCGAGAATGACTGTGTCAGAATGATCTGGAACAAACATCCACCATAAATGGGTGAGGTGTCTGTGTGTCTGTGTGTTTGTGTTTGTGTTTGTTTCATGCTTTTTTGTCTATTAATTAATTACATAACATTGAAATGTTGGTTGAGACCCCTTCAACCTTTGAAGACCCTTTTTGACCCTCACAATCCTTAAGACCCCAAACACCCCAAAATACCATTCAGACCCAAAACACCCTGAGGACTCAAAAGTAACATTGTACTAAAGCATATATTAATTGAAACTAATAATGTTCATCACAATAATAATGGTAATATCATTTGGGCAAAATAACAACAAACGTTATATTGTTACGAATCTGGAAGTCATGTGCACACAAACAGACAGCAGTCCCTAAGCTTAGTTATTTCAATAAGTATGTGTATAGTTAGATTCCTCCCTATGTCTAAAGGGAATTACATGTGTGCGCTGCGAAGTTTCTTTCTAGTTAGATTTTTGCAATAACCAACGCCAACAAATCAATCCTTCACTTCTTCGCACCATTGAGGCCATTGCCCACGTGCATTCAACCACGGACGTGGGCGGAGGTTTCCTCACCTCAGAACACTGACTCCGCCCAGGAAAGGAGGAGGTTCCCCCCTGTCCAAACACGGATGGCCAGCACATCACCCCACGAAACCCTGTCCAATCAGGGCAAAGATTACCTCAGAGCTCCGACTCTGCCCCAGAAAGGCAGGGTTTTCCACCTGTCCAATCAGAGGGGGACAGATATCACCCCACAAAACCCTGTCCAATCAGGGCAAAGATTACCTCAGAGAACTGATCACCCCACCCCGCCTGGGGGAGGGATAAGAATCGCCGGACTTCCCTTAGTGCTCGTTGGAGTTGGGTTGGAATTGTCGGAGAAGAAAGGGGTTGCCATTGCTCTTGGTGTGCGTCGTTGCCGTGTCTCAAACTGGTCCTCTGACTATTCCACAGCCGTCGACTTCCATCTCTCATTTTGTCGAGCAATAACCCGGAGTCCGAGCCGGGAATCTCCGCTGACCCTCTGTGAGGAGCGACCCTGGCCCCCGCCTGGACCCCACTACACCGTGTCTGGGCTCGCCGATGATCCCGAGTTTCACACCTGCAGTCACGGGCCAAACCGCACGAGGCAGCCAGGTACCAACCAAACTCTGACCTCCAGCCTGCCTATCCCCTTGGCTGCGAGGGTCGAAATAAAGATAATCCGGGTCCATTTTCTTTTAGTGTGTGTGTGTGTGTCTGTGGTGACGCCATCCTATTAAGTGGAATTGTTAAGTGCTTTTGCTCACTGTACATTTCCTCCATATTCGTGATAGCTCTGCTCTGTCTCCCTCCCTATTATAAATATACCCCTGTTAAACGTACCAGCTCGTTGCCTGTCGTTTCTATCATTGACCCAGCACGGTGCGGGCTTGAGAAATAGTGAAGCCATTTGTGCCGTAAATTGTCATTGGGACCGGCGCGGCTTTGGTGATTTCCGCTCGGTTACGCCGGACCCGAGTCTGTAACACTGACTCGGTTCGGACAAAGCCGGCCGTGGGCGTGGCTTCCCCGGTAGTGAGTTTCCCGTGAGTACTTAGGTAAATTGGACTAGACAAGTGCACCCTACCTGATGCCGTTGAAATATTGGTGACCACAGTCCTTTAAGCGACCCGTCGACTCCGGAGTTATCCAGGGTGACGACCTTCAATTCCGGTGCTTGGTGGGAGACGGCTCAACTGCTCCATCTCGCGGTCGTCCTCTCCACCGAACCTGGCACCACAACAATATCCCCTCTCTGACCCAGGACATGTGGGCTTGGTGAAACACAAGGTAATGCCCAAGCAGTACGTCATGCAGGTTTGCTGCAAGACCATGAAGACCAAGGAAAATTTGGTCCAATGGACCAACGGGCCCACTCGGATATAAAACGAACACACACACACACACACACACACACACACACACACACACACACACACACACACACACACACACACACACACACACACACACACACACACATATACACACACACACACATACACACACACACACACACACATATACACACACACACACACACACACACACACACACACATATACACACACACACACACATATACACACACACACATACACACACACACATACACACACACATACACACACACACATACACACATACACACACATACACACACACACACACACACACACACACGCACATATACACACACACACACACACACACACATATACACACACACACACATACACACACACACACACACATACACGCGTTTCCTCTTGATTATGAAATATTTTTAATCGTTTGAAAATTATAAAATGAATAAATAGACCCACTGTACCTGTAGTTTATCTCTACCCTGACCTAATGTTATAACCCAAATTTGGTAACATTCTGACCGGTCGGTCTGGAGAAGAAGGTTTTTAAAGGAATTTTTGCAATCTTCCCTAAAATTGACAGTCACCCCTTTTGTCATACTTTCGGTCATATGATACACAAGACTGCAATTTAACATCTCTACCCTGTTGAATTAATACCAGGTGGTTTTGACTGCCTGTCGTCCTTCTAAGGTTGGCAAAATGAGTGCCAGCTTGCTGGTATCCTGTGTTAGAGTGGTGACCCATCCAGGAGTGTGCCCAATGGCCAAGAAGACTTTGGCAGCACCAATGCTCTGTACAGAGTCTGGTCCCAATGGATGGATGGATGTTCTGAAGAAGAAGATATTTGAAGAATTTTACTAAGTCGGACATTTTGACGTACTTAAAGTCATGTGACCGGAATGAGCTTTGCAATTCCTGTTACCAGTCACGAGAGGAACCTTGCTGCCAAATTTCAGCCGGATCAGCCCAGTGCTTGGGCCGGAGGAGACGGACGAACGATGCGCGATGACAATACCTTATCTGGAATATTCCAGATAAGCTAAAAAAAATCAACAACACAAACAATGTGAAATACTGCTCTTCCAGCAACAAAATATCCAACACTTTTGAAATCGTGAAACCACTCAAGGGAAAAGTGAAAGGTGGTCAGGATGTGAAACAATATATTGCTCTTTATTTTGTGTATGATAAATTTATTTTATTGAAGTGAAGTACAGCATATTACTTGCGAGATTCAGTTATTACACATTGTGCATTTCATTAAAACAACTTGTAGTATCAAACTTAACTTTTCATAAATCTCTTGAGGTTGTAAATCAGACCTCTGCTGATTTGGGGTGGGGAGGGGTACCCTGGGTGACCCCTGATCCCAAATCCAAAAGTCTAAATGTGAGTGATCTTGTGGACCATCGACTGTATGGCCTATATCAGGTTTCAGAGCAATCGGTTGGTAAATAAGGGACGAGTATGGATCCAAAATTTGGGGGAGGCAGGGCGGGTAATACCCCCAAGGAGCCCCCATGATCCGAAATCGAAATATCGAAGCCTGGGCAATTGTACAGGCTACTGTCTTTTAGTCATGTGTCAAATTTCATTACAATGAGCTCGGTGATAAGGGAGGAGTAGCAAAAGTAGCAAAAAAATAATAATGGACGACCGATCGGACAGACAGCCAGACATCACGACCCATTTTCATCATTTCATTTTTTCGAGAATCGAGATGCAATGACCTCATAAAATCTCGAAGATCCACAGATAGTGGGAGCTTCTTTGCCTTGGTTGTATATTCATCTCACTGATGTTTGAACAGAATCAGCTTTGATATCTGCTTTCCTGGTTTCAGCTCCCATGAAGGATTCCGTTACTTGTTTCCCAAGGTGGAAGAGCTTAACTTTGTAACATCAAGAAGATGCCATCTTCACAAGATTATGAATATGATTATCCTTCACTGCTATGTCAAACTGATGAGTGTGCAATTCCTCAAACAACTTCATGTAAGCTGAGTTGCTGAGGACATCCATGGATATGGCAGCGGACACCCCATCTCCTTGTGCAATTTTTCTACGGGATGTCTTCAGCATCTAGTGGAAACACTTCTCTGTTTCTAGACATACAGAGATGAGATGATGCTTGCTGATGCCTTATGTAAGCCTCCATGGTCCATCATGGCCACAAACTGGTGACTCTTACCATGTGAGTCTGTCAGTGCCATCACGCACAACAAACAGTCGATTTTCTTTTTCATCATTGTGACTACAAATCCAGCAATGCCGTTAATGGAATCCTCTTTGTTCTGTGATACTGCTTCAAAGTTGGGTATACTGGCATAATTGTGATCATGTTCTCAGGTTGTTCTCCTCAAGAAGTCTTATTTCTGAGCAATGCTGATGGTTGATTGTGTGACGTGAAGGATGCTGGTGTTGTCCATCAGCAAACAATTTCTGGTTTCTCTCTTGACATCATGTTTCATTCGAAGATATTTGTATGATGCTTGGAACTGTAAAGCCATGGGGTTATTATTGAACCCACCGTCTCGACTTGCTAGGCCGTTATCTCGGCCAACATGGTATTTAGTTAATATAAGGTGGTTAAATGAGTCTTTATGCATGGATGGTGTATTGCAGTGCCTGTCTGATTTTTCTAGCCATCAGATTATATGTGGACAATATATGGATTGTTTATAAGTGATATATTGGGGCCTCATATGTGATTTATCTTGACCATGGCTTCAAGTGTGACGTGCAATGTTGCCCCCGACATCTTTTCGGCCCAATTGTGACCTTTATTTGATGCACAACCCCATTTCTAACGGTTGCTAGCATTGTTTAATATCCACCTGAGGGAAGTTTGGAGAAAATTTTTGGCTATTCCCTCCATTTGCTATTCCTTCCATTCACAGGTGAGAGATGTGGGTGGGTCTTTATTAGTTATATATTGACTGTTTTTGATGTTTGCATGTGGTACATGCTTGGGAGCCTCATTGGTATGCATTGCTGTCTGTGCTGTCACTGATGATTCACCAATAAGCGATGAAACCGGTCCGACAGCTGAAGGGATGTGTAGCATTGCGATTCTCGTGTGTGTGCAATGTGTGAATGTCTTTTTAGTTGTGGAGGAACTCGGGGAAGGGTTTGATACAGCAGATCACTTACCTTGCATAGGCCTTCTTGGTTCCTTTACACAGCAGTCAGCGAGAGGAGCATGGGGGGTTTTCATTTATTTATATAATCCTCGCCACCTGGGTTTATTTGATTAGACTAGTGCATGCCCGTACATGTGTGGCCGTACGTGCGTGGCCGTACATGCAAAAAAAAAAACTTTCAAGCCGCATGCCAGAAACAACAACCACACAGGCCGTTCCTTCACTCTCGCGTGCCCGTACGTGCGTGGCCGTACGTGCAAAAAAAAAAACTTTCAAACAAATACACAGGCCGTTCCTTCGCTCTCGTAAACGACGACTGGATTGGGGCATTGTGTTTATCTATAAATGCGCATAAGAAATCGAGAAATTATTAGAATACAGTAAGTCATCACTAGCCGGAAGTAGTGCGTGCCCGTATGGAATGTTCACATGCATTCCACGAATTATCGCTTGCATTGAAGTAACAACTGCTGTGATATACACACACACAGTTAATTAAAATAAAGTTTGAAAGAAAATCGAGAAAGTACAGAAATCGAGAAAGAAAGCATACAGTAAGTCATCACTATCCGGAAGTTAAGTTCTCACTGTCCGGAAGTTCGCATATCGCAGTTACGATTATTCGCAATTTAGTTTTAATGGCCAATTATTCAATTGGCGCCAACGTATTTTGCCTTTTCACAATGTCATCGCAAGGCAAAACACAGAGAAGAGAAGAAAAAAAAACAAACAAAAAAAACGTACGTGCAACCCCCCCCCCAAAAAAAAAACAAACTTTCAAACAACCACACAGGCCATTCCTTCGCTCTTGTAAACGACAACTGGATTGGGGCATTGTGTTTATCTAGAAATGCGCATAAGAAATCGAGAAATTATTAGAATACACGAAGTCATCACTATCCGGCAGTCCGTACGTTGTAACCCGTAATGGGGAACGTAGCTGAGGTTCTCTTCCCCATCAGCCACGCCTATGCAGCAACGTGTCTTTTCATTGGTTGGTAAATAAATGGCCATAACTTGGGAAGCACTTGTCCGATTAATATTGTTGTGGTTGACGAAATTCGCAAACCACCATTCAGGTCCCTTAGGTGAGATATCTCTGTAAGTATATGTGTAGTTAGGCCCAAACCCGTTGTTTAGAGGGAATAAATGTCATTAATGCGGGCTGCGACCCTTTTAGATAGCCGTTTTTCTTTTACTATCTTTATTTTGGACCAGCCGCCATTACTACCATTACTACCACCACCAACCACGTCTCAACAGCCATCACACAACAACCACCAGCCGCAACGCCGTTTCACAACAACAACAATGCCAACAGCCACGACCTTTACCGTCACAACTCGCCCTCGCAACCATCGCATCACCGCCATTTCCGCGCCGCTTGTGGGCGCCGATCCTGGACTCGTGCAGGGCGCGCACCGAGCAGCGGGTGCAGAAACACCACAGCCTTTGCGAAGAAAACGGATCAAAAACGACTCACGCCCACTTCTGTTCCGTCCTATCAGCGAGCATGGGGCGATTTGGCCCCGCCTCCAGGTGCGTCGGAGTAATATCGCTATATGCAGATTCATGGATCAAAAAGCATTCACGCCCACTTTTCCTCTGTCCAATGGGGAGCCAGCCAGAGGTAAAGGGTCGAAGGTGAAGGAGCGAGGCCCCGGGGGCTATAAAGGGCCGCGTTCGCTCGCCGGCAGTGGAGTTGAGTTCGGAAGAAGAAGCAGTAGTAGTCAGTCAAGTGGAGTTCTGAGTTCTGAGTTCTGAGTTCTGAGTTCTGAGTTCTGAGTTCTGAGTTCTGAGTTCTGAATTGAGTTGAGTTAAGAAGAAGCAGCAGTAGTAGTCAGTCAAGTCAGTTCGGAGTTGAGTTGGGAAGAAGAAGCAGTAGTAGTCAGTTAAGTGCAGTTTGGAGTTGAGTTAGGAAGAGCCAGTCAAGAGAGGAGTCGGAGAAGGCAGTTGGACGGAGCTGTGGAGAGTTGGAGAGGTGGCGGCGGCGAAGGCAGTCAAGGGGGTGCTCGTGTCAGAGTCGGGGAGCTGCGGAGAGGAGAGGCCGGCAACGCGACCGAGGTCGTGGTGGAGACGCTCGTCGCGGGACCCGAGCCAGGGAGATATCCTCCTTCCCCCGAGCATCAACAACCCCCTCCTGTTTCCCCCCGCGCTGAGATAGTGCGAGAAGGGGGCCCCGTTCCCACCCCATTCCAGGCACTGTCCGCGAGGCCCGCGAAGTCGGGGCGCCACCGCCATTTTGCGGCTCATCATCAGACGGGTAGGCCCGACGCCATCTCGGCCCCAGGCCTGGCTGCCCCCATCATCCTTGAGGGTGGTCCTTTTCTTTTGCTTTGAGTATATGTGTTGTCGGCGCCGTCTGTGAAGTAAAACTGTACAAGTGTTGCCGTGTGCTCGGTAGTCGGTGGTATATCTGCATTGTGTTTTGCTTTTACATTTGCTTTTTGTGTATTATTGTGTTTCTTCTTCTTTTACATGTGCTTTTGGTGTAATTGTACATGTGTGCTTTCCGTTCATCGCGAAATAAATGTGCTTTATGTTGAACTGTTTTTCCCGTTTCGCTTCGTCTTTTCCTTTATTGAATCTCCATCTTACTTCACGTAAAGGGTTGGTCGTGGGCTAAAAACGCCCGATAATTGATCGAACCGTCCAGGTTGACGATAACACCGCTCGGTTATCCCGATAGTACGGAACGGGTCGCTTAAAGTGGCCCGTGTCCGAAGTCGACCTGCGGCGAGGTGCGGTCGCCCGGTCTACCCTCTGTGTGGGTACTTAGGTAGGTCGAATTTGGCGAGCAACCCTATCCCACGCGGGGGCCGATTGGCACGATCGTGGTGAGGCCGAAAGGCCCACCCGTGACTAGTTCCCGGCGTTAGTCCGAGAGGGTCACGACGGGATTGTCCGTCCGGTGGGCGACGTGCCGCGATTCGAGTTACGTGGCCGTTCGCACGCCGGCGGGCACGAATCCGCAACAATATCAAACCTTGAAAAGGCACATCCACAGGGCCCCAGCAATATACCTGGCAAGTTTCAATTAGATCAGACCAGTGGTTCGCGAGAAACAGCGGACACACACACACCTACACACACACACACACACACACACACACACACACACACACACACACACACACACACACACACACACACACACACACACACACACACTGCTGGAATTATAGATAGATTAGAGATGTGGGTGGGTCATTTATACATATATATATATATATATATATATATATATATATATATATATATATATATATATATATATATATGAAAAATGTCTGGCTGAATGTTTTTATATTTGATCTGGCGTGGGCAAACCTCTGATTCTCAGTAAAAGCTGGCTCAGCCCAAGTCATTTTCTCATTTAATTACGAGATTAAAAAATCTCAGCTCATTTGATGACTTCCAGAAAGTGTGATGATTATGTTTGAATGCAGTTCAAATAAATCACAATAGAGGAAGTTTTGGCAACAAACTTACCAACTCTAAATACAAAGCTCTCTCACAAACATTAACACTCTTCTCTTAGCCCTGGTTAGCTCTTCCTAATCTGTGGAGGTGAATTGCTACCATGCCAGTTGACTTGGTGCTGGTTCACACAGCTGAGCAGCCCGGTCATTCTGTGACCTCCAAATGGCAACCATTACTGGATCTTGTCATGTCAAAATTTTCCTCAATCTTCGCTGCTTGTCCTCCTTACCTTGAGGCTCTTCTGACCAGAGAAATAGAGAACAGGATGGCCTAGAGGTACGCATACTTGTCCCTAAGCTGTCTCGCCTGGGTTTAAATCCCGACCCTGCTACAAACTGTCATCCTAATGTTTCACAAGCATGGTGATTCATAAATATGTGTGCCATCCCTCTAGTGGACATTAAATGGGGTGTCCTGTCTGTTGGCATTAGTTGGTATCCAGTGTTGAATGAAAGAATAAATTTGTTACTTTTCATGTCACAAGAGACCTCCACAGATCACAACCATGGTCTACAAGAGTGCAAGGTGTGCTTTGTGTAACATTCTTAAAATTGTACTCTTATATTATTAAGTTTATCATTTATTTTCACAAAAGAAGAGGTTCATTTTAACATAGTGTTTTTGACAATGTCGCAGAAAAAACAAAAACAAAAACAAATTAAAGCATTTTACTGTATTCTTGGAATCTCGTTACGAGACCGAAGCACAAGGTCTGTTGCTTTCACATCGCAGGCAGGATAGTTGTCTGTTTTCCACCAACTAATCTCCAACATTGCTCCCTCCGCTCTCTCTGTCCTCCGACCCTCCATATCTTATGATTCCAGGATGTACACATTTGTCCAGTAACCCCCTCCTGGTTAAACTTCCAAAATCCAGGCTGGCTGTGCACATAATCTTTTATTCCTCACTATTCCATCTATGTAACCACCTTCCAGAGGCTGTTATGTCTCCCTCTGCCCTCCAAGAATTTGAGCACAACCATCTAGCTCGTCATCCGCAATTTTTATCCCATTAACCTTTCCTAACCCAACCATATTAGTTTCTAGTTTCAGCGTTTCCTCCCTCTCCTCTCCTCTCTTCTCTTTTCTTGTTCGTTCTTTCCCTTGATTTTTTTTGTCCCACTGTCAAATCTACCTTGCTCTTTTCCATGAGCCTCGCTCTTGTAAAGAAAACATCAAGGTTTTGGCAAGAATTCTGTCACAGCAGTGGAGCTGTAAACTTTGGTAGTTATTCACCCGTTAACAGGGCTATGACAAGATCAAAGATTCATTCGGTACTGAACATTCGGTACATGATGTAACCAATATACCACAACAGACCTGCTGCTCTCTTGCCCATATTGCATTAATTCTCGACTATATCACCGATAAAATATCAATCTCGGTCTCGTACTTGCTTTTTAAACCGATGCCATGAAAATAATACATTACCGCTACCAGTCTTGCATACTTACCTAATTCACTCAGGTGTGCACAATCTTAGCAACCTGTTAAACACCGACACCTTCCATTCTCAGCAACCACACGTTTTCTTGTCCTTTCCACCCAACCTGGTTTCTGCCTCCCCTATCTCGGCTCCAAGATAAGGCACTTGGTGTTTCTGCACCAACTCACTTGCGAGCCTAATGAAGAGGGCTTCTACATTGAGCGCATCTCGTGCAGACGTTTCCATGTAACCCAGGAGGTTCTGCCTGTGGGAAAAGGCTGCGGCCTCCTCAGACCGCACCTCACGCTGTACCCCATTATCGGCTTTAGTGCCTGCCAACACAGAAGAACAACTTTGTGATATCTCTCGGGACATTGTCAATGACGGAAAAAAAGCACAAACTTTATGTAGAAAATTGTGTAATGGACAGCACTAACAAGATAACACAGAGTACAGTAAATATGGCACCACAAAAAGGTCCAGAAATGACTTGAGCAAAGAAAAGATTTTATCGGTCAAAATGTATAAATAATTATTCAATTAGCAATTTTTTTGTGGTCCATGGTCAAACGAAACACTGGCAAGTGACCAGACAAAGCAATGTCGAAGTTGGGGTCAGCTACCTACAGCCAGCGAGCCATATAATCCTTCGAGTATATTTATCTGGCCCGTGGCCCGCAGCGTAATTGTGTCGAACCAATTTCATCCGGCCTGCAGGAATTTTTTTGCCCGTGATTCGATTTAGTTTTGCTGATGTCATACTTCTGTTGGCAATATCTCACCTATAAAGGAGAAAAATATACCAGATGTGGACATGGAGAACGCCACTATATGCAGGTGGAGCACATGCCATGCTTGCTTGAGTTGCCTGTGAGTCGCCGCTTGTTCTTCATCTTCATCTTCTTTCATATGCAGCACAAGGCTGTGAGGTTGTAACATTTGCTGAGGGCACAGCTGTGCCGCTGATGCAATGTCCTCTGTGGGTTAGGGCAGGAATTTGGAATTTGGTCATGGTGCTGGAGATAGCTTGCCAACTCGTCATGAAGGGCACCGTGGGACTTTAATATACACCAACTAATGCCGGCAGACGGGACGCCCAGTTTAACGTCCGTCCATGGGTTGGCACACACAGTGAGTGAAACACCGGGATGAGAGCTGGGTCGGGATTCAAACCCAGGCTAGGCAGCTTTGAAGCGAGTGTGTGTACCTCTAAATCCTTCCAGCCAGTGGAGCATCAATTAGGCAGACAGCAATATTGGGATGTTTTTATGCATTCAATATTGCTTTTCCTATGGACCATGTCTGCATTCATCTAAAAAAAGAGGCAAAAGTATCTATTTCCTCTATTTTTGGAGCAACATATGTGCCTAGTTTGCAAGAATGTGTCAATTTGTAAGGAATTCAGGTTAAGAGTCAAGACACTCTCCTGCAGGAATGTGCGAAGTTTTTGTCTCTTGCTTTAAGAGTACCGATACCAAGGTCACTGCTCAGCTTGCCAACATTGTACGAGGGGTGACTGAAAAGCAAGCTGGCTATGTCAACTTGAATGACACGATTACCGACCGGTGCCTACATTTTTTAAATCACCGTAGTGGAATCGAAGACCTTTGTCTTAAACTAGACAAACTGCATAGGATGGCAACAGGTGGACAGAAGGTAAATAGTGCTGTTCCTCTGATGAAACGAGTTGGAACCATATTGGTTTCCTTTTAAATTGAGGGGAGAGACAAGCCAGATTCAACGTACCAACAAGGAAGATGATAACTGAGTCGCAGGCATACTTCCTTACATCCTGCAGCCAAGATATCACGGAGGTGAAGGAGGAACGCCTGGTAACATCAAAGCCAATGATAGCAGCATGAGCGCTGCGGTAATAGCTTTGTGTGATAGTGCGGAAACGCTCCTGTCCAGCCGTATCCCAGATTCGCAACTGGAAATTAAGAGCAAAATGATAGATAAATAAATAAACAATAAGCATAATATTCATCAGAACTTTTTTATTTGGTGGGGGGGAAAAAACAAACAAATGAATGAATGAATGTTTGGTATAAAACGAGGAAAGGAATGAATTACAGAATTATTAAATTGTATATCAATCAATAACTGAATTCTACAAAAAAAAGTTTCAGTTTTTATTTGATGTTGATAAATAAACCAGAGTTCATCGAATACCCTACCCCACGCAGTCGTAAGAAGAAAAAAAAAGGACATGGGCGGGGTCTGCGAGCAGCAAATTTGATTGGTCGAGGTGATGTAATACGTTTGTCCAAGTACTGTGAAACAGAAGGGTTTTGAAAATGCCAAAAAGGCGATTGGAATGATTTTCAATTTTGTTTCACCCCAGGCATACAGACAGAGTAAAAATATTATCTCACTCCTCCTCTGGGCATTCACCACCGGGACAAATTCAGAGCCAGAGTACGGCAAAAGTGCAGATTAGTTTTCAGATTTTTGCTCAAAATATAACATTCAAGAGAAATCAAGTTGTTCCTCCATCATAAACTGATGTTTGACAAACACAGTGAACCAATTGCTGAACCCCGCTTCTCCCTTGACACACACACGGGGTAATTATGGCAAAGAAACCAGAAACAAACTTTGTCAATGGGGTGGGGAGGGGGTGGTTTAACAAGGGTGGAAATGATCGTGGTTTTGGATTGGGGATGATCTGAGATGGTGGTGAACAGCTGTTTTGAAGCTCTGGAGGAAAGAGTGCGATTGAGGAATGTGTGGGAGTTTGTTCCAAAGGTGGGGGAAAAAAAACAAGAGCAATAAAGGTGAGCAGTGATTCTTGATTTTGGTAGTTTTACCAGAAGGGGGTAGCTGGCGGACCTTGAGCGCCCTGCGGAAATATGGGGGGGGGGGGATATATTGCAGACAGAGCAGGGGGGGCGAGGCCGGAGAGGAGACAGTAAAGACAGAAAGGCCACCGACTTTCCTGCAGTGAGAGAGTGACCCAAAGACTCAGCCTCATCGCGGAAGGTACCGATGATCCTAAATGCCTTGGTTTCCACAGCGTGAAGCCGAGAAAGGTGAGAGGCGGGAGTACCAGCCCAGAGGGGAGAGCAGTACTCCATCAGGCTGTGGACGAAAGCTTTGTATGTGGTCAGGAGCTCAGGTGTGCCGAGGAAAGACTACACGACGGAGGATGCCCAGTCGGCGACTGGCTTTGGAGGCCAGGTTGGAAATGTGGCTTTCCCAGGAAAGATCATGGCAGATCATGAGACCCAGAAGCAGAGCTTGAATGAAAGGACTTCAACAGGGTTGTTCAGAAAGTAAATTGGGTAGCAGGAACGAAGGGGGGGGGTATGGAGGTTCCAGACGGTCCTTTCGGAGAGAGTGTGCGATTTGTCAAGATTGAAAGACGTGTTCCATGTGTTGGACCAGTTTGTGATTTTATCCAGATGTACAGAAAATGAAGAGGCTGCTGCTTGCTGATCTGAGGGATGACAGATGGTACAGCAAAGGGTGGAGTCATCAGCAAATAGATAGAGGATTTTCCAGAGTCAGAGAGATGATTGATGAAAACCAGAAAATGAACAGGGCTGAGAATACTGTCTTGAGGAACTCCAGCCTGGACAGGAAGAGGGGATGAGAGAATTCCATTTAGGGCCACACGTTGATTGTGACAAGAGATAACCACAGCTGATGCTCACAGACTATGTCGGTAACAAATCTCATTTCAGTCTCTTAGCAACTGCTCGTTGGACATAAAGTCCGACCAGCGATCGCCAAGGATTCTCCGAAGTGACCTGGTACCAAAAGGAATTAAGTCGCCATATCAGATCCCTGGTCAGAGTCCAAGTCTCACATCCATAGAGCTCGACTGGAAGCACCAAGGACCTGAAGACTCACACTTTAAACTTCCTGCACAGGTACCAGCAGTGACACACCCAATGATCCAGTGAATCCATGACTCCCCAGGCCTGAGCCAGATGTTTATTGACCTCTGGTTCACAGCCAGCAGAGGCATGAATATCACTGGCAAGGTAAGTGAATCTCTCCGTGATCTCAACATCCTCACCACAAACATGTACAGACAAGATGGCAGCATCCAACTTGTCATTGAAAGCCTGGATCTTAGTTTTGACCCAGGGAATATGTAATGCCAGCAGCTCCGACTCCTCAATCAGCACTTCGGTGGCCCCCAAAAGGATATCGAGAGTCTCCGCAAAGATGACTGCATCATTTGCGAAATCAAGGTCAGAGATCTTGACATTCCCAAACGATGCACCGCAGCTTTATCTCACCGACATCCCCCCAGAATCCAGTCCATACAAACCCTGAAAAGCATGGGGGGCCAGTTCACACCCTTGACAAACTCCAGTAACAACTGGAAATAATTCAGAGATGGAACCACCACATCTCACAGCACTCAGTACCAGAATATAGTTCAGACATCAGATTGATCAGTTTTGGTGGCACCCCACGAAGACCAAGAATCCTCCAGAGGGCATCCCGATTCGCTGAATCGAACGCTTTGCAAAGATCAACATAAGCTGCAAGCAGCCCCTGCCGAAACTCTCAGCTGTATTAGGTGAGGACCCGAAGAGCAAGGATATGGTCAATCATTGACCTCTTTGGGGTAAAGCCTGACTGCTCTGGACGCTGGTGCTCAAGCAGATGGTAGCGAACCCTAAGAAGAATTATCCAAGCAAAGATCTTGCCTGGCACTGAGAACAGCGTCACCCCTCAGTGATCAGTCCTGGCGATCACCCTTCCCTTTCCAGAGAGGGACAACAAGGCACCGATTCCAGTCAGTGGGATGATGCCTGTGTTCCAGGCAGAGCACAGAATTGCATGCAGCGACACGACAGAAGTTCACCATGGATGCCACAGATCCCAGGAGCTTTACCCCCATTTCAACCGGTTCACTGCAGCATGTGTTTCCACTAATGAAGGTGGATCACAGTTGATTTGAGGGTCAGCACCAGGGATAGTAACATCCAACTCAACAGCTGGTGGATCAGCCTGGTACAACCGCTCAATATAACCAGCCCAGCAGGCCTTCACTTTGGACTCCTCTGTCAAGATCCCACCACCCTCTACTCTAACTGCAGTGCACCAAGGGACGGGCTTGGCGGAACACAATGCGCGAATTCCCTGTAAAGGCCCTGTCACACCTTGACGATTTAGCCAGCGTATGCCTGACATATGAAAAATTTGGCTAAAACGCTGGCACACGTTGAATACGTTAAGAGCACGCTGGCATACGTCGTAGTACACTGGCATTTGTCATAGTATGCCGAGATGTTAGACAAATTTTCCATGCTTGAAATTTTTCGAAGTATGCCAGCGTATGACGCACACGTTCCACATAACGCTGGCCATAAGTTGTCGGCACGTTATGCGATCGTTGGCACACGTCGACACACGTTACTTGTAAGTAACTCATAAGTCGAAACACGTCGAGGTAATGTTTAGCATACCCGAAACTTATTTCCAATCTATGAGTAATGTGTTGTAGGCACGTTACGCGATTGTTGACACACGTCCACACATGTTACTTGGAAGTTACTCATAAGTCGAAACACGTCAAGGTAATGGTTAGCGTCAGTGTTCCAGACTCCCTGGTTTTTTTTTTGTTTGTTTGTTTGTTTTTCTTTGGTATGACGGTGATGTTGACACTTTGATTTCTAGTGCGGTTATAATATAATATAATGAATAGGTTGCTGCTCAACGATTTAAATCATAACCGCACTAGAAATCGAAGTGTCAACATCACCGTCATACCGAAGAAAAAAAAAAGTAAAAAGAAAAACCAGGGAGTCTGGAACACTGACGCTAACCATTACCTTGACGTGTTTCGACTTATGAGTAACGTACAAGTAACATGTGTCGACGTGTGTCAACGATCGCGTAACGTGCCTACAACTTATGGCCAGCGTATGCGGAACGTGTGTCATACGCCGAGTACGTTGAGAAATTTTCAACATGCTGAAAATTTCTCGACGAACTCGGCGTATGATGACATATGCCAGCGTACTACGACGTATGCCAGCGTGCTCTTAACGTATACAAAACTTACCCATAACGTATTCGACGTGTGCCAGCTTGTTTCAGAAAATTTTTCATTCGTCGGCATATGCTGCTAAAACGTCAAGGTCTGATAGCAGCTTCACACTTCTATGTCAAGTGCAGTTATGATTTGAATCGTCGAGCCGCAGCCTATGAATAGCCTATGCCACGTAATCGTCGGCGATACACTGCTGCGCCCTATGCATAAGTTAGACTATGGTTGGGCATAGGTTGTGAACGCCGACAACACGCTCAGCATTCGTTGGTATAAGTTATCTACATGTGATTGAAACGTTCTGTGTATGTTACTAATACGTTATGCATACGTCCAACACGTTATTATACGCCCAAAACTTAAAAAAACATCAATAGTTCAGCGTATGCCAGCGTTTTACATACATTTTGAGACCTTGCCATACGCTGGCTAAAACTTCAAGGTGTGACAGCCCCTTAAGCAGGACGAGAATCATTTCACCATAGGTGATGGTCTACTCCCTCACAGGTTCCTCGCACATCGGCCTCCATGTCCACCCTTAGCGCACGTACAGTTTTATGCCTCAGCTCTCTAAACAGCTCAGCTCTGCCATTCAGCCCGATCCTGTGACTCTCGTCAATGGCATCCCGTGTCCCTTGAGAGACAAAATTCTTCTTCACCCCTTGGTGAATTCCAACACATCCACCGGCAACATCAAGGACGGTAGGCTTGAAGGCACTTCACAACTCTTCAGGATTCCCCAAAGCACCCAGACCTCCCAAATCTCCACCCAGCCTGTTCACAAACTCCTCAGCTACCCTCTCATCCTTGAGCTTGCCAACATCCAGCCTAGGCTGGGATGGTACCATTCTCCCAGATCAAGGCTGCAACTTCAGAGTTGCTACAACAAGCCTGTGATCGGTATTGGTCAATCTCCTTTACCACACCACCAGCGTTGGAATACCAAGTCCAGCGATGAGCCTGTGGGCACTGAAACCATTAACTAGCCACCCTAAGCCCATGACTTTTTGCAAAGGCAAGGAACTTAGTGCTATTCTGTTTCACAGTTCCAGACCCATAGGGACCATCACATGTCTCATAACCATCCCCATCAGTTTCAGTTGATGCATTGAAATCCCCCAAGACTGGAAGGGTATCTCGCCTGGGTCACTGATCAACCACAGACTCGAGCGTGGCATAGAATGTGTCCTTGTTGGTGAGCTCACTCGCCTCAGTCGGAGCATACACAGGGACCAAAGAAACGACATCCAAGGAGTGACGAATCCTTCATCTCATAATGCACTCGTTGACCGGTGTTGTGTCAATTACCATTGGAATCAGCTTATTGTACACAGCTACAGCAACTCATTTGGGCCTGGTAACCATCAGAGCGACCAGACCATTAGTAGGTGTTTCCTCCTGTCGTCAAAGAGTGGGGGTCCCAAAGGCTTTGCCCCAATCTAGTCATCCGGTGAGCTGGCCTGCGGAGGGCAGCTGCACAGGAGGTACTCCCTCAGCGTGGGTTTTCAGATGTCTTTGTCGTATGTTTTGCAGAACGAATGGTTTTATGGTGTCCGGAGTGCAAATCCTGCCACCAACCTCCTTAAAAAAGTAACCCAACTGCAGGAGGATTTCCGCAGACACATCTGGGTTCTAGATATGGATGGCTGTTTGCTCACAAGGAGTTTCTCTGCCCTTTGATAAGTTTTGTTTTTTAATCCTGCTGGGTGTCCATATCCATATACCCTTCTCACCAGGAAACTTTGTTGGGGAGATGGTTTAGTGGCCGACAACCCAACCATGAAACAGATCAGTACAGGTTTTCATGGTACCTGTAGCAAGTCACAGATCTAATATAATCTGGCCTTACCTGACAAAAACAGGAAGAGAGGATGATGGAACTCCATGAAAGGCCACACGTTGGCTGCGACAGGAGAGGAACTCTGCGAGCCATGAGTGAAGATTGCCTTGGATACCATAGGAAGAGTTTGGTGAGCAGGGCTGGGTGCCAGACCATGTCAAAAGCACGTAATATGTCTAGGCATATGTCTCTGATTTCATGTCTGGCATTGAGGACCTCCATCCATTGTTGGGAGAGCAGAAGCAGCATATCCACGGTAGAGTGACCTGGTCTGAATCCAAACTGATGATCGGAAATCAAGCCATTGGAGAAGAGGAGGGATTTAATGTCTGAAGCGATGATGGATTCCATAACCTTGCTTATGATTGGGAGAAGCTTGAATGGTCTGTAGTTGCAGGGATTTGTTTTTGCACCTTTTTATGCAGGGCGGTAATGTTTGCCGATTTCCAAGCAGATGGTAGATGACCTTGAGCAAATGAGAGTGTGACTAGGACAGAGAGAGGGTGAGCAAGAGCAGAGGAGCAGGTTTTTAGGACACGTGGGCTGATGCCATCTGGACCTCTTGCAGAATCTGAGTTGAGGTTTGACAGCAAGCTCTCCACCTTGTCAATATAAAAGGACAGAGTCCAGGAACAGCTGGGTGCAACTGGGTAAAGGTGGGTTCAGAAAGCGATGGGTTTGGGACACAAGATTTAGAAGTAAACACTGAGTTTAAGCATTCAGCCTTTTCACGTGCAGTGTCAGCTATGCAGCCATTTGAGGTAAGGGAGGGGATTGAGGGGGAACATACACCAGAAACACTTATCTAGACGCTACCAGGATTTGGAGGAGGGAGACATATTAAGCCATAATAAAGTTAATACATCCTTCGCTATAATACTGCCGAAGTTTGAGACATGACGTCAAAACTTTGGCCTGATCCTCAAACAAATGCATCGTGATGATGAAACTATGTTGCCGTACGTGCTCCATGCTTCGAGCCTTCAACATGTCATTGTAAGTCAGGTGAGCATTCTTTATGCAATTACGCTTTAATTTATTTTGCTCTGTTCATGATAAATTTTGAGTGATGGAGAAAAATTCCACCAACCCAAAACAATCCCAAAGAGTAATTTACAGAATGAGATTAGAGTAACTACCACGGTTTTGGTCTTCCACTCTCTGCCCTCCCTTGGCTCTGTCCCGCCCAGGTTTCTGCATAGTGCACATTGTCTCCCAGGAACCTTTTCCTTGTTAAACTCCCAAATCCAGGCTCACTGCTCATCTCCACTCAAGTGTTCCTCACTTGTGGAACCAACTTCCCCAGTCTGTGCAGTCACATTTCCCCCCTCCCAAGGGCTACAAGACAGCTGATCACCACGACCTCAGGTCATCCACCATTCACTCATGATCTCTTCTACTCCAAATGACCCCATTCCCAAGCACTCCCTTTTCCTCGGTTATGGTTATTTGTCCCCCTCCCTCACCTCTCTTCATTTTCTCGTTGTCAGTTAGTTTGTTCCTTTGTTTCATCCCCACTTTCCCCTTCCTCTTCTTGCTGTGTTTCATCCAGCTTATTCACCCCCATATGTTGTCTTTCTCCCCCTGCCCCCTCGACTCTGTTGTTGGTGTTTCCCCCTTTCCATTTTGCTTTTGCTCTTCCACGAGCCTCGACCATTTTATGATATTGCAGGTTTGAACATGAGCAATCGGAGCGGGTTACAGTTGCTGGTTTTTTGGGTAATCCGATTACAGATACTCGTTACTACCCAGCACGTCTCAAAGAGAGTCTCGATCGGGTAGAGCAGAAGGCAGAAAGCTTCTCACGAATCAACAAACAGCACCCCAGCCGGAGCTACAAAGCAATATATTAAAGACTCGAGGAGGATAGTAGTATGCAAAGTAGTCCTTGCACAAACTCGCACGTTTTGCACGAGCTTAATTGGTCAAAGGTCAGGTAAGTGTAATACACACCCTGGCCTTCTTTCCCAGCACCTGGACGGTCTTCATGCAAAAATCAACGCCGATGGTGCTTCCATGGTCCTCAGCGAACGTCCCGACGTGGAACCTCTGGGCGAGAGCCGTCTTGCCCACCCCGGCGTCTCCAACCAGGATGACCTTAAAGGACACGTCGAGATCTATTTGTGCTGCCATGGAGGGCGGCGTTTGGGAGGGGGCCGTGCTCTGCTGCATTTTTTTGTAACGTCCGACTGTTGTCGTCTACTCATTCCGGTCTCTCATCATCGCCTGCTCCCTCGTGAGCATGCCATAACGGCGTCGCAAGCATGAGGAAGAAGGAAGGTCCACGTGTCCCTCGACTTCGGGTCCGATGGAGACTGGGCAAGGGTTGGCCTGAGGAGGAACCCCGAGGATGAAGATGTGTATGTTCGTATGAGGATTAGGGATATGACCGATATCCCTCCATGGATGTTCTCCAGATCTTGAAAAGCCCTTCACTGCCCTCGGTCTTGAGCTAGTGCGAATGGCTCAACATCTCGATGATCAGAACGTTCGGAATGAATTTGTTGAAATTTCAATAATGCCACGAGAATAACAACAGGGTTAAGATCGAGGCAACAAAGAGCTTCAACTAAACTTTCACTATAATGAAGTACAGTAATGCTCTCAGGACGTACAGAAGAGGCAAGATGTTGACAAATGAACTTTCAAATATATTCGGTGAATAACGTCATGGTACGGACTGCGGAGCGTCGCAATGCCTGAAGAGACCGATGTCGCGAAGAGCAGAACCCCGCGTCGAGCACCGGTCTGTGAAAAGCGCAGCGACGCCCGGCTCATGCCACGAAGGCGTCTCCGCATAAATTATGTAAATAAGCTAAGCGGAGCAGCCTCGCGAATGAAACGACGTCATCGCCTGACACGCCCGGCTCATGCCACGAAGGCGTCTCCGCATAAATTATGTAAATAAGCTAAGCGTAGCAACCTCGCGAATGAAACGACGTCATCGCGTGGCTCATGCCACGAAGGCGTCTCCGCATAAATTATGTAAATAAGCTAAGCGTAGCAACCTCGCGAATGAAACGACGTCATCGCCTGACACGCCCGGCTCATGCCACGAAGGCGTCTCCGCATAAATTATGTAAATAAGCTAAGCGTAGCAACCTCGCGAATGAAACGACGTCATCGCGTGGCTCATGCCACGAAGGCGTCTCCGCATAAATTATGTAAATAAGCTAAGCGGAGCAACCTCGCGAATGAAACGACGTCATCGCCTGACACGCCCGGCTCATGCCACGAAGGCGTCTCCGCATAAATTATGTAAATAAGCCGAGCGTAACGTCCTCGGGAACGTAACCTCGTCATCGCCTGTTCCAAAGGCGGCACGCACGATGCATATTGAAAACCCCTCACTAAGCTCGACGTTTTCACTTCGTCTTTTCATAACAATACAAAACTATATTTATTTTATTTCATGTCAACGTTTAAAGTCTGATGATGGTTGTTGCTATTATTGTTAATATCTAAAGTAACTTATTCGTCATTATATTTTTACATGATTATATATGGTTTTCTCCCCTACAACTGCCATAATATAATAATGTTGTTTCATAATAATTAATGTTTATGAAATGTGCATTTAATGCATATATTGAACATAATTTAATGAACATGCAATATTATATAATCATCATCCTCTCCAGTCTGTACTCTATAAGAGTATACAAGGACAAGACCGGATATTAAGCATTTGGACACAGTCTGGCATCCCACCTTGCACTCCAAACTGTCTACCTATGGTATCCAAGGCTAACTCCACACATGGCTTCCTGACTTCCTCTCCTCTTGTAGCCAACGTGTGGCTCTTAACGGAATCCTTTCATCTTCTCTACCTCTCAAGGCTGGAGTGCCCCAAGGCAGTGTTCTGGGCCCAGTCCTATTCCTGATCTTCATAAACAGTCTCTGCCTCTGGAAAATCCCCTTGGTCTATTTACTGATGAGTCCACCCTCTGCTGTGTTATCCATTATCCTTCAGACAGGCTTCTCTCTCCTCAGACGTTGAAAAAAAAAATCACAAACTGGTCAACCACTTGGAATATGTCTTTCAATCCTGACACATCTCACACTCTCACCATCTCTCTCCAAAAGGACCATACAGCAAACCTTCCAATCTACTTTCTTAACAATTCTCTTGAGTAAGTTGTCATTCAAACTCCTGGGTCTCACTATCAGCCATGATCTTTCTTGGGCAAACCACATTTCAAAGTTGGTCTCCAAAGCCAGTCACAGACTGGGCATCCTCCGTCAAACAAAGTTCTTCATTGGTAGGCCTACACTCCTATCCATCTACAAGGCCTTCATCTGCAGCTTCATGGAGTACTGCTCTCCCCTCTGCGCTGACTCCCCTGCCTCACATCTTGCTCAGCTTGACACTGTGGAAACCAAGGTCTTCAAGATTATTGGAATCTCCCACAATGAAGCTGAGTCTATGGGCCTATCATTGCTGACAGGTCGGTGGTCTCTCTGTCTTCTACCGCCTACTTTCTGGTCTTGCACCCTCTGCTCTGCTCTTTCTTTGTCCACCCCCCCCCCCCCGCCCCCAAAGTCTCTGCAGGACACATGTGGTGCACCATCAACCCTTCTCATAAAACTAAATCCAGGATCACTCCTCACCCCACTCATTTGTTCTTCTTTTTTTTCCCCACCTGTGGAACCAACTTCCACATTCTCTTCAATCCCATTCTTCTCTCCATGTCGTCAAGACCGCTGTTCACCACCATCCCAGATCACCCCCAATCCAAAACCATGATCTTTTCTACCCTTGTTAAACCACCCCCTCCTCACCCCACCCACAAAGTTTGTTTCTGGATTCATCCTATTCACCTCCTGTATTATCCCCAACCCCTCAACCTTACCAGCTCATCCCTTCTTGTCCACCTCCCTCTTGTCCCTTGGTCTTGCTGTTGGCATTTCCCCATTCTCTTTCTGCTGTTCCTTTTATAGAAGATTGAGTTATCAACTTCCACTCACACTAAAGGTTGATGACTTTGTTCGGTGTGAGCGGTGTCCCATAAGCTGTTCAACTTGAGTGTGGGTGAACACAGTCACAAGTTCAATAACAAGGAGGAAATGGCATATCACCAGTGGGCCAATTCGGCGGTGTGTCCACAAAATAATATGATCCACTCGGTGACTCGCATGCCATAAATGGCCAGTGCCTGTGGGAATAATCTGCTCACCAAAAGGGGTTCAATGATAGTCGTCCCGCAGTTGAAAGGAGCGACACGGCACGTGGCACAAAGCTGCGGGTATAGAGAACAAAGTGCTGCTGGAGGATAGGGTCACAAACAGATATGTGGTATGAAACTCCGTGAGTCAAGAGAGGAAATGCATCGCTGACGATAGGGCTGCGAATGCGGTTTAACTGCAGTGAACGCCAGTGAACTTTAGCTTAACTCCAGTGAAACTCAAGTCCGCAAATCATTTCCACGATGGTGTCAATAGCAAGCTGCCAGGCAGGGAAGCGTCATCACACTTCCGTTACATCGTTCCTCACCGCTCATCCCTTGAAAGGGAGGTCCAAGAGCCCGATAGTAATGTGAGGCAAAATGATTGGTTAGAAACCAGATTTAAAAAATACTACACCGACACTACTGCCATTGGTTGGACAAGTAAATGGAACAAAGTTCATGATGTAAAAGTACTCACAAATCGGCACCAATGGAAAGTGCATCACACTTTTCCATCCATTAGGACCATACTCTGTGCAGAGCGTTGGTGCCGTCGAAGCAGTCTCCTTGGCTATTGGGAACAATCCTGGACAGGTCGCCACTCCGACACAGTATACCAGCATGCTGGCACTCATTTTGCCGACCTCGGAAGGATGACAGGCAGAGTCAACCCCACCTGGTGTTAATTCAACAGCTGAGCGGGATTTGAACTCAGGACCCTAGGATCCCAAGCCCACTACCTTAACCATTAAGCCAACACCAGGCATACACTTTTGTTATGTTGCATCCTGATTCATCCTGTTTTCCATATCTTCCACGAGCCTCAATTCTGGATACAATTTTTTTAAAAAATTATTAACCCAGTATGACATGGAGCCACCGATTTATAAAGTAAGTATGCACGTAACGGTTTGGGGAGTTATGACTCATGTTTGTGTGTACATCTCTCTTACTGCAGTAAAATGGAGCAAATGTGGACGTGACCGAAACTCCAAAATTGACATGTGGAGAAATCACGCCACCTTTGGTGCTCACCGGTATTACAAATCATACTCATGATACATTGTGATCAATAAAATTAATTTCAAAAATGACAAAAATTATAAAGTGCATTTCCAAGAATGTGATGTGGGCCGAGATGGGTACTCCCGCCTAGAGGGCAGGTCTGCCCATTAGTGTGTGTAATACAAATACGTAAGACCCGTCGCTTCGTTGACAGGAATACCAATCTTTGCTGTGATGGTTAACTTATGGAACAAGAACAAAAAATGGATTCCTGGGAGATCTTGCCCTCCGTGCGGGGATATCTTGTGTCGCAAGTTGGCCTTTGTAGTTTCGCCATAAGTGCCCATGTATGTTAAGAATAGCGCTTTCCCTGTGGGGGTTATTATGTAATTCAATGTGCTGAGTTGGGTAGCTAGTTCCCCCTCTCAATCCGTTGGGATAACAGCAACATCCGCACATAACGACGTGTACCGTTAGGGCCTTCATCACGTGCGGCATGCATTGTTTTACTGTCATGGCTTCTCTGCATATGTGAATAACACCAACGTTTTGGAATCTTTGCTGAAGCCATGGCTTTAAAATCATATGCCGAATTCCCAAATTCCCCTTTATTGTTTAAAGCCCCATCAAATCCATGTTTGTCTGTTAATCTGCATGCATGTCTTCCATGTACTGTAACTTCTTGCCGTCTACCCCTGTACTGCATTTCATTTCCCTAATCCCTGTTCATTTCCCTCCACCTGAACACAACAGGTATACGAACCAGCACACGACACAACCCCCCTGCAATAATTGCCCCATTCCCTGGCTTTGTGCCATGGACATGTGGGGTTTGGCCCGAGTGCATGGGGGTAAAAGCGATTCCCCATATTAAGTGCGGAGTTCCACTATTGAGGAGAGCCGGAGGGCCAACTGAGTGCTGATCCGGGCAGGCAGCATTATGGGCAGGACTGGGGGACATCCCCCAATGGCTGGCATGGGGCCAGCTCGTAAGATTTGACATGGCCCAATAGCTGGCCCCAGAAGATCTGATGTGTAGCTCTTTGGCCCTGCCTGTGAGCAGGATTATAGAGCTGTGCCTGACGCTTTGGTTTTCTCTTTCTCTGCCCCTGGTTATCACTCTCGTTTTCTTCCCTGGTCGCGGATGCTTTGGTACTCTGGCTGGTATCTGCGGTGCTTGTGGGCCCTCGGTTGTGGAGTGCAGTGTCGGGGGCCGTTCCGGAGAGTGGCAGAGAGAGAGGGAGCGGTTTCAAACTGGGGAGGGTAACAGTTTCATGTACTGGAAGACTCAGACCACCCTGCCCCTCCCAAATGTCTCCTCGTGTGTGTGTCTGATGGGAACCCCGTCGTGTTATCCAGTCGGTAAGGAGTAAGTTAAGTTAAGTCTGCAACTTGTGTATTTTCTTTTATTTTTGTAAATAAATATCTTGATTGCCTTTTATTGCATTTCCCCTTCGACTGCCACGGTTACCCTTTGACTCCATTAAAATCCTCGAGTTCCCTTCCCTCCTTCCCCTTACCCTTGCTAAAAATAAATTGCCTTGTTCACATTTTCCTTTCAATCATCCCATGGTTGTCCTTTCTTCCATTGATCCAGCACTATCCGTACCTAGGGTAATCTGGGAGGTTGCAGCTCGTCAACTAATTGGCTCGTTTAGTCCGGCATTGTGCTCGTGTTAAGCTCGGCCATCTTAAGATCCAATGAGGCTAAGAGTCGGACAACCGCCGAGGGAAAGATTCCCTGGTAAGGAGGCTGCTTGAACCACAGTCAAACAGTCGTTAGACGGAGGACACTGGGTCACGTGATGAAATTGTTGGCATTTGTGGTCAATTAGCGACCCACCATGACATGGACTTATTCGTGTGCGACAGCCTTGATTCCCAGTGAGTCTGGGGAGAACCGGGGATACCCTCACTCTCGTTGTACCCCTGCAAGCCCAGGTCCACAACAATATGTATATATATATATATATATATATATATATATATATATATATATATATATATATATATATATATATATATATATATATATATATATATATATATTTACGGTTCTCGGAACCGTATGCATACAGTACAACATACAGGTGTCCCAAGTATGTTATTCCATTAGTATACGTGCAGATAGATTCGTTCCTTGTGTGTAGTGGGAAGACACGGGGAGGGGGGTGCATTGCGATGGGCTTTTAGTTCGGTTAATAAATCATTTTCTCCCCTTTTATGTTATTTCCCCTTTTATTTGAACCACGGTACCTTCATCTCGCTTGCCTTGCACCCTTGCCTTGCTTACCACAGCGTGACGAGCACCTACCCAGAGACTCGTTTTCCGAATCGGAATCCTGACGTTCGCTGTGGCAGTTCCATCTTCGGCTTCCACCTTCCCAAACCCAGACACGTGGTGTGGGCGGACCTTGCCGGCCTCTGGCGAGACCCCGCCCAGCAATGCGGACCGCATGAAGGCCCGGTCCAATCGGGATGAACGATGACGTCAGCTTCGCCATGGCTCCACCCCCTAGCTCCGTGATCTATAAAATACAAAGCAATCCTCAGAGTAGAGTTGTATGGGATGAAAAGGAGTTCGTTGGAGTGGGAGAAGGATTGTAAGGTTGCAGTTGTTATGGAAAGGGTCGTTGTGAAGGTGTTCCGCTGCTTGGTTCTGACCATGTCCCACCTCGACGGCCCAACTGCTGGTCCACGCACACCCGACCTCGACCGGGTCTCTTGCCTGGTCCTGTCGACTGCTCCATTTCTTGCCTCGGACTCCATTCTCTCCACTCAAGCTCCTTGACGGACACGATCTTCACACATGCGGCTGTGGACCGAACCGCACGACCTTTGTCAGGTGCCGCACCATGGAGCACCCTTTCCCCCGAAACGCTCAGGTACCAGAAACTGTGACCTCAACTCCCTCCCTTCCTGGCTGCAAAAGGTCCCCTTTTCTTTTCATTGGGTTTATTTTGTCTGAGTGTGTGGCGCCTGTCCATTAGATCTTTATTGTTGTGATTGTTGCTTGTATTAATCTCGCGTCAAGTCTGCACTGTGTCTGCTTTTATAAGTTGCTTGCATAATTGTCGCACCACTCCTCTCTCATCTTCCCCTGCATAACACACCCAATAAACCTTTTTCCGGTGCCACATGCTTTTCCCCGCTTTAGTGTAAATAAGTCATTGTAGAAATGTTCCCAGCTCCTCTTTGTCTTTCCCTCCATTGGTCCAGCATGGTTCGGATCTGAGTTTAGCCGGGTCTTTATTCCCGATAATCCGTTTCTTCCAGCCGGTACGTCCTTGGAAGTTCCTCTCGGCTGCATCCGATCCGGAAAGGTAGTTAGTAGAGTTGGTAGTTGGTACTCTACCGTAGTCAGTTGAGTGATCCGGTTCGGGCAAGGCGTACCGAGGGCGTGGTTCCCCAGTAGTTGAAACCGCGTGGTTAATTAGGTAACTTGATTCTCGACAGGAGGACCCTACGCCACGCGGTTGAGGTATTGGCGTCCACGGTCGGTTAAGCGACCTGCCGCGTCACGGAAATATCCGTGAGGGACGGCCTACAATTCCGGGGAGTCTGGTGGGAATGGACGTAAATTCCCCCACCTTGTGGTCGTTCTCTCCGCCAGACCCCGGCCCGCAACTATATATATATATATATATATATATATATATATATATATATATATATATATATATATATATATATATACATATATACTATAGATGACAATAGATAATATAGATTGTTTCGTAAATGAGAATCTCTGTATTTTGTTGTGACGTTTTCCTTTGATTGAATAGAATGGTTTACGTCAAAATTATTTTTACGGGACTGGGAATTTATTCTGTCCTCATTGCCAGTGACGCTGCATGGCTGCATCGATTGCGAAATCAATAACATACACAAAGACAGGATGGTCATCTGAATTCTGTTGCATTTACTGAAACTATTTGCTGTAAGTAACAATGTTGTTAAAAGTTGCTTAGTTGGTGTGAAAGGTTATTGCATTCCATGGCTAAAATGTGAGCATATTGAACTGGTTGTTCAAGGGAACACAGCAGTGTGCTTCTTGCAACCCACAGCAATGGAGAATTGTTCATGAACGCTGACCCTTGGAAGTCACATGACGACACAGCAATTCGATATAAAAGCAGTCGAAAACCAATTTGAATTGCATTGAACTACAATAACCTATGAAGAGTGGTAAAACACGAGAAATAAAATGCTGAAACCTCAGCCACAAGAGTTGTCAGGACTTCATGGGAGAGTCAAGTAAGCCCGACATCTACTAGCATGGAGTCCGGATTACGACAAGGATGAGCGACCCCAATCATATGTTCCCAGGTTCTACCCAAATGTGAAGAGTGATGGTGTTTGGAAAACCCTGTGCATCCTTGGTCACATCGGTATTTTGCAACACTGGTGACATTGATGTGGACGGATGGAGTACGCAGATCAAGGAGAGTGAGAGATAAAGATGCCAGTGAAGTTGATTCACTGGGATCGCATTGTACTCAGGTGGGTTCTCCCATTGGAATGAGGACACTCTCAGAGACTGATTAGCATTTGCCAGAGCATCGTCTGCAGTGAGAACCAAATCAGCTATTCGGAGCATCCATTGTTGGGGTGCTGCATTGTTTTTACAAGGCTTGTGAGCTCTTGTCAGTCTGTTCATCGCGCTCGGAATCCCGGCTACAACTGGGTCTGTGACTCGGGGTGTGGTTGCCCCCTTCTTAGGCGGTGACGGCACCTGAGTGTACCTTGTTTGTGATTAATTGCGACCCGTTGAAGACGACGGTATTTTTATGTTCACTTTGAAAAGCAACAAGTCCCTTCAAAAAGAAAACTTTCATCTTGTGGTCGACAGTAGTGGAGATGGAAGGGTTGAAGGTAGTGGTTCTAAGTTAAGCATTCTTGACCATGCTCAGCAGGAGCATTTTACATACAACCTCTTCAGTCTCAGAGTAGTCTCTCAGCTTCTTCCCTCCAGCCTCTCAAATCCAGAATGTAAATGCACAAATTCATCCCTTTTTTGCAAAATAACCGATTAATTCCCTTGGAGAGAGTGGAATAGGTTATACATTTTCCAATCAGGACATTTATTGAAATACGTTTGGACAACTCGACCATATCAAAATCATGAACCAATAAGTGCAGATATGGTTATAGCTCATGGAGTCCATTAAAAGATCCTTTGGAGGATTATCATGGAGGTAATGTTGCGACGCTTTGGTCGATGTATTTTGCACGTACATGGTACACGTGGACATAGCCAGTGCGTACTGTACATGCAAAGATATTGCAGGTACTATGGGCACAAAGGTAAATGTTACATTCATTGTATCGAACCATCAGGCACGTTGCGAGAGGTTCATCACACCACCATTTCAAAAGAGGTTTGGCCTGTCATTTCCACTTCATTATAATCATGATAATTATATAGGTAAGCAGATTTAGTTCTACCTGTAAGTATATAAAAGTGTTTATCCCCTCAAAAAAACAATCCAAATGACATGATTATTACATCATTAACTTAAATATATATATTTCAATTCATTGTGTAGGGTCTGACAAGATGGTGCATAGGTAGTGCACTTACCTACCTTTGACCTGTCTAGTCTGGATTCGATTCTGACCCAACAATAAACCATCGTATTTGGCACTTCACAGGCAAGGTCCCTCAGATGGATGTTGTTTCCCAACTGTTCGCATTCGTTGGTACACGTTAAAGATCCCACGGTGTCTTTCGATGAAACACGAATTATTCATCGTCCCTGAACATATTTCTTTAACGGCCACAATTATCCCAAAGGTCTTGTGCGGTTGGCCAGTGGAAGTGTTTGGCCCACATCTTTCATGAACCGGCTGGCTAGGCCTGACATTCGATTAAATAGTTAGGGCAGGGATTTGTAATTTGTTCAAGGTGCCGGCGATAGCTGACTTACTCTTCGCGAAAGACACCGTGAGATCTTTAATGTCCACCAACTAATGTCTGCAGATGTGACGCCCAGTTTATCGTCCATCCGAGAGACGACACACACATTGATGAGTCACCCTGCCTGTTAAACACAGGGATGACAGTTTGTAGCTGAGACGAGATTCAAACCCAAGCTCGACAACTTACAAGTGAGTGTGCATACCTCTAGACTAGGCCATCCTGTTGGTCCTAGTCATTGTCCCTAAACAAATTCCAAATCAGATTCAGGCCGAGACAGCTGGTTTGTGAAAGACATTGGCCAACCTCAGTAGTTTATGGTGTGTATTTTTTACCTAAGATCGTCTTCGCCCATGCCCCTTCCCCTGGAAAAAAAGGAAAAAATTAAATAAATAAAAAACACTTGCAACAAACAACCAAAAAAAAAACATTTCGCATTTTTGTTGTTTTGATCTGGTGTTGATTGATAAATTGGTGTGGTGTTGATGTGGCACAGGCATGATGAGCCAAACGGCCTCCACATGTGTCTAATTTCCTTGTGTAACCATTACGCAGTCGACTCCACAAGATGATGGGATTAATTGTGGTGTCGTAGTAGTAGTAGTAGTAGTAGTAGTAGTAGTAGTAGTAGTAGTAGTTGTAGTCATTACAATTCCTGTTTACATTTATAGCCACGAGGTCGTATACGAATTATTCCATGCAAACTCCACCACAAATATGCAAGTGCTTTGATTGAAAGCATGTTCAGCCATCAAGTTGATTTCAGGATCTGTTCAGTCATCAAGTTGATTTGAGGATCTGTTCAGCCATCAAGTTGATTTCAGGATCTGTTCAGTCATCAAGTTGATTTGAGGATCTGTTCAGCCATCAAGTTGATTTCAGGATCTGTTCAGCTATCAAATTGATTTGCTCTCGTTTACTGAAAAGGCAAAATTGTGATTCAATGCTGTGCACGTTACATATCAATCGTCTTTTATCAGATGGATTTGTGGCTTTGAGAAGGTCAGCTGTAATTCTTCAGAAGGTATAACGTTTCACCCTATCTTGTCAGCCATCCTCAAATTGCCAATTATCTGATTCATACCTCACTGTCAGACCTTTATGAGTTGGACAAGACGACAAGCATCAGTAAGGTAAAAACGAACCTGTCTCACGACATTCTAAAAATCAGGCAACCATTTGAAAGCATACAAGCTGTATGGCTATCCTCTTGTCCACAGAACCTTGCTTAGTGTATTTTATCTGAAATTAGTGATATTTAAAGAGGTTAAACGTTTGAAACTGCTGAAATACAGAGATAAATTAAAGGGTAGTTTTCACATCATAGCAATGGCCATAAAGCTAATTGTTTCGGCCCAACTGGCTGTCGCTCAACCGCACTGACTGCACAGAAACGGATATAAAGTGAGGAGGAAGAAGAAGACAGAGAACCCCACACGACAAACCCCCATAGCCTCATGGCTGGATCTCCTCCAATAAGCTATTTTCTGGGCTTACTACGTAATTGACCAGACAGACCATAATTTGTCTTAATTGTACTCGAGGGTGGTTGTGACAGTTCAGCCCTGCGCTGGGCCACGGCAGAAAGAAGTACTTGATGGAGGGTCCCTGCTAGTAGGGTAATGATGCAACCAGCCTGAGAAAAAGGCTCAAGTGCCACATACTCTAGTTATTCTTCTTTCATATGCAGCACAAGGCTGCAGGGTGGCATCATTGGCTAAGGGTGCGACTGTCACTCATGCAGTGCCCCCTGCAGGTTGGGCAGGAATTTGTAAATTGTTTGAGGTGCCAGCGATAGTTCACCTACTTTTCGTGAAGGACACCGTGGGATCTTTAAGTCCACCGACTAATGCCAGCAGACAGGACACCCAGTTTCACGTCCATCCGAGGGACGACACAGACGTTGATGAAGCGCCCTAACTGGGAAACACTAGGATGACAGTTTATAGCTGGGTCAGGATTATGTGGTGAAAAAGAACTCAATTTCCACAAGTTGGATCAGCAGATAAAAGGAAAATCTTTAATTTCGAATGTACGGAGGAAAAACATTCAATGATTCACTGAAACATTAGAATGCAATACGTGGCCACTTTGGGTGGAAGATGTGGAAGCAATTTCTAGCCACCTTAAGACAGAAAAACTTTAATTCAATACAAGCTGTTTATTCAGTAAAATACAAGACACTTCTGTGCACAGAAGGAAGGCCCCAACTTGCTACATCGTTACAAGCTGAAGACTTAAAGCTACATAGAATATTGATTATATATACAGTGTTACCAGGGTATGTCGAGAGAACAGATGGTACTTTGTGGACTTTAAAATTGCTACATGGAGGGGTTTTTGGTTTGTTTTGGAACTTGCTTACAGCCCTGCGAGGGGAGATAGTCATGTCTTGCTGCTGACTGAGATGGTCACCAGACAGATAAGGTTTTACAACGTTGTTTACGACTACATCAGTGAAATGTGTGTATTCTGCTTTTTACTAGTTTAATCAGCATAAATTTATTAAATTATTTATCAAAGCACTAAACTAAGTTAAATTTGCATTTTTACATTATTATGAATTTAATGAATAATTCAGTTTCCACAGAGCGTGAGAATGACACAATCATGGCAAAAGTTGCAGTGTTATCAACCAGGTCACCCTGTTTCTATGTTGCGAGCAAGACCTTTTTTCATAGTAAGATATTCCTTTAATCAATATGTAGGTCAAAAGACTTGGGAAAAGGGAAACATTACTGACAGCCAATTCGACGAGTGCAAAACTTAAATTTATAAAGTACCAGAAACAATTATAATTGAGATTACATGAATATAATTTTTTTTCTTGCACATCCCCCCCCCTTTTTTACCCGATCAGGTAAAATTTGAATAATTATATTACACATGATCACCATACGCTTTCCTAAAGGAGAAAAGATATCCCTCACAGAAGTTCAATCAATAATGGCAGTGAACACTCATAGGAGAAGAATGCTGGTCGACGGCCATTTCAAGTGTCCCAGCCAGGTTAGTGAGTGTGTTTCCATTCAATTCATGGCCTGTTCATCAGCAGGTGTCACGAATCAAAAAGACATACTACTTGAGGCCAGAAGATAAGCAGGTCAGGGTGGAGATAGAGCAGCACCCAATGGAAAACAGTCTCGGTGCTCCTTGAGCTGCAGAGAAGGTAGATCTTGGCAGGTACGAGCTTGGGCCCGACACTGGGTTGCAGATGACACTGGGTTGAAGGAGACGAAAAGGACTCGAGATGTGACCCAGAGATCCCAGCCCCAGCAGAGTTTGGGGCCTCGTAGCAGCAGTTCGTGCAATCAGGTTTGATTCACCAAGCGAGCTGTGCATGTTTGAGGCAGCTGTAATGGCTGCATGAGCTCCACCCGCACCATTGAACACACGTTGCAGATGACTCGCCGTATGGACCTTTAGGGCCTTCATTGTGCGACCACGGCAAGTTAATGATGTATCTGCAGAGCAGCAATTTGCAGTGTGGTCGGGGTCTTTCCCCCAGGCAGGCACCATACGACGGTGACGTTAAGTCTTTGCCTTGCCGGGGTTTGGCTTGTCCAACCTTCTCTTAAGTGGGTTTTTCTCTTTTTTTCTCTCTCACTCTCTCTTTTTCTTTCTTTCCCATGCTTATCTTATCTCCTCAGGAAGGGGGTCGTGTCATGATCATGTGTTGAATGCCCAATCACCCAAATCTGGGTTCTCCCCATTGTCCAATCTTTCGGTGGAAGTTGTTCCAAAGAACTCTATGAGACGAAATCGTATTCTGCATAGTTCAACTACTCTCAACACTCTGAAACAAACAAAATCAAGGTTCAACAATTTCTTAAACAATCCAGTTTCATTCACAAGCAGTTCCAGAACAACTTCCATTATTTATTTATTTATTTATTTATTTATTTCCAGCTGACTTAGCACTTCCGTGCTGAGGAAAGATGGTCAAGTCAGTGTTAGAAATACCTCAACTTACTTAAGTAAACATACAAGAAGTACCACTTCATCAAAAATCATGCACCTGTCTAATTAATCAGAAAACAAATAAAATAGGTAATATTTTAATTGGCTTGTGGCATCATTGCACTATTTTCAATAATATAATTCTTACACTCTGACCGACTTTACATTCATTTCACATGATCATGCCTTCTGCACTCAACATGATTCTTGTTTATCCTTTGTTTTTGTTTGTCTTTCCACAAAATCTGGAGGCATTTTGTTTAAATTGCAGTTAGGCCAGGACCAGCTACTAATGACTAATCAGTGAGAGCAATAAAATTACAATACACGGTACAATTCCTAATTCCATGAATTGATCCCATAAATGCTGTTGGTCTAGCCATTCTTCCAGCCATTCTGCATTATGGTTATGTAACTATCATGCTGATTTCCCTCATTTATTGATTTTCCCTCCCAGTTAACTTATGATTCCTAATATATAGTTACGGTTGTAGAAATTCACAGAACACCATTCAGGTTTCCCAGAGATCAGTTATGTCGATAAGTGTGTGTTCAGATTTGATTTCCCCACCGATGTTTGAAGGGAATTATTCGTGTGCAGGGCTGTGAATCTTCAGTTAGCCGTTATTCTTTTGCTGTCTTTATTTTGGAACAACCACCTCCTCAAAAATGACAACCACCACCGCCTTCACAACAACCACCTTCACCACAACCGCATCTCCTCACCACCTCCTCCAAAACAACAACTACAACCGCCTTCACCACAACCACCTCCACAACCATCAACATCCCCACCACAGAGCAACCACAACATTGCCTCACCTTCATCTCCACAAACGCCGCCATCTTTTCGCCACCCATGGCGAATCCCAAGGACGAGCACCATCTCCGCCGACAGACGCAGGAGCTGATGATTTCTACCACGTCCTCTCTCTCCGAGCTTCGCATCGAAATCGGATCAAAAGGGGCGGAGCCAGCGAGGGGTGAAGGGTGAGAGGTGAAAGATCAGACCTCACTCACGGACCCCATATAAAGGCGTGCTGAATGCCAAGCAAGCAGTCTGTCGGGGTTCGGAGTCTGTCGGGGAGCTGCCGAGAGTGGAAGTCTGGAGCTTGGAAGCCAGCAGCCCGGCAAGGTCCGAAAGCTGCGACGAGGTTTGCTACGTCCGGTGGGCGTGTGCGGCCGTGAATTAGCTAAAAGCAGTCGCCCGGACACTGGCGCGGTGGAAAACCACAACAATATAATGTTGACCAATCTGTCAATCAATTTAATAACAAAGACCCTCCTTCAATATTATGTAAGTACCTCAACTTAATATATTCAAAAATCAATTCAAATTCAAAAATTCCAAAAAAAAAAAGATTCAAAAATCAACTATTATCTCGATTCAATTCTCAGCAACTTTTGTCTACCCTTAATTAATAGATCAACGAGGTCGATAGCTACAGTGATTGATAATATATCAATCAATCAATACAAGTTATCAATAACCAACGGTGTACCTCACTGTGATATAACCGATCAATTACAAGTATCCCAAGTTACTGGTTTTAAATTGTACTGCTGTTCCAAAAGTGAACAGCGGTTAGGTGTTGGGTTAGCGGTTAGGGTGGTGGCTTGGGATCCTAGGGTTCTGAGTTCGAGCCCCGTTGGTGGATTGAGAAAGCAGAGGGGACAACGGACTGATGGTGTAAAGGAGGGATTGAAAGTAGCGGGGGGAAGAGGGGGAAGACGCCACACCGGGGAAATACAAACTAAAAAGGAGCGGGGGGGGGGTAAAGGAGGGATTGAAAGTAGTGGGGGGAAGAGGGGGAAGACGTCACACCGGGGAAATACAAACTAACTAACACATGCCCACCACAAGTGACCAAGGACTAGCTACACGACCACAAAATTGATTAACGAATCCTCGGGTCACCTGTGTCTCCACTGTCCCTCTGGGGTAAGTTTCCAAAACTGTTACAATAGAGACTGTATAGATTGTTTGTAATCAATGCATTTGCTGGAAATCATGATCGTGGCAAGTGCGATATAACATAGTGAGTGGAGCTTACTGCAAATTATCATGAAGTTTCTGGACAATTCAACCATCCATCTTATTGATATTTACAAGTGATTTTTATTTTTATCACCGTTACCCACAAACTTCCTTGGAAACAAAAGTTCAGCTCATTGAATCATCGTCATACAAGTGTTTTGAATTGGCTAAAGTCTTGTTTGTAAGTTTTTGTGTGTGCAGCACATATACCACTTGCCCACTATATGACTGTCATACTAGTTGAACCATTGTTTACTTGAACCAAGGTGGCTCTATTTTGTGTCAGGAAAGGGGGATTATTGTGAAAAAATGCACAATTTTTAATCAACGGAGGAGTTCACTTTTCAATACTTAATCTCAGACTTGCAGTACTATTTGAGGAGGCCTCATTTCGAGAAAACCGAGCACACATGGTGAGGGGATTTGAGTGGGCTGTATGGACGAGGTCATCTGACACGCACGCCGACAACAGTGGAGAGGAGTGACCTTGATTTAAATATTTGATGTCCATAAAGAAATGAATTTCTAACAGCTTTCATGATACCGTACTGTAGCCAGAATAGCTTGTGGCCTTTGTTTATACCTGAAGTCCTAAATGATGTGCTCACAGGTGAGATTTTGTGACAATTCTGACATTAACCACAGGGGATCTCCCATGCCTCTGGGAATCCTAGAAAGGTTAATGAGATGACCTTATTAAGGTCAGCTTGACCTTATTTTCTCTTAACATTTTGGGCTTTTGTCCCAATTAAAACGCCTCATCAGTTGTGGTTTTTAAACTCTCTGGGGATCTGGACCTTTTTGCAAATCGGACTTTGCATCTTCAATATAAAAGCCAAAGGACCTGAGCACGTCCATAGCATGTGTGGCAAGACGGCATGAACAATGGGCATATCGACTGCAGGTAAACCTACTTGATATTGCTCTTTTGCCTGAGTTTTAAAATCTGACCAAAGCAACTCGACGAAATTCCATAATTAATGTATAAAACAGGCACAATGTTGCCTTAAGTTATCTAACTCATTGGAACCTAAACATGGAGCTTCTTGTGTCACCTGACCAAACGTTTTTACATTCATAGATTGCAATTTAATTCAGGTTAACCGTAATTATGTGGCTACCTTTTCTTGGTAGAAAGGATGATTGCATTTCAAGTTTTAACTTTTGAAGTTAGACATATTTTTGCTATTCTGCAATCCCAGGCTGCTGTACTATTGTGATGCACTGCTTGATTACCATTCCCACCATCGCCAAAACCCTCTTCTCAACGTCACCACAACACGTGTCAATACCTGCCGCACAGTCCACTTCTCCAACCACAACACACCTGGTCTTGGGCCTCCAAGCTCCCTTCAACCTGTCGCACCCTCTGAGCGCTCGGCGCCTTGGTGGTGCTGCGCTGCTAGCCGTGCAAAACATTAACAAGGGCACTCATCAAATGCATGGATCCTGGTCATGGAACAACTCCCATCCACTCATCTCTGTCGAACTAAACTACACAGACAGTGCCTGCAATGAAGTCCGGTCTCTAGCCACCTTCATCAGTCAAGTTCAGGAAATGGACATTGCCATGCTGTTGGGTCCTGTCTGTTCAGAGGCCTCCAAGGTGGGTCTTACTTGTGTCAAGATCTTCAGAAAGTTTTCTTTTAATGTTTAACAACATATTTTGCAAAGTATTATCTTTAAAATGATGTACAGGGGGGCCTTGTCATCCATGGATGGATGTCATCTTTGCTTCGTGCATTCACTCCATCGCAATGAATTGTTGAGGCAAGGTTTGTGGATTGCGGTCAATGTTCACCTCCACTCATTTGTCCCGATTTTTTCACTGCTCACTTCCACTCATTTCTTTCACTTATAAATCCTCACTCACTTCCACTTTGAGTGGAAAAAAAAAATCTTTTTTTTCACTCCTCACTCACTTCCACTTTGTTCCTTTTTCTCACTGCTCACCTCTCTCTACTGTTCCTTTTGTCCTGTTGCATCCTGATCTGTTCAGTGTTTGAGTACTATCTCTTCCATGAGCCTCGGCGACATACACAAAAAATTGCGCTTGAATAATCGTGGGTTGGTGAACTATTTTCTACATTTATTTACCTGATTAACATGAACCGTCAACACAATAACCCCCTCAAACCCCATAACAGCATCATCTCAAACAACTCGTCTTTATCGTCACCATCATCAACATCGCCATCGCACTATTGGATCAAGTTTATCATCATTATTATTAAATGTAAGTTTCATGATATTAATAACTCAAGAAAATAAACTTTATTTATTTTCAAAATTACTTTTATTCGTGAAAATAAATAGCACAAAAACAATGCACAAACATATTGAATAAGGGTACAGTTGGACAAATTTAAAAGCTGAAGTCCTGAACCCGATTTTTTATGGGAATTTTCAAGAACGTGACCCCCACCAACGGCAAGGCCCTCTTGTATTGTAGGAATATCTAACACCTATTCTGGCAGGTAGATTTTGTTAAGTGACTTGCAAACCATCTGGGCATGAGATTTTGGAAATTTATTTAAAACCTGTTTTGTTTATTTTAATGAGGAATGACTTCAAGGGCATTGAATGCACTATGACAAAAAATAATCTAGAAGAATACCATGAAATTTAATTTTGGTCTTCTTTTAACGTGTAACTAATTTTCATGGACTGGCAGGATCTTCTGCAGGTGTGCACCCTCGTCTCTGAGCTGTCCAGCCTGAATTCGAATCCAGACCCAGTTATAAACTGTTTTCCTGGTTTTGCATGTAGGCTGAGGCATGAATGCATGTGCCATCCATTGGATTGACCTTAAGCCGGTAGACCCATTAAGCCACGGACCCCTTTTGCCAGCACCAGTCATTGCTGGATGTTAAAGATCCGAGTTATCGCACAGAGTCGAAGAGTTATCGCAGATACCCTGGCCAATTCCCAAATTTCTATCGTTAACATGCAGAGGCACTGCATCAGAGGTACAACTGCACATCAGAGGTACAACTGCACATCAGATGTGATGCAACTCGTAGTCAGGATTTGTAATTGAATACCTGTCCAATGTGCATTCACAAGGAACATCCTTAATTTTGTAGTTGTAAACAAAGTTGTCATAATTGGCAGACTGCACATTCCTCTATGGGGACATCAGTTTACATTCTGGCTAAAGTCACCAAAAACAGACCCAGCATTGAGAGAAAAGGGAGAGTGGAGTTTCACATAACCTAGAAAGTGAAAAAAAATATTGTCGTCTCGTCAACAGCATTTTCTTTTTCAGAAAAATTTCACTGAAATAGGATCAAAGATTTTATGTATTTTTTATTTTTCTTTGCTAATCAAGAGAATTTCTTCCTAAACACCTGTCCTCGATCTTAAGGCCCGGTCACACCTTGACGTTTTAGCCAGCGATGGCAACGTATTAAAATGTATGTAAAACGCTGGCTTACGTTGAACTTTTGATGTTGTTTTTTAAAGATTCGGACGTATTCATAGCGACTTGGTCTTATGTATAACGCATTGGTAACGGACACACAACATCTCGTTGTGTTATAGATAACTTATACCAACGAATGCTGAACCTGTTGTCGGCCTACTCAACCGATGCCCAAGGATAGTCTAACTTAGGCATAGCGCGTTGCACGCATCGCCGACGATGTCGTGATGTAGCCTATTAAAAGGCTGACGCACAACGATTCGAATCATAACTGCCGTAGAAATGGAAGTGACAACATCGCGGTCACACCTTGGCGATCTTGCCAGCGTATGCCGACCTAAGAAAAATATGTCTAAAACGTTGGGGCACGTCAAATACGGTATGAGTAAGTTTGGTATACGTGAGTAGAACGCTAAAGTACGCTATCATACGTCGTAGTAAGTAGAGTACGTCAATAAATTTTAAACATGTTCAAAATTTTTGGACGTACTCGGCGTATGACACGTTCCGCATGCGATGGGGATAAGTTTTACACACGATATGTGGACGCTTACACACGTCCACAAAGGATACTTATAAACTACTCATAAGTCGAAACACGTCGCGGTAATGTCTTTTTTACGCGAAACTTATTTCTAACTTATGTTTGACGTGCTTTGAACCAATTCTTTACGTAGTCCCAACACACATCGACGTATGTAGACGTATTCCAATGACGTCTTCCGGTCGACAAAAAAAAAAAATGAAGGTGTTTCTAGCTTACAACTGCCATATAAAGACGTGTTCCCAGCGGCTTTGGGGATTGGTATATAAAAATGCTTCTCATAAAAGGGAACCCAACAGTGTTTTCGAGTCCTTTTTGAGTCGATGTCCATGTCAGCAGCATCAGTAACAGTATCAGTATCAGTATCAGTATTAGTAGTAGTTTGTTCAAGTTGGCAGTAGTAGGTGGGTGTGAGGGGGAGGGTGTGGGTTATGATGGATCCTCCTTGCGTCCGCGTGTCCATGGGTAGGAGACATCTTTTCACCATTGTTCGAAGTTCTTCGCGGCTAATTTTTTATGGGGCTTTTTCAACAATGAGCTATGGCTTGTTTTTACGATTTAGGTCTATTCATAACGGGTTGGACAAATGCACAATGAACTAATAATGTGCATAGAGCGCTTTGATTACTTATAGATACGGTATACCAACGAATAATTATCGTGAAGCCGGCGTTCACAAACTATGCCCAACGATAGCCTAACTTATCCATATCGTGCGGCAGTTTATCTTTGCCGGTGACGTCGGGTTTGCTATTCATAGGCTGCCACTCAACGATTTAAATGGCTGCATCTCCACTATTGAAAGTAGACGCTTGCGCTCAACAATTGGATTTTTTTTACACTCAACGACTTTTAAACGGTACCACTCAACTATTTTCATTGTTTACAATGAACGATTTAAATTGCTGTCACTCGCCTTTGTTTTTTGACGCTGGGGTTTGGAAATTTTAATCGTTTCTATTGAACGTGCTAAATCACTCAAACCCCACTATTGAAAGTAGACGCTTGCGCTCAACAATTGGATTTTTTTTACACTCAACGACTTTTAAACGGTACCACTCAGCTATTTTCATTGTTTACAATGAACGATTTAAATTGCTGTCATTCGCCTTTGTTTTTTGACGCTGGGGTTTGGAAATTTGAAGCGTTTCTTCTGAACGTGTTAAAACACTCAAACTCGACTATTTTAAATAGACGCTGCCGATGGACAATTGGAATCATAGCCAAGCTGGACATCGAAGTGTGAACATCCTCGTCATGCCGAAGAAAACTTTGAAGAATGCTGCAAATAAGTGTCCTGGCCGTGGCCGTGGACGCTGACGCAAGGACGATCCATTATACCGACGTCTTTCAGCCTATGAGTAACTTAAAAGTAACGTCTGTCGATGTGTGGCAACGATCGCGTAACGTGCCAACAACACGTTAATCATAGGTTAGAAATAAGTTTCGGGTACGCTAAACATTACCTCGGCGTGTCTCAACTTATGATTAACTTACAAGTAGCATGTGTTGACGTCTGTCAACGATCGCAGACCGTGCCTACAACTTGTGGCCAGCGTAGCGGAACGTGTGAGTCATACGCCGGCATGCGTCGTGAAATTTCAAGCATGAAAAAATTTGAGGACAACCAAAAAGTACAACGTTTAAAGCCAACGTACAACGACGTATGCCAGCGTGCTCTCAATGTTATCAAAACTTACCCATAACGTATTCAACGTGTGCCAGCGTTTTAGAAAAAAAATTCAAAAATCGGCATACGTTGGCTAAAACGTCAAGGTGTGACCGGGCCTTTATAATGAGTAATCATATACAGTGCTGATAGAAAGTCTACACCCCCCTTTCAAAATTTTCACCTTTTGATGCCTTATAGTCTGGAATTAAATTGCATTAATTCAGACTTTTCCCACCATTATTGAAACATCGTAACCCACAAATTCCAAGTGAAAAACAAATTCTACAAATTTCAGAAAATTAATTAAAAACACAAAACTAGAATATCTTGGTTGGATAAGTGTCCACCCCCCTGAGTTAATACTTGGTGGAAGCACCTTCGACAACAATTACAGCTGTGAGTCTGTTGGGATGGGTCTCTCCCAACTTTTCACACCTTTATTGGGAAATATTTGCCCATTTTTCTGTACAAAACTGTTCAAGCTCAGTCAAGTTGTGTGGGAAGCGTTGATGGACAGCAATATTCAAGTCAGGCCACAGATTTGATTGGATTTAGGTCGGGGCTCTGACTGGGCCACTCAAGGACATTGATCTTTTTGTTCATTAACCACTCCAGTGTCGCTTCGGCTGTGTGCTTCGGGTCGTTGTCATGCTGAAAGGTGAACTCCCGTCACAATTTCAGCTCTCTTGCAGAGGGCAGCAGATTTTCCTTGAGGATTTGTCTGTATTTTGCTCCATCCATTTATCCCTTCTGTCCTGACAAGTGCCAGAGTCCTTGCTGATGAGAAACATCCCCATAACATGCTGCTGCCACTACCATGCTTCACAGTAGAGATGGTGTTCTTTGAGTGATGTGCTTTCAAAGGGGACTCAAGATGGGCTTTTTTGAGTAATGGCTTCATTCTTGCCACCCTACTGAGCAGGCCAGACTTGTGGAGTGCTTGGGATATTGTTGTCACATAACACCAGGGGGTTGACTCAGCCTGTCATCCTTCCAAGGTCGGTGAAATGAGCACCATTATACTGGTAATAGGGGCACTGCATCAGCGGCATAGCTGTGCCCCGAACTAATGATGTAACCAGCTGCGTCATCGAATCAATTCGTCATCGTCACCCACCCAACCTGTCCACCAAGTTTCGTCCAAATCCGCCCACAACTTTTTGAGATATCATGCTATATATAATTTTTTGCCCTATCTCTCAATGGTGAAGAATTTCTTTTAAAATTCTAGTAGTCAGATCCGGATCCGGATCTTCACCAAAATTGAATCAGTTCGTTCTTGTCACACACCGAACCTGCCAAGAAAATTTAATCCGGATCTGTCCACAACTTTTTGAGATATCCTGCACACAGACAAACCAACAAACAAGAAGATGTCATGCAGAGCATGATACTTGCAAAATCCATCAAACAAATTTGACCTCAAAAATAATTGGCTGATTTAATTCAGTCACCTGAAATATAACTTCTTTTCAAATTTCAAGTCAATTGGATGAAAATTGAAGATTTTATAAACACCACCTCAGTTGTTCACCTTTTGGTCGATGTTGACCTTAAAAATAATTGCTTGGTTGAATTCAGTGAAGTGAAACATAAATCCTCTTCAAATTTAAAGTCAAGCGGATGAAAATTGAGGATTTTAGAAATCCCACCTCAGTTGTCAACCTTGGGCCTATGTTAACCTTTTGACCTTTTGACTAAAAAAAAACAATAGGCTTCTTCCTTTTGACAAACTCTACCAAGTTGTCAAGTTTCATGAAGATTGGTTTAAAATTGTGACCTGTAGGTGACAAACAGACAAACAAACAGAATGAAAAATCACTCAAAGAGTGACAACTTGGCAAAACAGCAGAAAGTGGAATGGCACTCGGTGGAGCGCATACCTCTGCCAGGTGGAACAGTATGTCCCCACCCCCCCCCCCCACATATTTCTGCAGGGCGCTCAAGGTCCGCCAGCAACCCCCTACTGGTAAAAATACCAAAATCACGAATCGCTGCTCACCTTCACTCTTTCATTCCTCTTTCTTCCCGCCTTTGAAATAAACTCCCACACTATTTTCAATCCCATTCTTCCCTCCAGGTCTTAAAAACAGATATTCACCACCACCTCTTATCTTTCCCCATCCAAAACCATGATCTTTTCTACCCCCATTAATCCACCCCAAACCCACCTCCTTCAAATTTCCTGCCTTCCCAAAAGTTCCCTGTCGTGTAATGGCCTGAAAGTCCCTGTGGTGTCCATCTTGCTCACCCCATGCTCCCCACTGCATCCGTCTCCCTTCCACAGATCTCCTAATGTCTCTGTTCCCCACTGTTTTGTCCTTCCCTCTTCCACCCCTATTGTCTCCTGCCCCCCTTGTTGTGCGTTGTGTGTTAGCTCTCATACGAGCCTTGACAATGCATAAAAAAAAACAGTTCACATTTTGTATCCCACTGATGCGCTGGATCCGAACCAAAATGCAGTCCGCTTGTTCTTTCACCTATTCAACTCATCCACCTTGTTTTGTCATAACTTGTCCACAACTTTTTGAGCTAAAGTATTGTATTTAGTTTTTGGCCCAATCTATCAAATTTGGAAATCAGGTCTGTGTTGACCTTAAAATTAATTGGTAGTTGAATTCAGCAACCTGACATGAAAATGCTCTTCAAATTTCAAATTAATTGGATTAAAATTGAGAATTTTAGAAAATTTGGCTCAAATTGGCTGATGTGGACCTTTTTGGTCGACCAAATTTTATGAAACTTCAATGCAGGACTGTCGCAGGGTTGGTGACATTAATCTCTGAAAATTTCAGAACGATCGGTTGAGCTATTTGGGCTGGAGGCGAGCGGACAGACAGACAAACAAACACACAAACAAACTAGAGCGGGAGCACTCGGGAGAGTGCAAAACCTCCGCCGCCAATACTGCTGGGTCACTCAAGTGAACCTTATATCTTATTCATTAAATATGATGTCAACAGTGCTGACAGAGTTATAGTTCTTTTCTCCAACATTTTTTTTGGGGGGAGGGGGGGTTGGAAATCACTTAAAACATGTAAAAATGCAAAAAAAATTCGAAATTTTGTTGAAAAAAAGTTGCAAAATTTTTTTTTTTCTCCAACAATTTTTTTGGAGGGGGTTGGAAATCACTTAAAACATGTAGAAATGCAAAAAAAAAAAATCTTTTTTTGGGGGGGGGGTAACAATTTTTTTTGGGGGGGTTGGAAATCACTTAAAACATGTAAAAATGCAAAGAAAAAAAAAAAAAAAACGAAATTTTGTTGAAAAAAATTTGCCAAAATAATTTTTTTCTCTAACAATTTTTTTTTGGGGGGGTGGAAATCACTTAAAACATGTAGAAATGCAAAAATAAAAAAAATTTCTTTTTTTTTGGGGGGGGTAACAATTTTTTTGGGGGGGAGGGGTTGGAAATCACTTAAAACATGTAAAAATGCAAAAAAAAAAAAATCGAAATTTTGTTGAAAAAAGTTGCAAAAATAATTTTTTTCTCTAACAATTTTTTTGGGGGGGGGGTTGGAAATCACTTAAAACGTAAAAATGCAAAAAAATTTTTTTTTTCTATTTTTGGGGGGGGGGTTGGAAATCACTTAAAATATGTAGAAATGTAAAAAAAATTTCTCTCCAACAATTTTTTGGGGGGGTAACAATTTTTTGGGGGGTTGGAAATCACTTAAAACATGTGGAAATACAAAAAAAATTCTCTAACAATTTTTTTTGGGGGGGGGTAACAATTTGTTTGGGGGTTGGAAATCACTTAAAACATGTAGAAATGCAAAAAAAGATAACTTTTTTGGGGGGGTAACAATTTTTTTGGGGGGGGGGGTTGGAAATCATTTAAAACATGTAGAAATGCAAAAAAAAAAAATTCTCGAACAATTTTTTTTTGGGGGGGGTAACAATTTGTTTGGGGGGGTTGGAAATCACTTAAAACATGTAGAAATGCAAAAAAAAAAAATTCTCGAACAATTTTTTTTTGGGGGGGGTAACAATTTGTTTGGGGGGGTTGGAAATCACTTAAAACATGTAGAAATGCAAAAAAAAAAAATTCTCGAACAATTGTTTTTTTTTGGGGGGTGGGGGACCAAGTCCAAAATTTTATGGCATGATCCTTGGACCATACCTAACCCCCCCAAAAAGTTTCGTCGAAATCCGTCGAGGAGTTTTTCCGTAATACTGTTCACAAACAAACAAACAGAAAGGGTTGAAAACAGTAACCTCCATCCATCTTCGAAGATGGCGCAGGTTAACAAACGGTGGTGATCAACATACTTGTCAAAAAGAAAAAAAAATTGCCAAGTAATAACAAAATCGACTGACCAATATACTTGAAAAAATCTTCGATTTTTCAAGTAACAAGAATGAGAAGGGCACTCGATAGAGCACGTACCTCCACCACACAATGCCTGATCCACGAGAACATATCAGGCCCAATACATTTTTGAACAAGAAAAATAGCAATCAGAGATTGCAGACCCTCGCCAGGACTTGTTTTGTGTGGTGTATTTTGTGTGGCGTTTGTGTACTGGGATGTTACGTAATTAATGAGACATAATTTAACTGCCACTTTATAACTGCTGGCAGTGATGACTGGGAACCAAGACATCCTGCTTTGATGCAACCCCTCTTTGATCGGAGACCTGACCCTGACCCATGACGTTTTAAAAATTATTTTTCATTATTCAACTGAATTCAGAATGGGATTAAATTAAAATCAAATGGAAGACCAAACAGGTACAGTCCTGCATTGGAGATATCAGAAGGAACCCAAACAAGCAAAAAGCAAAGATGACATCATCAGGAGGAACCTGGATAGGATTCACATTTCAGCTGCTACTGCGATTTTGCCATGTTCCTTAAAGGTCCCCTGACATGCAAAAGTACTGAAATTTCATTTGTATATGTCCTAGAGGAGTTTTTCATTGTGATTTCAGATCTGACTGTTTTTTCACAATACTCATTCTGCAAAATGTAATATTAAAAAAACAAACCTCTTCGGGAACGCCCCTAAAAATTCTCCTGAAAGTGTCGTAACCCACATGACATCAACTACAGGATGACAAAGGCTGCACGTTAATTACTCGGGTTGGTCATCTACGTGATTCTATTGGCTTGCTGTGCGGTTCCACATTCGATTGGTCGACTCAATCGCTTCGTTAATTTCTGCTTTTAAAAAATGGAACATTTGGTTTTGAATAATGGATGACATGGACTTTCACTTGTCTGGTAACGACAGTGAGTGCGAGAGAAATGAAGGATTTTGGTCTGAATCACATGGAGAATTGTTGGATAACGTAGTCGCGGGAGGTGAAGTTCAGGCAGCTGGAAATGAAATACGGCCTTACCAGTTCGAGCCCGAAGCAGGACAAGCAGAGGAAAATGGCGATGAAATTCCCGGAGTTAATTATGATCGGGAAGACATCGAAGGAAGACTTGGCAATAACAACTGGTTCAACTAAATCCTATTCGTAATTCAATAATGTAAATTCGACTTGCATACTGCTCGATATCAGAAATATTTTAGTGAGGTGACGTGAACAGCGCAGCGGACATGTTTCTCCGCAGCGAATTAATCACAAGCAAGGCCAGCCCATGTCATCGGCTGTATCTCTCCGCGCATAAAACGAAGCAATCTCGCTGTCCGGATACGATGAAAACTTGTGTGCAGAACACACCTTGCGACACAATTGTCTCGAGTAGTCTGATAAATCTGACGTTCTGTTGCATTTTCATTTATTTTATTCCTACTGTCGTCATGTAGCACCAGTACAAAACAATGAAAAAAAGAGAATAATAAATAAAAGCTACAGCACGTCAGAATTATCGGCCGAGTCGGACGGACGACGGATTTGTCGGACGGACGACGGATTTGTCGGACGGACGACGGATTTGTCGGCCGAGTCGGACGGACGACGGATTTATCGGCCGAGTCGGACGGACGACGGATTTATCGGCCGAGTCGGACGGACGACGGATTTATTGGCCTAGTCGGACGGACGACGGATTTATCGGCCTAGTCGAACGGTCGACGGATTTATCGGCCTAGTCGGACGGTCGACGGATTTATCCGCCTAGTCGGTCGGACGACGGATTTATCGGCCGAGTCGGACGGACGACAGATTTATCGGACTAGTCTATACCAGTGTTTCTCAACCGGGGTTCCCCGGAACCCGAGGGTTCCGCGAGAAACAGTACTAAATAGGCTAATGTATTTTTGAGTAGTTTTTGTTTGATTTAATATGCGTAATTTTACTATACACGTACGGCATATTGTTGGAAACTCCTTGGTTATTATAATAGAGGCTTCAACCTCTTATATTATTTACAATTATAACAAACATAAGGAATGTATTTAACGATGTGTATATGGCGCCAGTGTGAAACCGCCCTCACTGGTTAGTGGACGTCCTGTACGCGGCGGATTCGTGTATCATTGAGTGACTGACTCAAGTACGGAACTTATGCACGGTGTCCATCTATCTTCTCTGTGCTTCCTAGCGTGAAGTCTCTCTTTCTCAAGGTTAGTTCTTCTGTTTACCTTTATTGCTTCAGCATTTTTGTTTATGTTTTGTTTATCAAGTTACATGAGGTGTGTTTTTTTTCTGATTTAAAAAAGTTTTTTTTTTGTGAATTAAAACCTCGGTGTGAGGTCTCATAAACGAGCAGTATGTTTTTTTTCATTGCCAATAAATTTGAGAACAGACCTCTGGTTCACTGGACGTCCTGACTCTAACTTGTCTGATGAAATGACGATTTCAAAACTTAACTCAGTCTAAATAAGATGTTTTTCTGTGTGGTTTTAAACCTTAACTAGCTCCAAATAAGGAATGCCTTGGGTGTCTTATTTCCACAGATTACAGGACAGGTTTACAGGCTTCCTATTGGAACATGCCCATGTTTTCAGAGAGAGAGAGAGAGAGAGAGAGAGATTGAATGTTGTTTTGTGTCTTCTTTCCACAGATTACAGGTTTACTGGCTTCCTATTGGAACATCCCCATGTTTGCATTCACTTCATCTGTTCCTGCCTTGGATGATTTGGAAGCTTATTCAACTTCTCTGCGTCTTGTCTCTTCATTCAGGAGCATTTCAAAGGTGGAAGCCAAGTGTAATTATTGTTCCCTGTTTATTTTAGAGATTAGGCTTTGTTTCTCCAACTGACTACACTGCAATAGTCACTGATTATGACATTTTCAGGCTAAAAAAAAAGAAGTGAAGACCTCATTAACAATCACCATTTGGTTAATGCACTTGACTTTATACAACAAACCCTTCCACTAGGAAGTAACAGTGACAATCGTATGACAGGCAACAGGGGATTCACCATCAGAAAATGGTAAAATGGTCAATAGCCCTCCAAAACAACTTACTTTTTAAATACCGACCCTCTCTCGCAACTACAATAAGAACAAGAAAAAGAGCAATCAGATTGCAGACCCTCGCCTGGACTGCTTTTTGTGGTGTATTTTGTGTTGTGTTTGTGTACCGGTGTGTTGCGTAATTAATGAGACAACTATAACTGCCGCTTTATAACTGCTGGCAGTGATGACTGGGTACTAAGACATCCCACTTTGATCGGACACCTGACCCTGACCCATGATGTCTTTTTCTTGTTATTCAATTGAATTTAGAATGGGATTGAAATAAATTCAATTCAAATCAAAGGGAAGACCAAATAGACACAGTCCTGCATTGGAGTTATCAGAAGGAACCCAAACAACAAAAATGCAAAGATAAAGTCATCAGGAGGAACCTGGATAGGATTCACATTTTAGCTGCTACTTCTCTACCCCCAAACCCACTCAGGCTCAGCCAAATGAGCCTTATTCAAAAAAAAAAATGACCCCCCGCCCCCCCCCCATATCAAAAGATTAAATAATTCTGGCTGCCAAACAATGTATCCGATGAAGTTGACATTTAAAACACCTATTTACCATCACTACTAGGTCATAAATGTGAAGTTTCACATTGATTGATTAAGCAGTTCCAGAGAAAATATTATTTAATATTTTTCTTCAATCTAATATGGCTGCCAAACCATGTCACCTATCAATTGTTCCTTAACACACTTGTACACCCGTGGTTTGGGGAACATTTGTGTGAAGTTTCCCCTCGATTTGTCCAGCTGTTCTGGAGAAGAAGATTTTTATATGTTTTAGGGTTAATGCAATATGGCTGCCAAACCGTGTGACCAATGACATCACATGTGTGAATCTTTTGTTCCTCATGGACAAGCGGTCATACTTGTAAAGTTTCACCTCAATCTGTTCAGCCATTTCAGAGAAGGATTTTTTTTAAAACCACAATATGGATGCCGAATCTTGTGACTGATGACATCATTAAAAAAATTTCTGTGGACCATTTTATCCCAAGATGACCCTCAAAAATTTTCATACCGATCAGATATGGCATTCGACATATGCAATTATGACATCATAACGAGGACACTTATGACATCATAAAAAAATCACACTCATTCCCCATGAGTACTTGCTATTTACCCAGTTTCAATTTTTTCCTTGGTGCGGTTGCAGAGATACAGAGGTCCAAATTTTTCTAATATGGCTGACATACCACGTGACCTCTGACGTTATACTTATTAAAACATTCTACATGAGCAGCCGCACAAATGGTAAAATTTCGTCTCAATCCAACAAGCAGTTGCGGAGAAAACATCAAAGTTCTGTGCGGACAGAAAAAAAAGAGACTAACAAACGGAACCTAATGCAATACCCTCTATTTCGGCGAGGGTAGTAATTAATAAACACTCCCTTCCAAGGAACTTAAACGCAGGACGAAACCATTAGGCCCGTGAAAGCTTGTGGTGATACTGCGTTGCCAACTTGTTGTTTAATTTATTTATCTTCTGTCCGTGTTGCATGAACGTTTTGCTTTATTTTTAGGTAAAGTGAATTTCCATGATCTATAGTTTTGGACAACTGTTTTATTATTCAGGGATTTTTGATGAATGATGCGGAATTTTTATTTATTTTTGCCATCATTTAGTCCTTGTGACACACTCAACCTGTCCACCAAATTTGTTTGAATCTGTCCACAAATTTTTGAGATATCCAACTCACAAACAGACACAGGTGAAAACATAACCTGCATCCACCTTCGATGGTGATTTTGAAATGGTTGAAATGGGGTGAAGCTCCTGGGATCTGTGGCATCCATGCTGAACTTCTCAAGGCTGGTGGAAATGCTGTACTCTTGTCGTTACATGCAGTTCTGTGCTCTGCCTGGAACACAGGCATCATCCCAACTGCCTGGAAGAGGGGCCTTGTTGTCCGTCTCTGGAAAGGGAAGGGTGATCGCCAGGACTGCAACAACTATAGAGGGGTGACGCTGTTCTCAGTACCTGGCAAGGTCTTTGCACGGATAATTCTTCATCAGGTTCGCCACCATCAGCTTGAGCACCAACGTCTAGAGCAGTGAGGCTTTCCACCAAGGAGGTCAACAATTGACCATATCCTTGCTCTTGGGGTCCTCACCAAACGCAGATGAGAGTTTCTCGCAGGGGCTGCTTCCAGCCTATGTTAATCTCTGTAAAGCATTTGATTCAGTGAATCGGGATGCCCTCTGGAGGATTCTTGGTCTTCATAGGGTGTCACCAAAACTGATCGATCTGATGTCTGAACTATACTCTGGTGTTGAGAGTGCTATGAGTTGGTACCACTCATAGATGATGTGGTGGTATCATCTTTGACTTATTTCCAGTTATTACTAGAGTTCGTCAGGTGTGTGTACTGCCCCCCACAATTTTCAACACTTGTAGGGACTGGATTCTGGGGAGGATGTCGGAGAGATCAAGCTGCGGTGCATCGTTTGGGAATGTCAAGATCTCTGACCTTGATTTCGCAGATGATCCAGTCATCTTTGCGGAGACTTTAGATATCCTTTTGGGGGCCCTCGAGGTGCTGAATGAGGAGTCAGGGCCATTGGGATTACAGGTTTCCTGGGTCAAAACTAAGATCCAGGCTTTCAATGACATCTTGGATGCTGCTATCTTGTCTGTACCTGTTTGTGGCGCGGATGCTGAGGTCATGGAGAGATTCACTTACCTTGGCAGTGATATTCATGTCTGCTGGCTGTGAGCCAGAGGTCAACAGACGTCTGGGTCGGGCCTGGGGAGTCATGAATTCACTGGATCATGGGGTGTGGCGCTGCCGGTACTTGTGCAGGAGGAAGAAAGTCCAAGTCTTCATGTCCTTGGTGCTTCCAGTCTTGCTCTATGGATGTGAGGCTTGGACTCTGACCAGGGATCTGATACGGCGACAATTCCTTTTGGTACCCGGTCTCTTCGGAGAATCCTTGGCTATCGCTGGTCGGACTTTGTGTCCAACGAGCGGTTAATTCTTGATCGGGTTCTCCATCAGAGAGAGACTCAAATGAGATTTGTTAGCAGCATAGCCCGTGAGCGTCAGCTGCGGAATGTGTGGCTCGTTTTCCTAATGCTGATCCTGCTCACCAGATTCTCTCAGCGAGGGAGTCTCGTAAGTAGAGGAGGCCAATGGGCTGACCAAGTGCCTCGTGGTTGCAGCAGGTTGATCAGAATCTCAAGGAGATGGGGATGGGCCAGGCATCTGCCTGGGAGTGGCTAGACAGAAGCCCCTGGAGTACCAGTGGACAGTGGACGCAGCGACGCGCTGCTCCGGCGCATGCTCCCATACCTGACCTGACCTGTTGCTCCCATCTTGCCGGCTCAATGACAGAAGACGCCATTTGCAAGATGAAGGAAGATGATTTGTTATACCGGCTCCCACCGATGGTGGCGCAATTTCTGCCACACGTCAATTTTGGAGTTTCGGTGACATCCCCGTTTTCTCCATTATAGTGAAGATTCCTGTTACATTCAATGGCATGCTTTTCATGTGGTATACTTTCCTGAATGAATAGTTAATAGTGGAGTGCAAGTATAACAAAATACAATCACCGACATCATCATTATATCTTCAATGGTATTGCACAGAATTGAATGGTGGAGGGCTTGGGATCTGAGGGTCCTGAGTTTGAGCCTTGATGGTTGCTGAATTAACACCAGGTGGGGTTGACTCAGCCTGATCATCCTTCTGGGGTCGGTGAAATGAGTATCAGTGTACTGGTATAGGGGCATAGTTGCACCCCAACAAAATGATAGCTACCTGGCAGCCAAGCTGCCATATGCAAGAAGAATGGTGGAGGGAAATTAGAGAAACAGTATTTCAAAGATTGTTTTTGTTGTCATTGTTTTGCTACTAAGTCATTATGAATTTTCAGACATTCCTTGACAAAAAATTCCTTCTTGTTGACCACCGAACAGGTGTTGCTTGCGACACTGGCACACTTTGGATGGAACCGGTGTGCCTTACTAGGTGTCGGGGGAGTCCAAGGTTGGAAGCTGAAGAATGAGTTGTGGCTGGCGGTGGGTGATGCTTTATCTGCTCATACAACCGTCATCAGCAAGGTCAAGGTGGAACTCAGAAACGACACAGCCATTCAACATGCTGTCATGGAAATTGGCAAGGTGGCCAGGGGTGAGGATGGTTGGAGCAGATCAGGGAGATCGGGAATGGATCTTGGAGATGAGAAGAAGGTCAATGCCTGCCTGGCAGACTTTGAGTCCAGGAGGCAGTGTAGAAATCCAAGTTGGAAGGCCAGAGAATAATAGTAGAACCATGGTAGGAAAAGCAGGAAATCCACAGGATAAACCTTGAAAAAGAACTGTCCAACTGTTGCCCCAATACCCTATATGAGCCTTGATCTTGCTCTCCTCCTCCTCCTCTCATGTAAATATATTTTTTTTAATAATAGTAATAATAATAAAGTCAAACCTAGAGAGTACTGAGAAGCTCACGAAGATTCCAGCAGCATTATCAGAAGTCTCAAGCATTAGAGCAGCCCATTGTTAAAGGCCCACATAATAATGGAAGCTCCGGTGATGCTATTGTGTCATTGGTTGGATGTGTTTTCCAGTTATAGTGATTATTGCCGGCAGGATGGAGGGATATGATGTCATGCTGGAAGTGAATGCACAGGGGATGACATCCGGCGAATATGCTTTTATATTAATCGAACACCCCGAGGTCAGTTTTCTTTATTGTAAAACATGTTTTGTAATGTATTCATATCAAGCTTTGGTGAAAATATTTGGTGCATATAATCTAGAATTGTGGAGGGAGTAGAGTTTTGTTAAGAGGCACTGTGTTTGAGACAAATTTTGATCAACAATTTAAAAATATCATCTAAATATTTTTTTAATTCTTATTATTTCACTGAAATCAATCTGAAAGACCATTCCTCTGAATAAGAATCTTCTCCAGAATGATCGACAATTTTCAATTTTCACATATGGGAACCCACTTCGTAAAAAGCGTAATTGACCAAACAAAGATGGATGCACTGATGGAAAATCTTTTGGTCATGATCATTTTTGTATTCATATCACCAAATTTCGAAATGATGTCTGATTGCCAAATGAGGCCTTTTGCGCATATGTACTGTGTGTGCGTTTTGAGTGACTCGATTGTGCTCTCCAGACACTTTTAACTTGCCGTTACTCGTGCGAAATCGAAAATTCAAAACGTCTTTGAAACATAATATTCAGCATTGAAATGACAGCGTGTCAATTTGAAAATGGTTGACCATAATTCTGTTCCTGAATGTAAATCAGACTCATGGAAATGTCGGAAATATACGTGTAAGAGAGGAGTTGCGTTTGTACAATTTTCTGTGAATGCAATTTGCTAGCGGTGGCTGTGGTTATGACACACATTGAAACACATGAATGGACGCTTCTCCTTTCACCAATAGATGCAAAAATCTTGTATAATTTCTCTTGTAGCCTCAGAATCAAACAAACAATGTAGATACATTTATAACAGCACTCACAGCCCATACACCTCCCTCTCCCAACCCCACCCCACCTCCCGAACATGATTAATAATAAGTATCATCTTTTAAAACTTACCCTGTGCATCGCCAAGCCTAATATACGACTTTCCCATCGGTGATAAGAAGCACAAAGGTTTGGGTAGAACGTGCCCATCTATGAACCTTCGGGTCTTTCACTGGCGCATATCATCAGGTGTTTTTACAGTGCCAGCTGCAAGATATCAACTTTTTGGACGAGTTGAACAGAAAGTTCTCCAAACCTTTTGTTGTGCCGATGCACACTCCTTTCTCACAGATACTTTTCCAAATATTTTCGGATTCTTTAAAAGTTTTTTTTTTTAGTCGTTCCATACCACAATCCTTATCTGGCAGGCATTAAATACATCCATGGCATCCCCGATGAACTTCGTTTATTGGCATTTCTGCGCATGTGCTCTGAGCAATCTTGGGCGGGTTTTACCTCATTTTGAAAATTCCGTTTTGGCACAAACGTTGGTGAATAACTCACCTGCACTGATTTATTATCCCAATCCTGAAGACATTAAAAACAAAATCCCAGTGGGAAATGTTGTTATGACTCGATTCTAAAGTGTACTCCATCATATAATTGTTGGAGGCACAGGTGTGGCCTTGTCGAGCATCATGGGGCAGCTTTGTGTTTACTGTTGTTCATCAGGTCTTCCCCATCGCTGTTGAGCGGCCAGAATGCGATGACGGCACTTCGACTGCCAAATGTTTCTGATAATTTGTATTAATATGCATAGAAAATGATTTCATTTCGAATGTTTAGGATCATTTATGGGAAGCAGGAGTTTGGCAGAACACTCCGCACAGTTTCTTGGCACCATTGCTGGTCATCGGTCTTGAGGCCAACACCTCCTCTGGGTACTCTGACTTCCTGAAGGCTGTCCGAGTGCATTCTGCAGAACAACCGTTCAATATACGCCTTGAGACTGATAATGAGGTATGCCTTTGCTTTGTTCAGAGCCATTGAATTATGACATCATTTAAGGAAACGAGATTATGCCTCATGCTTGTCCTTCCTTGCATTCCTTCGACATGACAGTTCACCACCACAGCTGTCAGTCATCTTTCTTGATCTATTTTTAACTATTTGATTTTCTGTATCATGTATACAGTACAGCATGATTGTTGTTTAAGCTTCCATACATAATATAGTCAACCTCTACTCTTCCATGAGGCAGAGTAGTGGTCTCAAAGAGCCTTGGTGGAAAAGGGGAGCTTGTTTACATTTATTGATGATTACTCACCTTATGTTCATTGCCGGTCCATGTTCTCCAGGTGAGCATGTACGCTGCCTATCTGTACGATGCCATTATGCTATACATAGCTGCTGCAGGTGAGCTGTTGAATACAGGTGGAGATCCACGTAATGGTCGGGCTTTAACCAACCTGGTGCGCTCTGGAAAAGTGAAGTTCCATGGTACGGTTACAATTCTAATTACATCTTCTTCATTATTTTTTCCATTTGTTTTTTCCTCCCACGCCCCTCTCCTCTCCCTTCCCCCATATCCCCACCCTCTGAGGAATTGTTTGCAGTTGGTACTGTCTGTCTCCTATATTGTTGAGTTCTTATTCCATTTCATGTTGTGTTAAGATCATCTGCAGCAGATTTATTTTGCCAGTTTTTAGATCGTGAAACAGAAACTTGAAATGTATCCATGATACGAACCGAAAGGTACATTACTTTTGACATTCCAGCTACTAAGCAATCTCTCTGAAATATCACCCTAATTGTGACGCTTCAGCTTTGGTTTGCATACTCTTCCATCAGACAATGGGCTCCTGTGAGACAGCCTGGAGGCAAACTGCCACCATGGACTTGGCTTTTGAACAAAAATAGTCGCCTTTTTAATCACTCATTACAAATTAACAAGTGAGAAATGACCACACTGTGGTCACGACCTGCGCCAAGTGTGTTGGGTCCACCGTAAAACCAAGATGGCAGCCATATCATTTTGTCTGGGTGCCATGTTGGGTGGAGTCAAGTGACATGTGGCTGTCCAACCAATGGGTGCTCATTTCAAAAATCGACCCCCAACAACACCAACAACAACAGCAACAACAACAACAATGTGCAGCTCTTGTCAACCTGCGTCGTTCATGTCGCAGATAAAAGCGTTCCCTTCTAAAGATCTTCAACACAGAAGGATTTCATTAGGCCCATCAAAGCCTGCGTTATTATTACCAACCTATGGTTGTTTGTCCGTGCTCTATCCCTTTTAAATGTTGAGCATTAAGCAAGGAAGCAGCACGTACCACTTTAATCTTTGGTATGACTCAGCCAAGATTTGGAACCACCGACCTCCCAAAGTCAGATCAGACGCTCGAACCATTAAGCCACTGAGGCTGGTAAAAGTTTGTTATTTTTATGGAAAACATATTGCATAGTTTTATATTCCATAAAGGACACATGTTTCAGAAGACACCACTGTAATATGAAACTTTTTATTTTCTTCAAAGGTCAAAGCTCTGATGTAGAGCTGGATAGCAGAGGACAGCTGGTATTTTGACACCCTGACAACACGGTCCAAAAAAAGTACAGGCAGACGAGGCACAAAAAAAAACATCCTCAACATAAAAATGCATGAGAAATTCATATCAAGAGGAAAGTGGAGTCGGCGAAAGCAGTAGAGAACGTGGGGGGTTGAGGGGGATTGTGATGGTGAACTACACCCGTGTATTTATACCTGTACAAGCAATAATTTGTAGGTGTTTTGACCCCTCTCAGTATTATTGTTCATAATGTCAGGCATAACAGGAGAGGTTGTACTGGATGCGTTCGGAGATCGAATAATGCAACATGTCGTCCGTGCTCTTCTAAAGCTACCGGGTGTTGGACCTCGCCTGACTCCCATCCTTCGATATGACTCCCTGAACAACAAACTCACGTTAGTATCTCGTTACCTCTGCCACCAAATGTGGATGTAGGTTACATTTTCACCACTGTTTGTTTGTGTGCATGGTATCTCAAAAAGTAATGGATGGGTCCAGATTAAATTTTGTGGACAGGTTGGGTGTGTGACAAGGACGAACTGATTAGATTTTGGTGAAGATCTGGAACTGGATATGAGAATTATTTAATGTTTTAAAGTGATTCTTCACCATTGAAAGATGGGGCGAAAAACGATATATTGTGTATGATATTTAAATTTCATGATATTCCCAAAAATTATTGTTCCAATATGTTCTACTGGAGCAGGCATTGCATGGTGAAGGTGTGCGCTCTACCAATTGCCCTTCCAGTTAATGTTACTGTAAACCTTTTATTATCATGTGGGTCTAAGCTTTCCTTGCTGCAGACTGATGTCCTGATGTAGAATAACTTGATTGCTCTGGTGCCTTACCTAAAGTTCCACGGTTTTCCTTCGGGGACCATCAAAATTGTGGGGGGTGGGGGGGGGGGAAACAAAGAAACTAAAGCAAAGTCGATGGCGCATCATTGCAAATCCCCATGCTTCCCACCTAAAGGAGAGTTGAAAGATGGCAAAACGTTCCCCCACGAATGAACCAATATCACAATTTGAGTTCATTTTTTTTTCCTGTTTGGACCCCTGTGACCCCAAGTACTCAGCCCCTGGGTCATGAACAGGTGGTCAAATCCCCCAAAAATAGCAACATATTTCATGCATCCCTCCAATGTTGGTTGCATGTACAGTTTCAATAAAAAATATTTTAAAATGTGCCCATAATTGCATTTCTTGGTATTTGATCTTTCTTGGTATAAATGACACTGTTCTTGTACCTTCTTGCCATGTGGTGATCATAACTACCAAGTTTGGGGAATTTCTGCACGACCGTATAGGAGGAGATAGCGTGACAGATGGAAGGACAGACAGACGGACAGGCAGAGCTGATGACAATATCTCTCCATGTTTTTGAAAAAGCTTGGAGCTAATCAAATATTATCACATGTGCAAAGTGGTCCAACTTTTAACCGATTCCCAATGCATCTTGTCTGTGCTATAGATTCCTCTCCCCTAACCCTCTCATGACCCCTATAGACCGGGAGCCCGGGGGATCAGCCGAGCTGGAAAGTTAACCAATTTTCATGTATATAGCAATGGTCCATGTGCATGTCGATGAAAGGAAATGGGCATCTGCCGGGCACATTCTGGTGGGTGTGGTCAGAAGGGCCATTAGAAAGGGACCCAAAAATTGAGCTAGATCAGCTCTGTGTGTTAACCTGATGAAACCTAGTTGAAAATGTTTGGCATAGTGCCAAATATCATGTATGACCACTGCCAGACATTTTCAGTGGTGGGGTGTGCCTACCAGATTACATAACCCGAACCCCAAAATTGAGCTAGATCAGCTCGTGAGTTAACCCGGTGAAACATACTGGATAACGTTCGATATAGTCACAGATGTCATGAATGAACACTGCCAGACATTTTCAGTGGTGGGTTGTGCCCGCCAGATGCACCGAATGCCCCCACTCCAAAAATTGAGCGAGATCAGCTCGTGAGTTAACCCAGTAAAACTTACTGGAAAATGTTTGACATAGTCCCAAGTATCAGGAATGATCACTGCCAGACTTTTTCAGTGGTGGGGTGTGTCCGGCCAGACACCCCCGAATGCCCCTACACCCAAAATTGAGCAAGATCAGCTCGTGAGTTACGCAGATGAAACCTCCTGGAAAATGTTCAGCATAACTCCATGTATCATGAATTTTCAGTGGCGGAGTGCATGTGCCTACCAGACACCCCAAAATGCCTGCCCTCCATTGAGCCAGACGGAATTCTGAGAAAAAGCCCAATGTATCTCTTGATTCTGTGGCATTGTAATTTACTCACAATTATCAATATAGCATGTATTTGACCAAGCCTGAACCTATACAACATTAAGGTGCCAGGCGTGTTACTTTAGATGTATTACGTTTTGTGACACTTTTACCGGTATATGTGTGATTTTTAAAATATGAATCAAGTCGTCAAGTTCTCTTTACACTGCAACCCACCTTATTTTATTGAGGATCAGAGTCATCAACACATCCAAGAAGATATTCGACGCAGTCTGAGAGGTAAGTTTTGTTACTTAAATTGCTCCCCATAGATATCATGCTGCCACCTATTAGCTCATTAATCAAGCTTTGAAACCAAAAAGATTTAAGAGAAGTCTCTCCTTTGTAACTATACTCAAAATCAGTGTGTTTATAGTGGTGCAAAGCGGTACATGTACATCCCTTTGAATCCATCAGGTACGGGTATGTTACCAGAATAGCGCCGAGGCCTAATCACAAACTACATAGGATTCATCTAACCCTCACCCTCTTGCTGATGCTGTCCATCCATCATATGGAGGGCCACTTGTCCATTAATTCGGCCTACTTTATCGACTGATATAGATATTTCAATGAACCTTATGCAGCCAAGGTTACTCACACTATATACTACAAGTGGAGCCGATATGCTTAAGTCTATGGTCATTAATTTCAAAGCGAAACAATGAATGTATACTCTTTTCTTGATTGAGGGAAATGAAGGCATATATTTTTTGTGTTTGACTGGACCATTATGATAATTCTTGTACATGTTACTGAACCATTTCCCTCAAGGTAAGCTAATGCCCATACTATGATAAATGTCAATTTTGATTCCTCTCAATTAATATTTAATATTACTGGGGTCATTTCTTTTTATAATGGGTGTTAGCAAAAGTGTGGCTCTGGGGATTTTTTTAATACAATACATTATTCTATTGTTTCAGCTTTGGATTATCGACATCAGCCAGGAGGATGACTTAAGAAGAGCAATGTTCGGAAGAATCACCCAGGAAGATGGATCCAGAAGAAACATGTGTGACTTCAGAAGAGCAGTGTTTGGGAGAGTCAGCCCAAGGATCAAATCGTTCATCCACTATTGTCAATCAAGAGGTAAGGGTAATGAAACTTAATTTGCACATTCTAAAGCACTGAGAAGATACCACTCACCAAGCCACCAGAGAAATCTCTCAAAATGTCTACTGAGTTCGCAAAATTTTGTAACTTCAAGGACAGAGGTGAAATTCGGAATTCCCATAACCAAATGTCAAACGTCATTATGCCTCCGCCACAAATTTATGTTTTCGGGTTGTCCGTCCGTCCGAGTTTCGTTATCGCGATGTCTTAAGAACCGTTGAAAGGATTTTCGTCAAACTTTTTACCTGTATGCACTTGGAAGAAGAGGCAACATGATTCGATTTGGGGTTATTAGATCAAAGGTTACAGGTCAATTTATTCGCACAGAATATCGATTCAAACATTATGCGGTTGCCTCGCTGACAGTTGTATCCACATGTGATCATATGGTCCCTGGACCATTTAATTTTTACTCCACATTAACGGACCCTATTTTCATTCCAGAACAATGACGCTGAGGGTGTTTCAAGCTGCTATATCTGTCACAAGTGCACAGAAGAGGACGGCAAGCTGAGAAAGTTCAGTGACTGGACATGGACAACAGTAAAGAATGCTGCTGCCTTGCGTAAAAATTTGAAATCTCACAAATACTTTGAGGTCACACAAAAGATTTTGATAAGCAGTGATCACAAATCTACTGTCAGCTATCACCCTTCCTGTCATAAGCATGACACAGCAGTGAAGCGTCCGAAAGAACCCCTGCCACCTGATGATGAACCAACCGCCAAAAAGGCTTCTATCCAAACAAGACGCTGCAGTGTCCTTCCCAAGTCTGATCAGCAGGGCCTGTTGAAAGGGACTTGTATTTTCTGTGGCAAAAGCCGTAAGAAGAAAAATGGAAAAGAGGAGCCCAGACTGAAGATAGCGACAGTTGCCGGTTGTGAGTCACTTTGCCATCGGGTAAAGTCTTCTAAAACGAACGTATCAAGAGTCTCATTCGGAGTGGTGTGGACCTGATCGCAAAGGAAGCAGAATACCACAAATCCTGCCGCGTCCAGTTCCTGAGGGAGACTGATTATCAAGATCGGCCCAATGAAGGGAGCTCGTCTCAGTCGTACCACAAGAGAGCATTTGCATCTCTGCTTTCATATATCCAGAATGAGGTGGTAGAAAAGCAACGATCTGTGTTAGTTAGTGATTTACTTGGCATGTAAAAAGAGGAGTTACACCAGTGTCGGAGGAGATGGGGCAGACGTCCAGGCCTACACAGTTCAAAATCTTACCAGGAATGTAAAAGACCATTTCAAAGAAGAAATCGCAATAAAACTGGCAGACCATCGGAAAGGCAACTTCATCTATAGTTCTGCTCTTCCAGAAGAAGATGCAAGCCTGGTGTTGGGTTAGTGGTTAGGGTGGCAGCTTGGGATCCTAGGGTCCTGAGTTCAAGCCCCGTTGGACCGCTGAATTAATACACCAGGAGGTTGACTCAGCCTGTCATCCTTCCAAGGTCGGCAAAATGAGTACCAGTCCACTGGTAAGGGGGACACTGCATCAGCGGCATAGCCGCGTCCCAACCAATGATGCAACCAGCAGCCACAGGCTGAGAGAGAGAGAGAGAGAGAGAGAGAGAGAGAGAGAGAGAGAGAGAGAGAGAGAGAGAGGGACAGAGAGAGAGAGAGAGAGAGAGAGAGAGAGAGAGAGAGAGAGAGAGAGAGAGAGAGAGAGAGAGAGAGAATGCTAAGGCTCGCCTTCATGAGGATTTTAAACGGTATGAACAGGATAATAAGTTAAGGTGGGCCGCTCTCCATCTTCGATCTCTGATTATGCAGCTCCCAAAGACCAAGACCCCAAATCCTGCAACAGTACAAAATTTGAAGGAATGCGCTGCAGAGATACCAGAAGGAAGAAAGAAGGAAGAAAAATCAGATTTCGAGAAGGAAGAAACTGATGCAAGAAGAAACTGGGGATGGTTTGTCACCAACCGATATTATGGATGGTCTGTGAATGACAACATCCTGAGGACAACCTGGTTTGAAGGGCCAGCCATACAAGACAGTTTGTTTGCGAATGGCAGTAACAATGCAGAGGACATGGAAGTCGAAGGTGATAGCCAGTCGGATTTGGAAGTAGAAAGTATTGATGGATTATTGAGAGATTCAGATGACGAAGCATGGTGTGAAGACTCAGAATCAGAGGAGGAAGACGGGGATTACTGATAGGAGACCACTCTAGAGAATTTGAATTTGTTTGAATGAATGGCTGACATCTGCTTGTGGTCATTCATATGGGCTATACAGTACCGTATTATGCTGAACATTTTCAGTCACTTTCTTTGGTGATTGGTAACTCATGAGCTCAGATCGAGTTCTGTATTTTGGAGTTGGGGAGGGGGTTCCAGGTATACTCCACCACAGAAAATGTCAAGTGGTCATTCATTTTTTCTTTCTTTCTTTGCCTCATTCGAAGGACTTTATTGTTTCATCATATGATAATCACATTACAAAACATAAATGTACAGACAAATGAACTCAAATTCTGTACCGTAGCATGTCAAACAATATTTCTACCTGGCTTCTGTCATTTCTTTCGTTTGGTTGACTGTTAAAAAAAAATCGGTTCATATTTCAACTCGTGCAAAAGAGCTCTGGCATGCGTTTTAATACCAAAGCTCATCTTTGTGTTTTAGTACCATAGCTCATCGTTGTTGCCAAAGATTAAATACATCAGGTTCTATCTGGTTTTTTTTTTCTCTCTACAATCAATGAGTAGAAGTGTTTTGTTGTCACGTTTAAAACATTGATAGCATCTCCTGAAATTGACATTTCTATAAATTGTTCCCCTGAATAATCCATACCTGTTTCAGCAGTACGCAATTTATCCAACCATAATCTCCGAAACGCTTTCTTTAATTTTACGAACTTAAAGGGAAATAATAGTTTCGGCAATGTATTACATTTAACAGATAACGTCAGCATCTTTACAACACCCACGACAAATGTCGTGTTGTACCTTAGAAATCCCTTCTTTTCCAATGACTTCAAATAAAACATCTGATTTTCAAAAGTTATGTTGCTGTTATTCCATTGTATTTTATTCTCAATGTTATTCTCATCAGGTTAAATCACCAGCTGATCAAGCTCAATTTTGGGGTGGTGGCATTCAGGGGTGTCTGGCGGGCACACCCCACCACTGAAAATGTCTGGCACTGGCCATTCATGATATCTTGGACTATGCCAAACCACTTCCTGTAGGTTTCACCGGGTTAACTTAAGAGCTGATCTCGCTCAATTTTGGAGATGGGGGCATTCGGGGGTTTCTGGCGGGCACAGCCCACCACTGAAAATGTCTGGCAGTGGTCATACATGATATTCGGGACCATGCCGAACATTTTCCAGCAGGTTTCATCAGGTTAACTCATGAGCTGATCTAGCTCAATTTTGGGGTTCCGGTTATGTAATCTGGCAGGCACACCCCACTACTGAAAATGTCTGGCAGTGGCCATTCATGATACCCCGGACTACGCCGAACATTTTCCACTAGGTTTCATTAAGTTCACTCAGAGCTGATCTAGCTCCATTTTGGGGTCCCTTTCTGATGGCCCTTTTGACCACACCCACCATAATGTGCCCGGTAGACGTCCATTTCCTTATATGGACATGCACATGGACCATTGCTATATACATGAAAATTGGTTAATTTTCTAGCTTGGCTGACCTGGGCTCCCGGTATATATATATATATATATATATATATATATATATATATATATATATATATATATATATATCCTCCTGACATTCTTCCCTTCTTCACCCCTTTTGCCAGCAATTTCCATATCCTCTGTTTTCATTCTTTTACCCCTCCTTATCATTCTATCAATTCCCCCTAATTTTTCCCATCCACTTCCTCATCTTAATAAATAATACATACACGGATAAAATGCCACTATGCAGTTTTGATTTCCTAATGGAGAACGACCCACTCCGTTAAATGAGTTTGAATTGTTCCGTATCCTGTAGCATCACCAAAGAGTACGAATTAATGGCGTGGCCAGGAGGAGAGCCTCCAGCAGACGCTCCCAGGTGTGGCTTTGACAATGAATTGTGCACATCAGTGTTCAACAGTAAGTTCAGTACATTTTTCTTTTGATTAAATGAAAATAATTTCCTTTTACACGAAGACTAAGTGTAAGCTTTCTCTTCAACAGTCCTGATTCTGCACATTCGAAATCGCCGCAGATCCGACTGTTTTAATTGCCGGGGTCCTCCTGAGTGTAATGCTGGTGTTCATTGGAGGTTTCGCAACATGGAGAATAACGCGTCTGTCTGTTGTCAAAGAACAGGCCTGGTGGAAAGTCAACTACGAGGACATCACCATCCTTGACACCCACAAGGTAATTGTCTTTCCATCGGGATGTTTATCTTTGTTTGACATCTTTTTCACGTCTTTGTGTCCATGCACGTACATATGGAAAGACTAGATGAATGGGAGAATAATATGTGAAATGTAATGGAGAAACAACAGCAACGACAAATTTCCTTTGTAGCTTCTAAACATCATTAGACTAATAAATGGATGAACTGCTCACATCAGAGGATGACCTGAAATGGAAGAAACCTCCGCCAAAAATGAAAACTTAATCCGGGGAGAAATTTCTTCCATGGAGAACGGCCCTGAAAGACGTGTGCGATGGTCACGTGGGGTTTCAGAAGTTTCAATCAACACCGATCTTGAACAGCACTGTTTGAAGTCTCTTATAGTCTGGCCGACATCAATGTTATCACCCCCATCACAGTGTGATATTGCTTTGTTGTCTGAGTATCTGAGTGTGATGCCTGGTTTTCCCACAGGTGGAGACGTCTCATTCGGCAAGCGCTGAGGTCACCTCTGAATCGAAGGATACAAACAACACTGTGGAGACCACTCGCACATTTTACACCACCGTAGGCCTTTACAAGGTACTTGATTTTTGTGATGTGCTCAACTTTTGGTGTGAAATCAGTTTTTAATTCAAGCTGGTTCACATAAACTTGAGGAAATCGATATTGGGTGACGATCAAGAGAGACATGGTACATTTACATGTGGATTCATGCTAACAGCGATAGTCTGATAGATCACATATCCTCTGGGACTCTCATGTTGATTTCTGCCTTTCATTACCCCGCACGTTTTGCAAAAAAATGGGGGGATATTGTAATTGGCTCCGTCGATCTCTCCATCTGTCTGTCCGACTATCTCCTAAACAGTTGTGCAGAAATTCACCAAACTTCGTAGTTACAATCACCACATGGCACGAAGGTGCGAGAGCAGTATCATTTATGTCCCTACCCCATGGTGCAGCATCAAAAGGTCAAATCATACTAAAATACACAAGTTGGTGTCTGTCTGTCTGTCTGTCTGTCCATAATATATTTGGTCATTACTCATCAAATCTCAACCAAACTTGACAGGAGGACAATGGGTCACATGATAGAGGTTGTAGTGACTTCATCCCCCACGCCCCCACCCCACACTCTCCAAGGGGGTGGATATCCATGTTAAGATAGCCAATCATGGCATTTTTCCATGGCCACTTATAATAACAAAAGTAATAACAACACCAAAGAAGGACATTCGGTAGAGCGCATACCTCCGCCAGGCTGATTAATTTACATTTTGTATTAAACTGATGGGTTGGACCTGAACTAAAATTTAATCAGCTTGTTCTTGTCACCTAACCAACTCACCCACAAAGTTTTGTCCGAATCTGTCCATTTTTTTTTTGAGATATCATGCAAAATATTGTTTTATCCCTTTCATTCAATGGTGAAGAATCATTTTAAAAATTCTCGGATCCGGATCTGGATTTGAGTCTTCACCAAAGTCGAATCAATTATTTCTTGTTACATATCCAATCTGCCCACCAAATTTTGTCCAACTGCGTCCACAACGTTTTGAGATATCTTGCTATATGTCATTTTAGCCCGATCATTCACTAGTGAAGAATCACTTTAAAAATTCTCAGATCTATATCCGGATTCGGATCTTCACCAAAATCTAATCATTTTGTCTGTGTCACATACCCAAGTTCTCCACAAAATTTTGTCCACATCCGTCCACAAATTTTTGAGATATTTCGTTCACAAATAAACAAACAAGAAAAGACGTCGTACAGAGCACGATACTTGCAAAATCCACCCTCTTCTCCAAAGGTTTCCATGAATACATCAAATTGTTCATTTATTGAAGATTAAAATTGACAATCTTAATCAAAGCTCAGGTCAATCAGATGAAAATTGATTGTCAGATTGAAATTGATTTTAGAAGTTTGACCTTGAGTTGACCTTTGACCTTTTGACCTCTAAATCGTTGTTTTCCAAATTCAGTGATGCACTATGCAATTGCTGCTTAATTCTCAGGTTAATCAGATGAAAATTGATGATTTTTCAGTTTAAATTTGATGATTTTAGAAGTTTGACCTTGAGTTAAGCTTTGACCTTTTGACCTCAAAATAGTTGCTTTCCCAATTCAGTGATGGACTCTGCCAATCCTGTTCAACTTTCAAGTTAATAGGATGTAACATGATGATTTTTCAGATATAAATTCATGATTTTTGAAGTTTGCCCTTGAGTTGATCTTTGACCGTTTGACATCAAAAATAGTTGGTTTCCCAATTCAGTGATGCAATATGCAAATCTTGTTCAAATTTCAAGTCAATCGGATGAAAAATGACGATTTTAGAATTTCGACCTCAAGATGACCTATGACCTGAAAATCAATAGGCTTCTCAGTTGTTTTTTTTTGTATACCTTGTCGAGGCTCGTATGAGAGCTAACACACAACGCACAGCAAGGGGGCATGAGACAAGAGGGGGGGGTGGGAGGGACAAAACAGTGGGGAACAGACACATTAGGAGATCTGTGGAAGGGAGAGGGATGGGGGATGGGATGGGGAACATGGGGAAGAGAAGATGGACATTACAGGGACTTTCAGGAAGGAAAGCAGGGGAATTGAAGGAAGTGGGCTTGGGTGGATTATCGGGGGTAGAAAAGATCGAGGATTTGGATGGGGGATGATAAGAGGTGGTGGTGAACAGCTGTTTTGAAAGCCTGGCAGTTGAGACTACCTTTACAACTTGGTAAAGTTTTGTGAAGATTGGTTTTAATTTGTGACTTGTAGGCAATTGACAGACAGACAGACAGACAAACAGACAGAATAACAAAATTGACTGACCAATATACTTGAAAAATCTTTGATTTTGCAAGTAACAAACAAGATGAAGACGTCGTGCCGAGCACGATACTTACAAAATCCAGAAAACAAATTTAACCTCAAAAATAATGGGTGGTTGAATTCAATGACCAAATATGCAACTCCTCTTCAAATATCAAGTCAATTGGATGAAAATTCCCAGACCCAGTCAAAATGGGGAAAACATTTTTAACTCAAAGATCAAAGTCATTCCTGGTGGACTTTTTTTGCCATCTTTCAACTTTGCTTTAGGTGGGAAGCATGGAGATTTGCGATGACATGCCATCACCTTCACCATTTTTTTTTTTTTTTTTTGCCATGTACGGTGCACTTGTAACACCTGAACCAACTGAGCCCGGTCCGACGAATGATGCAAAAATACTGTCGTTTGTGAAGCCAGGATATTCTTCGCAGGAAAGTAGAGGCCCACAAACATCATTCACTGCGCTCACTCTTCCTATATATTCAGTGCAATTCTGTCATCTCTCCTGCAGACCCCCCACCACACCCCCCTCCTCAACCCTGGTCCAATCTAAACCATCCAGCATCTAATTTGAGGCCATCCAAATATTATGAATGCAAAACTAAAGGAGTGTGTACCTTGGAGAAGGAAAGTGTCTAAGATCTTTTTATGACTTGTACAAAAATACCCAAATTTATGAAATAATAATGATCTACAGTCCATGAAGAAGCTCATAATAAAAAGCCATAAGGACATTAGGAATAGTCAATGTACTTATTGTAAATTACGAGGACATAAAGAGATAATGATCAAAACAGTCCAGTATATGAGATTTGAATATGGGGTCCAAACATCGCAAGCAAAGTGCTCAGATGGGAATTCCAAATGGGCTAATCCCGAACTTTGATTCCGACATTGAGCATTTACACATGCCAGCCATGTCCATGTCGTATGACGTCATTCTGACCGGGTTTTCGAAGAACATGAACAGCTCTTGTATACACCGTGTGTTCATGTCCATCAAATTGAACTTTATTTGTTTCAATGATGTACTTTTTTTATATCATGGCAGATTTTATTGATATTTCATTGTTTTATACTCACCTGTTCACATGTTAGAAAATAGCATGCATGTTGCTTTTGTTTCAGGGCAATCGAGTTTCTGTCATATTTTTAGATCTGCCCTCTCCAAACAAAATCCAGAAGAAAAAGTTAATCAGTGAGTTAAATATGGTATGTACCTCACAGTTCTATCATTAATTGGGAATATCTAGTAAGCATGAGTAGTTTCTTTCTCATAATCAACTGTCAACTGTGCTACGTGAAGACGCGTGCACTCGACTCTCAGCATGTTTAGTCTTCATTCATATGTGCTCAATGTTGCTTTTCTATGAGCCTTGACCTTGGAGGGAAAAGTCACATTTTGAGAGAATTAACCTTAAACTGTTTTTTAGGCAGGGTTTTCTTTTGTTTTTATGCTTTTAATCACGTTTGCTTGGGAAGGTTGTGATCTGCCCGCTAGTTCCTGAATGCACGAGTGCAACAAAACAAGTAGCACAATGCATAAAGCTTATGATAAAGATGGAATAGCCTTGCTAGAGCATTGTCCAGTCTGTTCACTTCATCATTGTAATGCTTCTTCACAATTATTTTGCAAAAAAGTTTGGATTGGATGGCTGGCAGGGTCGCCTAGAGGTACTCATACTTTCCACTCAGCCATATAGCCGTCGAGCTTGGGATCGAATCTTGGCCCAGCGACATATTGTCATCCTGGTGTTTCACAGGCAGGGCGAGGCATCCATATGTGTCGTCCTCTTATTGAACCATCCAGACGGTCACCAATATAGTGACGGAGAGTCCTCGGGAATGCAACGTCGTTTGCCGGGAAAGGCAAAAAAATGCTTTACTTCAGTTGTTTTTTTTTTTTGTTTTTTTTTGTATACCTTGTAGAGGCTCGTATGAGGGCTAACACACAACGCACATCAAGGGGGCATGAGACAAGAGGGGCGGGAGTGGGAGGGACAAAACAGTGGTGAACAGACACATTAGATCTGTGGAAGGGAGAAGGATGGGGTGGGGAACATGGGGAATAGAAGATGGACATTACAGGGACTTTCAGGAAGGAAAGTAGGGAATTTGAAGGAGGTGGGCTTGGGTGGATTATCGGGGGTAGAAAAGATCGAGGATTTGGATGGGGGATGATAAGAGGTGGTGGGGAACAGCTGTTTTGAAAGCCTGGAGGGAAGAATGGGAAAGAATACAGTGAGGGAGTTTATTCCAAAGGCGGGAAAAAAGAGGAATGAAAGAGTGAAGGTGAGCAGTGATTCGTGATTTTGGTAGTTTTACCAGAAGGGGGTTGTTGGCGGACCTTGAGCGCCCTGTGGAAATGTGGTGGGGACAAATCACAGAGAGAGCAGGGGGGGGCAAGGCTGGAGAGGAGACGGTAGAATACAGAAAGACCACCGACTAACCTGCGGTGAGAGAGTGACAGGCCCAAAGACAGCCTCATTGCGGGAGATGCCGATGATCTTAAATGCCCTGGTTTCGACAGCGTGAAGCCGAGAAAGGTGGGAGGCAGGAGCACCAGCCCAGAGGGGAGAGCAGTACTCCATCAGGCTACGGACAAAAGCTTTGTAAGTGGTCAGGAGCTCAGGAAGGCCGAGGAAGGACTTTGCACGACGGAGGATTCCCATCGGTGACTGGCTTTGGAGGCGAGGTTTGAAATGTGGCTTTCCCAGGAAAGGTCATGGCAGATAGTGAGACCCAGAAGCTTGAAAGAAAGGACTTCTTCCAGAGGATTGTTGAGAAAGTGAATGGGGGGGGTTTCAAAACGGTCCTTTCGAAGAGACAAAGTGAGAGTGTGAGATTTGTCCGAATTGAAAGACATGTTCCACGTGTTGGACCAGTTTGTGATTTTATCCAGATCTGCAGTGAGCAAAGAAGCTGCTGCTTGCCGGTCTGAGAGATGACCGATGGTACGGCACAGGGTGGATTCATCAGCAAAGAGAAATAGAGGATTTTCCAGAGAGTCGGAGAGATCATTGATGAAAACCAGAAAAAGAACAGGGCCCAGAACGCTACCTTGAGGAACTCCAGCCTGCACAGGAAGAGGGGATGAAAGAACTCCATTTAGGGCCACACGTTGACTGCGACAGGAGAGGAAGTCTGCGAGCCATGAGTGGAGATGGCCTTGGATACCATGGGAAGAGAGTTTGGTGAGTAGGGCAGGGTGCCAGACTGTGTCAAAAGCACGTGATATGTCCAGGGATACGGCTCGGATTTCCTGTCTGGCATTGAGGACCTCCATCCATTGATGGGAGAGCAGAAGCAGCATAACCAGGGTAGAGTGACCAGGTCTGAAACCAAATCGATGATCGTAAATCAAGCCATTGGAGAAGAGGAAGGATTTCATGTCTGAAGCGATGATGGATTCCATAACCTTGCTGATGATTGGGAGAAGGCTGATTGGTCTGTAGTTACAGGGATCTGTTTTTGCACCTTTTTTATGCAGGGCAGTGATGTTTGCAGATTTCCAAGCAGATGGCAGATGACCTTGAGCAAATGAGAGGGTGAATAGAACAGAGAGAGAGGGTGAGCAAGAGCAGAAGTTTTGGACGTAACAGTTTCTCCAATGAGCCTGCTGCCTATGGAGTATTCGTCACTTTGAAAGGACGGGGGCCGAGCGAGACCCTTGATGAACCATCGCAGTTGTACCCTCCTAAAGAGGGGTTTTCATGTCAATTCCCAACAGAACGGTCGTGGTATTATTTGTGCCATGATTTACCATTCCCAATTCCAGACGGTGCATCACACCAACACTCCAGTTGTAAAAATACAAGATTTGTTGAAGAAAAAGGGGAGGGAGGATAAAGAAGCAATTTCACAGCAAATGGAGATCCCATACGGACTATAACTCCTGTTCCCATAAATAATCCCGTCGGCTTACGCGATACCTTAATGGCCCTCATGCTTACAAATAGGTGACAGATTGCGGAAGACAAGACTGAAAGAAACCTGTCCATGCACTATGCTTACGCATGGTGCTTGTGGTTGTGACAGAGTGGTGGGCCCATTGGAGATGAGACATGCTGCATCCTGGTGCGGGATCCCGCTGTGCTTGTCTCGGGTCATTCTGCCTTCCTGAGACATGGAGTCAGTTGTGAAACTGTGCCTTGCTCGGGTCCCTACTCGCCCGTTGGACTTGATGTCTCTCTCAAACCACTCACTAATCACTGACCCCACACAAAGCACTCCAGAACTGTCTCTTGACTCACTCGCGCTCCGTCTTTTATATCCATCCCCGAGCTGGTATAGCTTTGAGATGGTTCTTGTCCCTTCTCGATTGTGGGTAGGGTGACTTTCACCAAGTCCCTTCACGTGCCCTGTCAGGCGGTTCGCCTGTACCGGTCCATGCTCGAGAGGGCAAGAAGGTTAAAATGCATATCGACAGATTCCAAAGGAAATAATTTCAAGAATTAAGGTGCGGGAATGGTAAGGGCTTAGTTACACACATAACGGTGAGGGTACTCGATTTCTACTGAAACACTTTGACATGCGGCCTATCATTTCAGAAAGAAGGCAACACTTATGCTATATGTTTATTAATTAAATATCCATTATATCTTACTTCATTTACCCCCTCTGGCCATCCCCGCAACACTGTAAGTGAATGTAAGATAACTTCAGACGTAACATAAGTGAATCTAATTCTTCAAAAGTTACAAGAATCCCAATTGATGTCCTTGTTTTGAGACTGTGTTTTTGGAACAGATACATCCACTGCGTCATGAGAATTTGGCTCCTTTCTTCGGTGCCTGCCTGGATCATCCAAATGTCTGCCTTCTTACACATTACTGTGCCTTTGGAAGTCTCAAGGTATGGATCATCGAAACCCAAACTACATTTGATAGCTCAACAAATTGTAAAGGTAATAATACAAGTTCCCTTCCAATAAATACAGGAGCAGGAGGCCATGCCATAAGACCCATCAAGCCTGGACAATGGTTGCTTGTCCATGCTCTTTCCTTTTTAAATACTGAATGTACACCAAGGAAGCAGCAAGTGCCATTTTCTAAATCTTTAGTTTAACTCGGCCAGGGTCAGGTTCGAACCACCGACCTCCCAGACTCAGAGTGGATGCTCCAACCATTACATGACCGAATCTGGTTGGATTTTCTGATGAAAGGTTATTTCTCAAATCTGTACATTGGTGGAGTATCAGGTCTTTAAAAATGTATCAGGAAGATGTTGCAGTAGTCGCATTCCCTTCTTGGGGTTCACTCTATAATCAGCTGAGTGTGCTGGAATGTGGATCGAGATCTAAATGGCCTTATGTTTGCCTCAATGACGTGTTACAGGGCAATAATCTACTTTGTTTGCTTAAGCAGCACCAACGCTCTGCATAGAGTATGGTCCCAATCTCTTCCTCCTAATCTACTTTGTTTTAATTGGATCATAATAAACAAGATTGAATGGACCCTTAATTGGTGTTTGAATTATGACATCAGCTGTTGTTCAAAGGATGATCTTGTTTCTTTGCAGGATTTCCTGAAGACAAAAGCATTTGACCTGGACCTGACCTTTCATTTGTCTTTTGCCAATGACATTATCAATGTATGTCTGCCATATCTCTTTAATCATTCAACATCAAACACTATAGCTTATCAAAGGTCATGGGGGACACTCAATCATATTGAAAATGCAAAACAAACAATGGTGTGTAGCCACTTAACATCTTATAAGGCCTCCTCATGTCCTAATCACTTACTCTCATGTCCTAAACATCTGCTACAAGTTTTCGACAGATCTAACATGACAGACATCATGCATAAAGATTATGCTGACACATCATCTCCAAACTAGGATGGCATCCATGTGGCACGCAGGTCTTTGCAGACTGAGATTTAGAATGCTTTGCAGATTGCTTTCATTTATTTTTGACCATAAAGGCAAAATCCGGTGTTGGCTTAACAGTTAAGGTGGCTGGCTTAAAATCTTTGGGTCTTGAGTTTGAGCCCCTGTCGTGCTGTTAGACAACACCATGTAGGTTGACCCAGCCTGTCAGCCTTCCAAGGTTGGCAAAATAAGTACCAGCTTACTGGAAACGGGGGCACTGCATCAGTGGCACACCTGCACTCCCAACATTGATGTAACCAGCAACCTTAAGCTGCACACAAAATTATAATAATAATACTAATATATAGAATATATATGTATATATATATATATATATATATATATATATATATATATATATATATATATATATACACACAGTCAACCCCCGCTTCACCACAGTTCACCTATCGCGCCCCCGGTTCATCGCGGGTTTTCCCTTGGAACGTAACTAATTTTTTCTGCGGATTCCCCCGGTACATCACGGTAATAATATATAAAATATAAATTATTTAAGCAATAAATTATAACGCGTGGCCCTCGACCAGTCACAACGCACGAGACAAAGTTTCGCTTGTGAACTTCCAATATTTTCTACGTTTTTTTCTCCAAGCCCCACGATGCCGCCCAAACGCCCTGCACCTTCGAAAGCTTCTGGCAAGGAACCGAAGCGCCAGAGGAAGGTCCTGGGACGCTCCAGGAGAAGGTTTAGGTAAAGGTGCTCGATATATGCTTCGGGAAGGAAAAAGGTTTGCCTCCGTTGGACGAGCAATGCTCATACCCAGCACCTCAAAACCGACCAAACCAGACTAGTCGATCTCCGGCACCTCAAACCCAATCACTGCCAAACCGACCAGACCAGACTAGTCGATCTCCGGCTCCTCAAACCCAATCACTGCCAAACCGACCAGACCAGACTAGTCGATCTCCGGCACCTCAAACCCAATCACTGCCAAATCGACCAGACCAGATAAGTCGATTTTTTGGGGGAGGCGTCCATTCATCGCGGATTTTCACATAGCACGGGGAGGTTTGGAACGTAACCCCCACGAGAAACGGGGGATTACTGTATATATATATATATATATATATATATATATATATATATATATATATACCTACATATATATTGTCACGGCTGTGGAAATTCGCATTACACCATAAAGGGCCCTCAGGTGAGATATCTCCATAGGTACATGTGTAGTTAGCCCAAACCCGTTGTATAGAGGGAATTTATGTGATCCATCTGGGCTGCGACGCTTTGAGTTAGCCATTTTTCTGTTCTATCTTTTATTTCAAACAAACAGCATCTCGACAACCACGCCACCCCCACCACAGCGCCAACCACACCAAACCACGCCACCTCAACAACCATCGCGTTCTGACTTGGCACACGGTTGCCAGAGGCCTGGCCTTCGATGAGGGAAGCCCCCGTTCCCCCCCCTCCCCCGAACGAATGGTGCCGCCCCAGTGGATTTCACCCTGTGAGGGAAGAGGAAGAATGCCACGGCGGTGCGAGCATCGCCGATTGGGCGGAAGACCCCTCCTTCCGGAAGTTTCCAGCATGTTCTGGAAGGAGGGGCGGGAGTTGAGAGGGGGCGGGGCTTTGTGAAAAAGGGGGCAGAACGTGAGCGCAAGGGGCGGGGCTTGCTGAAGAAAAAGGGGCGGAACGAAAACGCGAAGGACAGTGAAGTTGAGTTTTAGGCCGAACGCGAAAGCGAGCGAGTGAGGAGAGCTCGGCGGGAAAAGGCCGAACACGAGCGAGTGAGGAGAGCTCGGCGGGAAAAGGTTGAACGCGAACGCGGGCGAGTGAGGAGAGCTCGGCGGGAAAGGCCGAACGCGAACGTGAGAGAGTGAGGAGAGCTCGGCGGGAAAAGGCCGAACGCGAGCGAGTGAGGAGAGCTCGGCGGGAAAAGGCCGAACGCGAGCGAGTGAGGAGAGCTCGGCGGGAAAGGCCGAACGCGAATGCGAGTGAGTGAGGAGAGCTCGGCGGGAAAGGCCGAACGCGAACGCGAGCGAGTGAGGAGAGCTCGGCGGGAAAAGGCCGAACGCGAGCGAGTGAGGAGAGCTCGGCGGGAAAGGCCGAACGCGAGCGAGTGAGGAGAGCTCGGCGGGAAAGGCCGAACGCGAACGCGAGCGAGTGAGGAGAGCTCGGCGGGAAAGGCCGAACGCGAGCGAGTGAGGAGAGCTCGGCGGGAAAGGTTGAACGCGAACGTGAGCGAGTGAGGAGAGATCGGCGGGAAAGGCCGAACGCAAACGCGAGCGCGTGAGGAGAGCTCAGCGGGAAAGGCCGAACGCGAGTGAGTGAGGAGAGCTCGGCGGGAAAAGGCCGAATGCGAGCGAGTGAGGAGAGCTCGGCGGGAAAGGCCGAACGCGAGCGAGTGAGGAGAGCTCGGCGGGAAAGGCCGAACGCGAGCGAGTGAGGAGAGCTCGGCGAGAAAGGCCGAACGCGAACGCGAGCGAGTGAGGAGAGCTCGTCGGGAAAGGTTGAACGCAAACGCGAGCGAGTGAGGAGAGCTCGGCGGAAAAGGCTGAACACGAGCGCGGAGAGCTGAGTGGAGTTCCTGAGGAGAAGTGCGAGCGGACGCGGAGGCTCTCGGACTAGATCTCGCTCGCTGGACCGTGCTGGTTGGGTCGCTCCGGACCGACGGCGCCTTGAGGGGATCGGCAGTGCTGGCGGAGCCAGATCACGGTGGACACCAGCTCGGGGAGCTCCCTACGGTCACGCTCTTTCAATCATTTCTTTTGGGTTTTTGTATGAATGGTGTGGCGCCGTGTCCTGTAAATTAGAATAGTGTATGTGACTGTGCTGTGAATAATTGCTTATTCGGTTTTAACTCTTTCCCTGCTTTCTTTTGCTGTAAATACGTGCTTCCGTGTGTCGCGCATTAAATGTGCTTGTCCAATTGTTCTCCCGTTTTGCTTCATCCTTTCCTCCGTTGAAAGTTCCATCTTGCATCACGTAAGCGATTGATAGTGGGTTTAAAATGCCCGGTAAATAATCTGAACCGTCGAGGTCGACGATAACTCCGCTCGGTTATCCCTGCAGCACAGAACGAGCCGCTTAAGCGGTTTGTGTCCGAGAAGTCGACCTGTGGCATGGTACAACTCCTCGGTATGCTACCCACGTGGGTATTTAGGTATATCGACATTCGGAGACTCACCCTATTTCGCGCGGGTAGAATGCAGACTGGGTTGTGGTGAGGTTAAACCCCCACCCGTGTCTGGCTCCTGGCGGTAGTTCCAAGAGGGTCACGACTGAATTGTCCGTTCTGGTGGGCGACGCGGTCGCCATTCGAGTCAAGCTGCCGATCGCACGCCAGCGGGCGCGATTTCGCAACAATATTATTTATACCTTCAAATATAGTTATACATTTATTTATACATTCATATATATATATATATATATATATATATATATATATATATATATATATATATATATATATATATATAGTCATGCTCCGCTTAACGACGTTCCGGGCAATGACGGATCGCATACAAGTCGAATGTGCCAGCTCCGAAATTTTTTTTTTTTTTTTTTAATGTAACTGAAAAATTCCTCTCGCCGATTGATGTAGCCTCATATAAAAATAGCACATACAATTATGTACACTGTACAGTACATAATACCTCATAATGATAATAAACGACAGTGTGGCCCTGTTATAATGCGATCGTTGAAGTTCATAAAATGTCATCGCGAAAAAAACAGGGTCGTGCTAAATCGGGATTCAAGGAAATCGGCTTTCAAACTGAACCAATGTTTGCACGTTTACCTTCTAGCAAGTAAATTACCTTTGAATTGAAGAATTCCGTGAATAAATCGTTCTTCTTAGTCGACATTAAAACACAAATTTATTTTTAGTGAAGCTTTTTATGTTAAAACAATCGCACTGTTCCGAAAATATATATCACAATTGACAGGTGCTCATTTCTTCATTTGTAAATTATAACATCGATGCAATGATTACGTATTTATAAAATCCAAACGCTAATTATTCACCTTTCTATAATTATCGATGCGAGGAGATTGTAAGCTGCTGCTAACAACACCGATGGCCGTCATGAACAGCACAAAGGTAAAACTAACGTGTCTTCCGTCTCTCTTGGATGTGTGTTACAATTGCCGACAGTATTCAGTACAGTAACATGCTGTACAGGTTTGTATCTGAGGAGCAATAGGCTACACCATATAGCCTCGGTGTGTAGGTTTGTGTTAGTACGATGTTCGAAAACGAAAAAAAAAAAAAAGGATGTTCGCACAATGACGACGTCGGTTAACGACGCGTTTCTCAGAACATAACCCCGTCGTTAAGTGGCGCATGACTGTACATATATATATATATATATATATATATATATATATATATATATATTGTTACGGCTGTGGAAATTCACAGGACACCATAAAGGATATCCCCAAGATCAGTTATATTGCTAAATGTGTGTTCAGTTTGATTTCCCCACCGTTGTCTAAAGGGATTTATTCGTGTTGACAGGGCTGTGATCTTTGAGTGAGCCGTTATTCTTTGCTATTGTTATTTTGGACCAACCACACCACCAATCACCTTTTTACAAGCACCCAACCACACCACCCTCACGACCACTACCCAACACCAACCACGCCACCATTACAACAACCAATCAGCTTCTCCACACCCACGCTACAACCCTCTCCGCATCGAAAACCATCTCTGCCATGGAGAAAGAAGAAGGCGTTCCGATAACGCACGGATTTTTCCTCTTAATTTCCTACGCTTCGGGACGGGGGAGGGGCGAGTGGAGGGAGAATCGAGAAGCGCTACCAGGATGATTGCTACGAAAAACCCCGACCCACGAGGAAAACGCCCCCCTTCTGGAAGTTTCCCACAGGAGCTGGAAGGAGGGCGGGGCGAGAAGGGAGGGGGAATAAAAGGGCATGCTGGACGCAGCGCAGGAACTGCGTGGAGAGATCCAAGTCGAGCAGCGAGGAGAGTTGGTTGTTGGTCAGTCGGTGGAGGTCTCGGTCTGGGTGGAGCAGTCAGTCAGTGGAGGTGCTTGAGAGGGTCCATCAAGGGTTGCCCAAACAAGTCACCACGAGGATGGAGGTAACCTGCGGCGGCCTCTGGCAGTCCCTTCAGTCAACCAGGCTCCTTGGATATAAAGGCCTACGGGTCCAGTCTGACTCCCTTGTCTACGAGGGTGGTCTTCTCCCTGTTTCTTTGTGTGAATGTTGTGGCGCCATGTCCTGCAAGTAGAACTGTGTTAGTGCTTGTAAATAATAATAACCATAGACGGTTGTAGTGCTTTTACCTTGCTCGTGTCTTGTCCCCTTCCCCCATTCATTGCATCCCTGTTTACTTGTACATTATAAATAAATGTCCTTGTGTGAATGTTAACCTGTTCGTCGTGTCCTTTCCCCCCAATTGAAATGCTATCTTGCTTTCGGAATAATAGCGGGCTTTTTAATAGCCAATAAAAGAATTGGGTCCAGCGAGGTCTCGCGATAATACACCGCTCGCTTATCCCAGAACGGAACGAACCGCTTAAGCGGTTCGTGTCCAAGCAGACCTCGCTGAGGTACGGTTTCTCGGTAGTCTGCCCACGCGAATACTTAGGTATATCGATAATTCGGCGATTGACCCTGTCGCGCGTGGGTAGAGTGTTGACTCGGCCGTGGTGTGCGTTTGGAGCACACCCGTGACTGGTTTCCTGCGTTGTTCCGGAAGGTCGCGACTGAATTGTTCATCCGGTGGGCGAGACGGCCGTCATTGGCAAAAGCGGCAGTCCGCACACTGGGCGGGCGGTAAATTCGTAACAATATATATATATATATATATATATATATATATATATATATATATATATATATATATATATTTATACATACATACATACACTGATGAGCCAATATATTATGACCACTGACATGTGAAGTGAATAACATTGATTTATCTTGTTGCAATGGCACCTGTCAAGGGGTGGGATATATTAGGCAGAAAGTGAACATTCAGTTGTTGAAGTTGATGTGTTGGATGCAGGAGAAATGGGCAGGAGTAAAGACCTGAGTGACTTTAACAACGGCCAAATTGTTATGGCCAGACGACTGGGTCAGAGCATCTCTGAAACGGCAAGGCTTGTGAGGTGCTCCCGGTCAGCAGTGGTGAGGACACACTGGCAGTGGTCCGACGAGGGACAAACCAGCGACAGGGTGTTGGGCGCCCAAGGCTCATCGATGCGCGAGGGCAAAGAAGGCTATCCCGTCTGGTCCGAACCGACAGAGGGTCTACTGTTGCACAGGTCACAGAAAATTTTAATGGTGATCATGGGAGGAATGCGTCACAATCCACAGTGCATCGCACCCTGCTGCGTAGCCGAAAACTGGTTAGAGTGCCCATGATGACCCCTGTCCGCCATCGAAAGCGCCTACAATGGGCACGTGAGCATCGGAACAGGGCCTTGGAGCATTGGAAGAAGGTCGCCTGGTCCGATGAGTCCCGTTTTCTTTCAGATCACATGGATGGCCGTGTACGTGTGTGCCATTTACCTGGGGAAGTGATGGCACCAGGATGCACTGTGGGAAGACGACAAGCCGGTGGAGGGAGTGTGATGCTCTGGGCAATGTTCTGCTGGGAAACCCTGGTTCCAGCCATTTATGTGGATGTCAATTTGATACGTGTCACCAACCGAAACATCGTTGCAGACCAGGTATACCCCTTCATGGTAATGGTATTCCCTGATGGCAGTGGCCTCTTTCAACAGGATAATGCGCCCTGCCACACTGTACACATTGTTTGGTTTGAGGAACATGATGAAGTGTTCACGGAGTTGCCCTGGCCTCCAAATTCTCCAGATCTCAATCTGATTGAACATCTGTGGGATGTGCTGGACTGACAAGTCCGATCCACGGCGGCTCCACATCGCAACTTACAGGACTTGAAGGATCTGCTACTAATGTTTTGGTGCCAGATACCACAGGACACCTTCAGGGGTCTTGCAGAGTCCATGCCTCGGCGGGTCGGCGCTGTCTTGGCCGCACACGGAGGACCAACAGCATATTAGGCAGGTGGTCATATTGTTTTGGCTCATCAGTGTTTATACACACATATATATATATATACAGTGGGGAGAACAAGTATTTGATACACTGCCGATTTTGCAGGTTTTCCCACTTACAAATCACAGAGAGGTCTGTAATTTTTATCATAGGTACACTTCAACTGTGAAAGACGGAATCTAAAACAAAAATCCTGAAAATCACATTGTATGATTTTTAAATAATTAATTTGCATTTTATTGCATGAAATAAGTATTTGATCACCTACCAACCAGTCAGAATTCCGGCTCTCATAGACCTGTTAGTTTTGTCTTTAAGAAGCCCTCCCATTCGCCACTCATTACCTGTATTAACTGCACCAGTTTGAACTCGTTATCTGCATAAACGACAGCTGTCCACACTCAATCAATCAGACTCCAACCTCACCAAAATGGGCAAGACCAGAGAGCTGTCGAAGGACATTGGGGACAAAATTGTAGACTTGCACAAGGCTGGGATGGGCTACAGGACAATAGGCAAGCAGCTTCGCGAGAAGGCAACAACTGTTGGCACAATTATTAGAAAATGGAAGAAGTTCAAGATAACAGTCAATCTCCCTCGGTCTGGGGCTCCATGCAAGATCTCACCTCGTGGAGCCTCAATGATCATGAGAGGTGAGGGATCAGCCCAGAACTACACGGCAGGACCTGGTCAATGACCTGAAGAGAGCTGGGACCACAGTATCAAAGAAAACCATAATTAACACACTACGCCGTCATGGATTAAAATCCTGCAGCGCACGCAAGGTCCCTCTGCTCAAACCAGCGCATGTCCAGGCCCGTCTGAAGTTTGCCAATGACCACCTGGATGATCCAGAGGAGGAATGGGAGAAGGTCATGTGGTCCGATGAGACCAAAATAGAGCTTTTTGGTTTAAGCTCCACTCGCCATGTTTGGAGGAAGAAGAAGGATGAGTACAACCCCAAGAACACCATCCCAACCGTGAAGCATGGAGGTGGAAACATCATTCTTTGGGGATGCTTTTCTGCAAAGGGGACAGGACGACTGCATCGTATTGAGGGAAGGATGGATGAAGATTCCGGATGGGGCCATGTATCGCGAGATCTTGGCCAACAACCTCCTTCCCTCAACAAGAGCATTGAAGATGGGGCGTGACTGGGTCTTCCAGCATGACAACGACCTGAAACACACAGCCAGGGCAACTAAGGAGTGGCTCCGTAAGAAGCATCTCAAGGTCCTGGAGTGGCCTAGCCAGTCTCCAGACCTGAACCCAATATAAAATCTTTGGAGGGAGCTGAAAGTCTGTGTTGTCCAGCGACAGCCCCGAAACCTGAAGGATCTGGAGAAGATCTGGATGGAGGAGTGGGTCAAAATCCCTGCTGCAGTCTGTGCAAACCTGGTTAAGAACTTCAGGAAACATCTGATCTCTGTAATTGCAAACAAAGGTTTCTGTACCAAATATTAAGTTCTGTTTTTCTGATGTATCAAATACTTATTTCCTGCAATAAAATGCAAATTAATTATTTAAAAATCATACAATGTGATTTTCAAGATTTTTGTTTAAGATTCCGTCTTCCACAGTTGAAGTGTACCGATGATAAAAATTACAGACCTCTACGTGCTTTGTAAGTGGGAAAACCTGCAAAATCGGCAGTGTATCAAATACTTGTTCTCCCCACTGTATATATATATATATATATATATATATATATATATATATATATATATATATATATATATATATATATATATATATATATATATATATATGTATATATATATGTATATATATATGTATATATGTATACATATATACAGTATATATACAGAATATATACAGTCTGGTGTTGGCGCAGTGGTTAGTGCAGCGGCTTGGGATCCAAAAGGTCCTGAGTTCAAGCCCCGTTGGGCCACTGAATTAACACACCAGGGGGTTGACTCAGCCTGTCATCCTTCCGAGGTCGGCGAAATGAGTACCAGTATACTGGGCCGGTATATACCCCGGTTAAAATAGGTGTACCATATCCCTGTGTCGTAAGAGGCGACCAGGGTTGCGTCAGGAAGGGCATCCGGCGTAAAACATGTGCCAAATCACTATGCGGATCATACGGATGATCCGCTGTGGCGACCCCTAACGGGAGCAGCTGAAAGAAGAAGAAGAAGAAGAAGAAGATACAGTATATATACATTCATACATGCACACATATATACACATCAACATATATATGTATGTATATATATATATATATATATATATATACATATATATATATATATATATATATATATATATATATATATACATACATTTGTATCGACATTCATTCATACATATATATATATATATATATATATATATATATATATATATATATATATATACACATTTGTATCGACATTCATTCATACATATATATATATATATATATATATATATATATATATATAGAAATATATATATATATGTGTATATATATATATATATATATATATATATATATATATATATATATATATATATATATATATACACGAGGTCCATCTAAAAAGTAACGGGACTGAGCCTGCTGTGTGCTCCACTTGCACAACTTGAATGAACGGGTTGCGTCACAGTCTTTCGCAACATTCCAGCAATATATATGATTGGTGATGGTTGACTGCTCATTGTGTGATTTTTTTTTACAGGTCGTGCTTTGCACATTGTCTCGTCTGAGTCTTCGCGCTGAGTCGTGAGCAGAGAGCCAATCTGAAGTTTCTTGCTAAGCTTGGCAAAACACCTTCCGAATCCTTCACAATGCTGCAGAAAGTCTACGGGGAAGAAACGATGTCACGTACACGTGCATTTAAATGGCACAAGAGGTTCAAAGAGGGACGTGAGGAGGTTGAAGACTATCCACGATCTGGAAGACCTTCAATGAGCAGAACGGCGGACAACATCAAGCGTGTGAAGCGGATGGTGCGTGCAGATCGTCGACTCACGGTGCGGATGATTGCTGAGGAACTTTCCATCAATAAGGACACTGTCTGGAGCAATATCACTGAAAATCTCGAAATTCGCAAGGTGTGCGCAAAGATGGTCCCCAAGCTGTTGTCCGAGGACCAGAAACAGCAAAGAGTCACTGTCTGTCAAGACATTATCGAGCACCTCGAAGACGATCCAGAGACCAAATGGCAGAGTCATCAGTGGAAAACTCCGGCATCACCAAGACCAAAGAAAGCAAGGATGTCGAAGTCGAAGGTCAAGGTGATGCTCATCGCATTTTTTGACATCAAGGGCTCGTCCATTTCGAGTTTCTACCACAGGGTCAAACAGTTCTGTGGACGAGAGTTCTTGTGGAGTTCTGTGGAGTTCCACAGGAGGAGTTCTGTGGAGTTCCACAGGAGGAGTTCTGTGGACGAGAGTTCTTGTGTGGTTACGAGGAGTGGTTACGAGCAGCGGTTGTGAGGGGCCAGTTTTGTTCACAGTGGCTGAAGAACCAGTTGTTCACGGTGACTGTTACGAGGAGTTCTTGGCTGGTTTTGACCCCGGCCATTCATCATGCGAGCTCCGCTACGAGCCACGAGTCCCACACGTGCGACTGGGACCAAACCGACGACCTTTGGCAGGTGCCGCATTGTAGAGTACTCCTTTCCCTCCGATGGCCAGGTACCCACCGAACTCTAACCCCCAGCTTGTCTCTCTCCATGGCTGCGAGGGTCCAAGAAAGACTCTGGGTTTTCTTTTCATTTGTGTGTGTGTGTGTGTGTGTGTCTGCGTGTGGGCCCGTCTTTAAGTAGAACTGAATAAGTGTTTTTGGATCATTGAAAATACTTCTTGCATATTCGCGTTCAGTCTTGTTTTGTGTCTTCATTTATTGCAAATAAAACTTGTCAGAAATGTTCCCAGTCCGTTTCTGTCCTTTCTTGAATTGGTCCAGCATGGTTCGGATCTGAGTTTAAGTGGGGTTTTATCCCCGCTAATCCGTTCATTCCAACCGGCACGGCTTTGGCAGTGTCTGCTCGGCTGCACCCGAACCAGAGTTGGTAGTCGGTAGTTGGAAATCTCCCGCAGTCGGTAGAGTGACCCCGTTCAAGCAAGACGTGCCGAGGGCGTGGTTTCCCCGGTAGTCAAAACTGCGTAGTTAATAAGGTAAATTGGTTATAGACAAATAGACCCTACGCAACGCAGGTTGAGATATTGGCGACCACGGTCGGTGAATCGATCCGCCGGCTCGCGGAGTTATCCGAGCGACGGCCGACAATTCCGGGGAGATTGGTGGGAGCCGACGTAGCTTTCATGGTCGTTCTCGCCACAGACCCCCGGCCCACATATATATATATATATATATATATATATATATATATATATATATATATATATATATATATATATATATATATATATATATATATATACATACATATATGCAGGGTGGGGCATTTATATCTGATGCTTTTTTTTATCCTTATAACTTTTTATCTTGCCAAAACGAAGTTTTTGCAAGATATGTTAGTCAGCTTGTGTTTTTTTTGTTTTGTTTTGTTTATTTGTTTGTTTGTCTGTAATCACGTATAAAAAATTCTGCAGAGCACAGTTATCATTGGAAATTTTTGTAACTTCGCATATCAGAGGCCACCTTTGGTCCCTTTCAGCGCACAAAATTTTGAAGGTCAGGGTCACTTTGTCGCAAATCAGGGGAGTCGACGAAACCCTTATTTTTTGAGTAATTTTGATCGGATCATCTTCAAACTTCATGGGAATATAGTTCATGGTCTGGCGCTCAGCTGATTAATTTTTGGTGGCGATTGGCCTTCATATGTTTGTTTTTTTTGTCTGTTATCACGTATAAATCACTCTGCAGAGCACAGTTATCATTGGAAATTTTTGTAACTTCGCATATCAGAGGCCTATAGAGGTCCCTTTCAGCGCATAAAATTTTGAAAGTCAAGGTCAAAGGTCAAGGTCACTTTGTTGCAAATCAGGGGAGTTGACGAAACCCTTATTTTTTGAGTAATTTTAATCGAATTGTCTCCAAACTTTATGGAAATGTAGTATATGGTCTGGCATTCAGCTGATTAGTTTTTGGTGGCGATTGGCCTTGACCTTCATGGTTAGCGCCTGAGGTCAAAAATATTTGACCCCAAGGTCAAATTTTCAAGTTTTAGGAACCATATCGTGTAGTACCTCAAGCCTGGTGTTGGCACAGTGGTTAGGGCAGCGGCTTGGGATCCAAGAGGTCCTGAGTTCAAGCCCCGTTGGGCCACTGAATTAATACACCAGGGGGTTGACTCAGCCTGTCATCCTTCCGAGGTCGGCGAAATGAGTACCAGTATACTGGGCCGGTGTATACCCCAGTTAAAATAGGTGTACCATATCCCTGTGTCATAAGAGGCGACCAGGGTTGCGTCAGGAAGGGCATCCGGCGTAAAACATGTGCCAAATCACTATGCGGATCATACGGATGATCCGCTGTGGCGACCCCTAACGGGAGCAGCCGAAAGAAGAAGAAGAAGAAGAAGAAGAAGAAGATCGTGTAGTACCTCAAATTGAACACTCTGAGTGCTTTCTAGATATGTCAAGCTTGAGACATTATGACGTCATTTGGTGACGTTATGAGGCAAACACATATTTTTCATGGTTACTCTGTAGAACGATTCTCATCGGAATCTCTCTTAGGCAGATATTCCTCAAGGAGTCGCTCCTGGTGGATAGCAGCTCTGTTCACCTCAGTGTGACCTTAAAGAAGTCACACGTGGTCACCTTTTGGCAAGATACGGGTCACCCTGCAGGTGACATTGGTTTTATTTGTTTTTTAACCAAATAAAATAAAATTTCTATGCAACATAGGCACATACGTTAAGTTTTTAAAATCGGTTTTGATTCTTTACTTCTTAAAAATTACATCAGACAAATGGGCCCCTTTTGAATTCGTGCATTTATGGCAGCGGATCATCATATTGTTCATTACCGCAAGCAATGTCTCTATATCAATAAAGCGGATGGTTGCAGTGATGTTTGCCTTCAATTCATCGATCGATGTTGGATGTTCTTATAAACTTTGCCCTTCAGACATCCCCATAGGAAGAAATCTGGTGGGGTTAAATCTGCCAAATCAAAGTGTTTCTCATCTGTCATGATGACCTTTGTTTGTGAAATTGGCAAGCTCATTGCATTATAAAAAAAATAAAAAATTAAACAACAAAAAAAATGCTCATTGCATATAAAGTGCTCCATCATTAAAAACTTTCACGTATTATCTGCAAAACACAGAAAACAATAATTAATTATGCCAAGACTGCTTCCAGCTGGAAAGATTGCAAATGTGTCAGATATAAATGCCCCACCTTGTACGTACATATACATATACATACATGCATCATGGTATTTTTTTAGCATGGACTTCTGCTCGTTTAATATAATGTTCTATCTATTCCCTAACTGTTGTAACAATTCCTGCCAGAGATTTGTATAACCAGCCTATCATTAGCAAAGGGATGTCCCAAATCTTTTGCTCGGATAGTGTCCAAGTAGGCTGCACACATAGTACACACATAGTACACACATAGTACACACATAGTACACACATAGTACACACATAGTACATAGTAGTTGGGTACACACATAGTACGAGCTTTGAGCCATGATGCAATTTTTTTTCCCTGTACCTTGCAGGGGATGATGTTCATCCACCTGTCACCCCTACAATCTCACGGCAATCTGAAGCCTTCCACCTGCCTTGTGAACAACTCGCTGCAAGTAACGTGTTGCACTTTTAGCAATAGTTTGGCTTGTCGATAACATCCGAATACAGTCCAATCCAATGTCATAGTTGTACAGACTTGTTCCTTTTCTCATACATTACATGTTGTACAGGTGGGAATGAATGTTGCCCTTTCCTCACAGGTCATGCTAACAGGATATGGACTCCCATCTCTTCGAGAAACGAAAGATGAAGCTAAGGGTCTGTATCCTGGAAAAACACTTGAAAGTTTGTTGAGAGTACAAATGCTAACAATTAGCGGAAGCATATTTGGAGACATTAATGCACTTTAACACACGTAAATTAGAAAGGCATTAGTGGACAAATAGACGAAGCAATGCAGCATTATTGGATTTGGAGTTACCCTGAGCACTGTGCTCAAAAAGGAATTCCAAACGGACTAACCTATACCTTTTATAAGGTTGTTGCTTTGCTGCAAGATACCATTAGGCTTGGACACCAGTATGATGATCCAATAACAAATATTTTTTGGATCCTTACCCTTATTGTTTGTCGAATCGATATTCTGACTCTTTGTTGACATGGTTTCCGTTTGATTTATTCACTTTGCTGGTGGATAATTGGATTCCAAGCCTGGTATTGAGCTCCTATGGCTGATCGGATGACCTCGAGGTACGAACACTCGACTCTAAGCTATCTAGCCTGGGTTTGAATCCTGACCCAGCTATAAACTGTCATGCTGATGTTTCACATGCAGGGTGATTCCTCTCTGTGTGTACTGTTACTCAGGTGGAGGTTAACCTGGGTGTCCTGTCTGCCAGCATTAGTTGGTGGACGTTAAAGATCCCACGCTGTCCTTTGTAAAGAGTGGGCGAGCTATCACCCGCACTCTAAACAAATTCCTGCCACCTTTGGTCAAATGGGGGGCTTTGCCAGCTGGCTCATGAAAGATTTGGTCCAAAAACCTAACCCTGCCGACCCCTTAATTTGGTGGGAATAATTGGGACAATGAAACAAGTAAAATAGATGGGGTTATGTAAGAGAGGTATTGTGCCTGTCCTTGTTTTCCTGATATTCCTCTGTGTGATGTGGTGTCACACAGTGAGAAAGTTTCCATGTTTACATTGTGAGCTAAGTTTGTATTCCGAACGAAGGCACAAGGCAAGTCGAGCACATGCTTTGAATCAAGATGCCTTGAATAATTAATCTTTCAGATTTTGTTTGTTAATTTGAAGAAACTAGAAACACCTGCTTCCTTTGTGAGCAGCTTTGAGGTGGGGGATGAGGGGGTTGAGGAAGGGTTTGGCGAGGGGGGCTGGGAGGTGGGGCAACTTGCTTGTGTGTCGTGGCTAATAATCCCCTCCATGCATGCAGCAGGGGTCAGTAAACCACTGGCACTGTGGCACGCGTACGGGCGATAAATTTAAGTCATCTTTCCACAGACCCTCACGGGGGAGGGAGAGAGGTTCTGGGTACTACCAACACGTATGCAAAATTTGATTGGCCCAGCCATGTGTTTTTTTATGATTTTCACACACACACACACACACACACACACACACACACACACACACACACACACACACACACACACACACACACACACACAGTCACCAAATGTAAGGCAAACAGATCATTGCCATATTTAATATAGTAGGATTTCCATCCTCTCAACTTGGGCTACATTGAATGCAGGTTGACTTTCAACCTTTTCACCAATTGCAAACTAAATATTTGTCATGAACATTGCAAGGAATATACGATTGAAAAACAGTATTAAATATGTAACATTAGAAATAACCAAAAGTGTTTTTGGAAAAGTTTGTTTCAAGTTGTCTCTGCGATCAAAGCTGGTTGACCAGTTTAATGTAAACCTTCCTTTTTGCATTTTTAAAAGGACCTTCTTTGACTCGATCTCGTGTTAATCGAGACCGCACGATTCCCTTCCCTTTCAAATTCCTGATCCACACACCACAGACCTACTGTGGACCGCCCCAGAACTTCTTCGGCAACAATGTCCACATCCCCTCGGTTCGCAGCAAGGTGACGTGTACAGCTTCGGCTTGCTCCTCCACAATATAATCTGCAATGAAGACGATGAACCTTTCAATAGCTGTGGCATCACACCAGAGGGTAATTGTGTCCTTTTGACGTGACCCTATTTATTGTGTCGCGTGTACGTTGATGCTTTAACCTACTCAGTCACTTTGTTTGGTAAACTGCACAATTTTCCTTTTAAAATTACCTGCTAAACGGTCAACCAGAAAAACCCCTGCTGTGGACATTTAGCAACGATACGGAGTAATTTACCAGAACCGAAGGGGTTAAAAACAGTTGATATTTTCCGTATGGATTCCTTGGCGGAAGGTGAGCGACGAGGGTCCTCACAAACTTCAGTTGCAAAGAAAAACACGAACCAGAGCGAAGTCGATGGTGTGCCACCACAAATTCCCACGCTTCCCAACTAAAGTAAAGTTGAAAGAAGGCAAAAAATGACACCAGAATGACCACCCAGTATCAAATTTTTATTTAAAATTTTGACCCCTGTGGCCACAAGTCCCCACCCCATCCATCAAAGCCCCAAAAATGTTACATACTTTATGTGTCCCCCAATGTTGATTGCATACGTTTAATTAAAAATGTTTAGAAATGTTCCCGTAATTGCATTTTTTTTCAGTATCTGACCCGACCCCACCCCAGGGAGTGGGGCCAAAATTATACTGATCTCGCAACTTCTTGCCACGTGGTGATTAAAACTACCAAGTTTGGTGAATTCCTGCACAATTGTTTAGGAGGAGATAGCTGGAACGGCACTCGGTATAGCGCGTACCTCTGCCAGGCTGAACAGTTTAGGTATTGTTTCCACCGATAGGTTGGATCTGGATCCGGACCTGAACCAAAATCAAATCAGATTGTTCTTGTCATCTTACCAACTCATCCACCAAGTTTTGTCGTAACTCGTCCATAACTTTTTGAGATATCGTGCTATATATCGTTTTTGGCCCGATCTCTCAATGGTGAAGAATCACTTAAAAAATTATTGGATCTTCACCAATATCCAATTGATTCGTCCTTGTCAAACACCCAACCTGTCCAATAAGTTTCGTCCGAATCCGTCCACAACTTTTTGAGATATCCTGTTCACAGACACAGACAGACAGGGGTGAAAATATAACCTCTGTCCACCTTTGGTGTTGGAAGTTAACATAACCGGTGGTGGAGGTAATTAGCTTCTCAGGCCTGAAACTGGGGGGAAAACGAGATATGGCAGGTACATGTGTTGAAGTACATTTTTGGAAGACAAACTTTGACTTGCACACATTGTCTGAAACATATTCATTTCTGAAATTAAGACATCACTGAAGTATTGATGGATGGAATGTTTTACAAAACCCAAATAACCTCCATCATTACCTCCACCACCGAAGATTTTCACCCCTCTGTCTGTCTGTTTGTCTTGTCTGTGAACAGGATATCTCAAAAAGTTATGGACGGATTCAGACGAAACTTGGTGGAGAGGTTAGGTGTGTGCGAAGGACGAATCAAATCGATTTTGATAAAGATACGAATCTGGATCCGGATACAAGTTTTTTTTAAAAAAAATTTAAAATGATTTTTCACCATTGAGAAATGGGACAAAGAACGATATACTACAGGATGGGATGATATTTCAAAAAGTTGTGGACAAGTTATGACAAAACTAGGTGGATGAGTTGGTTAGGTGACAAGAACAAGCCGATTCGATGTTGGTTTAAGTCCGAATCCAGATCCAGCCTATCATTGGGATACAAAATGTAAACTGTTCAGGCTGACGGAGGTGTGCGCTCTACTGAGTGTCGTTCGAGTTTCCCAATGTAATTTCCACTGATTTGATTGCAATTCAGTATATGTTAATAAAATCTCTTCCGACAGCCTTAGACTATTTAAATACAGGTCGTTTATTTTTGATATCATGGTTAAATGGTCATGCGGCATATGCCAGCTGATGGCACTTCCTCCGATATGGTGTTCTTTGTTTTCCTTTTAGCCATTGTGGCGGCTTTAAAAAAAGGCGAATTGGTGAGACCCAAACTCACAAACCAATGTCCTGACTTAATCAAGAACCTTATAGAGTCTTGCTGGAATGAGTCACCATTGGAGAGGCCCAGCTTTAAAAGCATCCGGCTTATTTTGCGGAACACGATCCCACAAGGGTAAGAGATCATGTTTTTGAAATCGCTTCCTTTGCTCAATATCTTAAAAATCGAACGCATTTCATGCTTGGCTATTCGTGCAATGGAATTTGTTTTCTCTTATCAGAAAGTCGAACATTATGGACACCATGATTGACAAACTACAGAGTTATGCCAAACACCTGCAAGACGTGGTGATGGAACGTACACAGCAACTGGAGATAGAGAAGAACCGTGCGGACACTTTGCTCAACAGTCTCCTGCCACGGTAAGTTGTGGGATCAACATCCAGTGTGAGAATTACCCAGGTGATAGTGGAAGGTAATTTAATAATGAAAGCCGAGGAAGGTTATTACATTGATTATACCCCGGACTGCAGTTGCTTCCAGTTTACTTTTTTCAAATCAACACACGACCCTTTTTGGGGTCACAATTTCTTGTGCTCGTATCTCGGGTTCCAAATTTCACATTCTATGTTGATTCGATTGTCTACGAATGTTCTTCAAGTTCTTTCAAAAGAGTACTTGTCCTGCATATTATTTATGGACAAGCTCGATTGGATCGCTCTAAAATAAGTTTGTTTGTTTGTTTGTAATTCGCATAAGAGTGAGTAAAGGGAGTTCTACCCGTCTACCCGCAAAATCTGTCACCAACTGCCAGTGAAGAAGAGTACAAATAATGATGACAAGAGAAGGAAGGAGATTAACCAAACGACTTTTTTTACCTCCACCACCGAAGGTGGACGGAGGTTATGTTTTCACCCCTGTCTGTTTGCGAACAAAATATCTGAAATAATTGTGGACGGGTTCGGAGGAAATTTGGTGGGCAGTTTACGTATGTAACAAGGAATAATTTATTCGATTTTGGTGAAGATCTGAATCTGGATCAGAGAAATTTTTTTTCAGTGATTTTTTTTTCACTATTGAGTGATAGGGCGAAAACGATATATAGCACAGATATCCGAAAAAAGTTATGGATGGATTTGGACGATGAATTGGGTAGGTGACAAGAACAAGCCGATTAAATTTGAGTTCAGGTCCGAATCCAAATCCAGCCTATAAGTGAATTGAGTGGAATACAAAACGTAAACTAATCTGCCTGGTAGAGGTGTGCGCTCCACCGAGTTTCCTTCTAGTTTGTAAGTTGTTCAGGGTGCCAGTGATAACTCACCTACTCTTCGCGTAGGACACAATGGAATCTTGAACATTCACCAACTAATCCCGGGAGATGGGACATCCAGCTAAAAACGTCCAGACATTGATGAATCACTCCCTGCGAGACACCAGGATGACAGTTTGTAGCTGGGCTGAGATTCGAAGCAAGGATAGACAGCTTGGATGCGAGTGTGCGTACTGCTGAAGCCGCTGTCACACCTTGACTATTTAGCCAGCGTATGCCGATTTATGAAAAATTTGGCTAAAACGCTGGCACACGTCGAATACGTTATGGGTACGTTTTGTATACATTAAGAGCACGCTGAAAAACACTGCCATACGTCGTAGTACGCTGGCTTTAAACGTTGTACTTTTGGGTTGTCCTCAAATTTTTGCATGCTTGAAATTTTATGACGTATTCTGGCGTATGACTCACACGTTCCACTACGCTGGCCATAAGTTGTAGGCACGTTATGCGATCGTCGACACACGTTACTTGTAAGTTACTCGTAAGTCGAAACACGTCGAGGTAATGTTTAGCTTCCCTGAAACTTTTTTCTAACCTATGAGTAACGTTTTGTAAGCACGCTACACGAACGTTGTTCACACTTCGCAACACGTTACTTGAAAGTTCCTCATTCGTCGAAACACGTCAAAGTAATGTTTAGGGTACCCGTGACTTATTTATAACCTAGGAGTAACGTGCTTGGGAATTATTTGTAAAGCATGTCCTACACACAAATACGTATGTAGACGTATTTGACGTCTTCAGGACGACCACAGAACTTACTGAACGCGTTTCCAACTTACAGATACCGTATAATGGCGTATTAGCAGCGATTAGGAGAATTGGTATATTAAAAGGGCTTGGCAGGAGGAACCTGTCTTTTTTTAGACTTCGTGGTGAGTACATGTCCATGTCATTCCGAGAGATGGAGGACACGGCAAGGCTGAGATGACAATACCTACCTGTCCTCCAACATCAACATGACCTCATCGAGTTGACACTGCACCAGTTGCGTGCCAATAGAGCCTGGAGAAGAAGACGTGAATGGAGGAGAAGGAACTGGATCAGACCATAGATATGGAGGCGATGCCATTATGGCATATATGACCAGCTCATGGTGGAACTCCGGAACGAGGACCATGCATCCTTCATCAACTTCCTGCGAATGCCCCCAGCGATGTTCGACGAGCTGCTAGCCAGAGTGGGTCCAAGGATAACCAAGCATTATTATTGAATCATTTCCAAGCAGTACACCTTCTACAGGGATCTCCTTGAGCCTGGCATGAGGCTGGCACTGAGCCTGCTGCTGTTGGTGCCAGGACTGCAGTGCTGTGGAAGCCATTTAACTCGTTCAATGAAAACGAGCTGTTAGGGTCCACCAGCGTCCAAAACCAATAGACGAGTGACAGGCATTTATTAAAAGTGAAGTTGCAGCCTATGAATAGAAAACCTCACGTAATCGTCGACGATACACTGCCACGCTATGCATACGTTAGACTATCGTTGGGCATAGGTTGTGGACGCCTAAAACACGCTAATCAATCGTTGGTATAACTTATCTATAAGTTATCGAAGCGTTCTGTGTTCATTACTAGTACATTATGCATTTGTCCAAGTCGTTTTGAATACTTTAAAAACTGAAACAAAAAAATAGTTCATTCATAGAATGAGAAAATAAAAATTAGCCGAGAAGAACATCGAACAACGGTGCAAAGTAGTCTCCTATTCGTGGATGCAACGAGGATCCATTATCACCCACACCCTCCCCGTCACGCTCACCTACTACCAAAACTACTACTACCACTACTACTACTGACATGCTCACCTAATACTACTACGACTGATACTACTGGCATTGACATCTTCTCAACATGGAGTCTGGAACACTGACGGGTTCCTCTTGTAAGCTCATTTGTATATACCAATTCCCCTAAACGCTGCCAAATCGCCATTATACGGTAGATGTAAGTTAGAAACACGTTCAGTACGTTCTGTGGTCGTCCGGAAGACGTCAATCAAATTTGTCTACATACGACAATGTGCGTTTGCGATACGTTACACATAGGTTCAAAGCACGTTACTCATAGGTTAACAAGTGAAATCCTTCAATACAGCGCGTATGGTGAAGCAAATGAGTACACTAATGTTAAAATATGCAATTTATGCTTTTTCAGTTGAAAAACAATTAAAAAGCGTACTTAATATTTGAAATGTAAAAATCTTGTTATTATTGTGATAAGCACATATATATATATATATATATATATATATATATATATATATATATATATATATATATATCTTCTTCTTCTTTCGGCTGCTCCCGTTCGGGGTCGCCACAGCGGATCATCCGTATGATCCGCATAATGATTTGGCACATGTTTTACGCCGGATGCCCTTCCTGACGCAACCCTGGTCGCCTCTTACGACGCAGGGATAATATATATATATATATATATATATATATATATATATATATATATATATATATATATATATATATATATATATATATATATATATATATATACACACGAGTACGTGCCCGTAAAAAAAAATTAAAAAAAAAAAATTAATGAATAAATAAATATTCAAACCGCGAGCAACAAACAACAACCACACAGGCCGTTTCTTCGCTCTCGCTTGCCCGTACGTGCGTGACCCGGAAGTTCGCATATTATTCGCAGTTACGATTATTCGCAATTTATGTTTTAATACCCAATTATTCAATTAGCACCAAAGTATTTTACCTTTTCGCAATGTCGTGGCAAGGAAAAACAAAAAGAGAAGAGAAGAGAGAGAGAAAAAAAAATTTACCTCCTGGTTCAGAGCATACCAGCACTCTGATATTACCGAAATTTATGCACCGTCTAATATGGAAACGATCATAACTTGGGGCATTGTGTTTATCTATAAATGTGCATAAGAAATCGAGAAATTATTAGAATACACGAAGTCATCACTATCCAGAAGTCCGTACGTTGTAACCCGTAATGGGGAACGTGGCTGAGCTTCCCTTCCCCATCGGCCACCCCCACGCAACAACGTGTCTTGTCATTGGTTTGGTAAATAAATGGCCGCAACAACGTGTCTTGTCATTGGTTTGGTAAATAAGTGGCCATAACTTGGGAAGCACTTGTCCGATTAATATCAAACCTTGAAAAGGCACCTCCTCAGGTCCCCAGCAATATACCTGGCAAGTTTCAATTAGATCGGACCAGTGGTTGTCGAGAACCAGCGGTCACAGACACACACACACACACACACACACACACACACACACACACACACACACACACACACACACACAGACACACACACAGAGATTGCTGGAATTATAGATAGAAGAGAAGGAATGAAATCGTTTGATACAGCGTAGCAGGAGGCCGCAAAAGAATGATAGCATAAGAAGAACTTGGCTTTCAGCATTCGGCGATCGGCGTGAAATGCGGTGGTGGGCGGAAATGACGTCTTTTGGCGCGAAATGCCATGGTGGGCGGAAATGATGTCTTTCGTTCGTTCGTACATGAGAGCGGCGCGTTTCTTCGTTTTTTTCCTTCAAGCAATAAATTAAATGGTTTTCACATATATAACACATTAGTTTCACAAATTTCCATTGAAATATTGGGGTATTTCCATCAATTGTCGCCATTTCCGTCGAGGTTACGCACTGCATCTACCGGACAGCCGTTATTGGCTGTCTTGAGGCACGTGGGGAGGGGGGGGGGGGGACACCGGAGACGTGGGAGACGTGGTAGATGCCGGCGGGGACATTTCAAACTCGGTGCAATTGTATACAGCGCACGCGCTGTAAAAATTAAGTTTCGGTTATGCTAAACATTACCTCGATGTGTTTCGACTTTTATGAGTAACTTACAAGAAACGTGTGTCAACGATCGCGGAGCGTGCCGAGAACTTATGCCAGCGTATGCGGAACTTGTGAGCCATACGTCGAGTACGTCGTAAAATTTTCAGCATGCTTGAAATTTCACGACGTACTAGACGTACCACAGAATATGACAGCGTACTTCATTGTTTTTCAGCGTGCTCCTAACGTATACACAACTTACCCATACTGTATTTGACATGTGCCAGCGTTTTAGACACATTTTTCATAGGTCGGCATACGCTGGCTAAATCGTCAAGGTGTGACTGCGATGTTGACACTTCTAATTTTCAGGCGGTTATGATTTAAATCGGCATGCGGCAGGTTTTTAACAGAGAACGCCACGAGTTCGTCGGTGATATGTGAAGCGCGCTATGCCTAAGTTAAACTATCGTTGGGCATAGGTTGTGAACGCTGACAACAGGCTAAGCATTCGTTGGTATAAGTTATCCATAAGACAACGAAACGTTCTGTGCCCGTTACTAATATGTTATGCATACGACCAACACGTTATGAATACGACCAAAACTTTAAAAAAAAAACCCTCAAAACTTCAGCGTATGCCAACGTTTTACATACATTTTTCTACGTTGCCATTGCTGGCTAAAACGTCAAGGTGTGACAGCGCCTTTAGCAATGCTGCCAGCTGCGATACGTCTTCCATATTGTGAATTTGCACGGACCTCCATTCATGGGTTGATATATGCCACAACTACCCATGTTACTCTGTGGTCTTAAAGCTGTGAGAAAGAATTTGTGACATCACAATGCTCCACTGGATTGCTGGGACACTTGGTGAAAAGGATGTAAAGTAAATAATGTGATATAGTATGTCTCAGTTTTTGAAAATGTATTTGTTTCCCTGTTTTCATCCCCTTTCTTCAACAATTACAGAGTTCATAGAATACCTTACACCGCTCAGTATTGAAGTATATAATTTACTTGAAATAGAAAAGTCGAGTTATCGACTTCTACTCACCGTTAAAGGTTGATGCCTTTGTCCAATCTGAGCGGTGTTTCATAAGCTATTAAGCTTGAGTGCGTGTGAATACAGTTACGAGTTCAACAAGAAGTACGAAAAATGATGATGGCGTATAACCAGTTAGCCAATTTGGTGTCTTGTCCACAAAGTATTACGATTCACTCGATGACGTGGGTCCAGTGTGACCACTCCTTGGCTTTTTTCACAAGATCTTGGCTATTCGTTGTTCATCTTGGCGTCTTGGTTTTCTATAGGTTTTCTTGACGTATAGGTTTTCTATTATCATCACCTTTCCAAAACATTGTGAATTCTTGGCTTTTTTCATTGGCTCACCTTGGCATTTATGAAAATGAGTGGTCACACTGCGTGGGTGTCATAAATGTCCAGTGCCCGTGGGAATAAGCTGCTCCCCAAAAGGAGTATGATGATAGAAGTCCCGCAGTTAAAAGGGGCTGAAAACTCACCGGAGATAGCGAGGCGCAACACGGCGTGTGGTACGAAGCTCCATCTGTCAAGAGAGGAAATGCATCGCTGAAGATAGTGCTGCGAACGTGGTTTAACTTCAGTGAACTCCAGCAAACTCCCATGAACTCCAGCGAACTTTTGTTTAACTCCAGTGAAACTCAAGTCCGTATCATTTCCACGAGGGTGTAAAATGGTGAGCTGCCAGATGTAAAAGCCCCTCTTCATTTCCTCGTCCCACAAGGGAGAGGTCCTCGAGACTCGTAGTCGTGTCGGGCAAAATGATTGGTTAGAAACCAGATTAAAAAAAAAAAACAAAACCATGGTTGGACAAGGAAATGGAATAAAATTCACGTTGCAAAAGTACTCTCCAATTTTAAAGGTCGTATTAAAAAAATTCCAGAAGTTTAGTGCCGTTCATGTTTTCTTATACACCACCTTATTCAACATGTTGAAGGGCAGGGTTTTGAAAGTGGCAAAAAGGCAATTTGTGTTCTTCCATGTTCAATTATATAATTCAATTGAAATAAAATAAAGATTTAAAAGAATGTAGAAAAAAAAAATTCTGAAGTTTACCGCCGTTGGTGTGGCATCTTTTACACCACCTGAATTAACATGTTACATTAGTTATTCGTGTCTGTTGTTTGTGTCCTTTATGACATCCTTAAAAACAGTAAGTTTCCTGTTTGGAATGATTTTCAATTTTGCTTGACTGTCAGACAGGCAGAGTAAAAATATTATCTCACGCCTCTGCACACGTGTGATCGGGACGAATTCTGAGCCTAATTACTGATAAACTACAGATTCCTTTTCCGATTTGTGGTCAAAATATAACATACAATTGCAATCAAGTTGTTTCTCGATCATGAAATGACATTTGTGGATGGTCGGACAAATAGACAGACAGACAGAAGTGAACCATTGCTTATAACCTTGCTTTTCACTTTATGTGCATGGGGTAATGGTCGAAGGTCATCGAGGAGCTTATTACTTGTCGTTTTTTTTTGTTTGTTTTTTTGCCAATTATGTTAATTTGATCCATTATTTTGTTTGTTTGTATTTCTGTCTGCTTGCCTGCATCCCAAACGGCTAAGCCGATCATTCTGAAACTTTCGGAGATTGTTGGTACCGTCCCTGCGACGGTTGACGCGAGGCCCCATCATACCCCTTTTGGGGAATATCATCCAATCCTGTAGTATATCGTTTTTGGCCCCATCTCTCAATGGTGAAGTATCATGATATTTCAAAAAGTTGTAGATGGGTTATGACAAAACTAGGTGGATGAGTTGGTTAGGTGACAAGAACAGGCCGATTTGATTTTGTTTCAGATCCAGCCCATCAGTGGGATACAAAACGTGAACTGTTCAGCCTGCCGGAGGTATGCGCTCTACCGAGTGCCGTACTACTTTGTGCTATTTTGCCAAACGTCGCTCTATGAATGATTTTTTTCATTTGTATTTTACATTTATTACAAGGACGTTGGTGAATAGATGGGAATATTAAACAGGCCAACTTGTAATCCACAGAGCCACGTTTTCTTTTCAGACACCTTATGACAAATGAACCACATTTTATATCATGTTCCAGGATAGTGTGTGAGCAGCTGAAATCGGGGGAAACAGTGGACCCAGAGTTCTTCGAAGAGGTTACCATTTCGTTCTGTGACATCGTGGGTTTCACCAAGCTCTGCTCAGATTGTACTCCGATGCAGGTCGTACATCTTCTCAACAAGCTCTATGGACTCTTTGATGAGATCACCAGCCTCTACGATGTGTATAAGGTGAACAACAAGCTGTGGTATGGATTAAACCAAAATATAACATGATGTTCCTTCGGAGAATGCTGAGAGATGCAATATTGGTTGTGCACACATCTCAATGTGCCATTTTGTATACAAAGGAATGTTCATTAGATCACAAGCAGTATCATTGACTCCCTATGTCTCTCTGAGAAAGTCTCATCATGTTTGAAAGGTGTCCCTCTACTGATAAAAGTAAAATCCTATCATCAATGCTTACATGAACGACTTGCAGTCCAACTTGAGTCTGGAGGAATGTCATCACACATTCACATTCATTACCCAGCATTCTGAGACTTACATATCATATGCATTTGCACATTCATACATAGTACAGCACAAGACCCATCTCTTCTTGTTACGTGTGCAAATATGGTGGACATTTGCACTTCTTTTGTACACATTTGCTTACATAGTAAATAGATGTCCCATAAAATGGAATAAATAGATGATGCCATCTTATGTGGCCAGCACAAGCTGTCGATGTGGAGCAATGATTAGATTTTACATGGTTTGAGGCCATCTATGCATTGTACTAGCAGGGGATACCTGGTGCTGCTATGTTGGTTTCCTTGTGCTTGCTGCCAGCGGCAGCACTGCCTGATCCCATATCCCAATATACACTTTATAGTGGCCTCAAAACGGACGGCAAGGTAACTGTGTGGTAGCTTACAACCTTGGCCAGATGCTGAAGTACCTCCACCCAAAATTTGGGGCATCTAGATTCTCAGGTTCAGCAGTGAATGAATAACGCACAAACACACAGACACACAAATGCACAAACAAACACACAGACACACAAATGCACAAACAAACACACAAACACACAAATGCACAAACACTTGAAAGTATTTCTATAGATACACAAACACAGTGCATGTTTGATATTGTTGCGGTCACCAGTCTGTTCCGGTTGCCCGGTTTGAATCCGGCAAGTCATGTCAAAATGACCGCAGATGCCAGGTGAGTCGACAATCCCGGATCGGATCCCGGCCTTTGATCTCCGCTCCCATATCAGTTGGAACCGCTGAGCTACTCAAGCTCTGCACCGCCAAGCGACCACATGACCGATCAAATCAGGCTGAACAAACCTTAATAACATGGTGCAATCATCTCCAACACCAGATGAAGCCACCATGACGAACATAATCCACCCAAGAGACCAAGTCAGGTTTATGTATCTTGAAAGCACATGGGGGAGGGTAATTTACAAGGAAGCAATGCAATAATCACAATAAAGACCTCTAAACTCACGACCCAATCTGAGCTCACGATTCAGAGAGCCATCAGTAGGTTCCTTAATTATTTAACCTTAAAAGCCTTCATTCACGCGACAAGACAGAATAGACGGGTCAATATACTGCCTGACCCCCAAAAAATTGCAAATTTTTGTTTTATGCTTATTTCTAGTAGTTTATGATGTGGAAGACAACATATTAAAAGTTGGACAATTTTGATGCATGGGAAAGTCCCTCAGTGACGTCAGAAAACAAGATGGCTGCCGGCAGATAAAACGTCAAAAAAATTGACTGATAATCATCAGACCACTAACAATTTATAGTTAATTTTGCACCAATATTTGTACTATGATCGTTGCTGGTAGTTTATGCAGTGCTAATCCTGAGACCATTCGCAATTTAAAGTAAATATTTGCACAAATATATGTTCTTTGATTGTTTCTGCCAATCTATGACATGGAAAGCAACATATAAAAAATTGGACAATTTTGACACATGTGGAAGTACCATATGCCTTCTAGTCTTAGATTCCAGTTTCATTGTCCTCCTCCTCCTCCTCCTCCTCTGTCTCTGGTTCAACACTCATATTGTCACAGTTGCTGTCCTGGCAATGTCCACATGCACTGGTGCATTCTAATCCATGCTTCCTACATGAACACCTTAGTGTTTTGCACCCCCCTGAACATTTGCAGTGAATCATCTGAAGTAGTATGTCTGGAGCAGGGCTTTTGTTTGTCATCACTGGAACAAGTTTTCCTCCTTCTACCTTCCATCCCCACTCCGTTGGCTCCATTCCACAACAAAGGCCCATCCATTCCATTACCTGGTAATTGGTCCGCAGAGAATGAAACTTGCAGGCAGCGGATGTCGGGGGCAGTCTTTCAGGAGTGACAAATGCCTTAGCCCTTGCAACCTTTTTGCAGAGAATGTTGTATCTGATCGATGCCAATGAGTCGTTCTGATTTGCTTTAAACAATGCCACCATTGCTCTGCAGCGTGCAGTTTCAATAACATCCTGACTCTGCTGTGGTTTACAGAACACCTTTGAACTGTCTATCAGTTCCTTTTCTTTCTTGATGATTCTTTGAAACCCTGACTTCTTTCCAATCCCAAAGACACGAGACGTTGCGTCACAGCCAGTTAATGCATGAAGGAACAATATATCTCTGCAGGCTGCATTTCCAAGTATCTGCTGAAGGACTTTGATATTGTAGACATTTGATTTTGCCTTGTCAGAACGAAAATAGAGTTCAATGCAGTTTGTCTCCACCATATAGAAGAGCAGGAGGAGAAGGAGATCTGTATCTTCTCCAATGAGGGTTGTAGATCAGGAAGCCGCTTTTGCAATCTCAACATCAGCATCTCCCTCTGCTTGGATCACCTCAAGCCTTCCTTGCGTAACACCTCAATAATCAACAGTATTGTTGTGGTTACCAGATTCGCAAACCACCATTCAGGTCCCTTAGGTGAGGTATCTCGGTAAGTGCATGTGTAGTTAGGCCCAAACCCGTTGTCTAGTGGGAATACATGTCATTTATACGTGCTGCGACTCTTCAGGATAGCCGTTTTTCTTTTACTATCTTTATTTTGGACCAACCGCCATGATCACAACCACAACATCAACCACCGACCACAACCACCGCTTCACCACAACCGCCACGACCTTTACCGTCACAACTCGCCACCATCGCATCACCGTCATCTCGCGCCACTCATGGGCACCGATGCTGGACTCGTGTAGGGCGCACGTTGAACAGCGTGTACAAAACCACGGATTTTCTGCTTCAAAAACGGATCGAAAACGACACACGCCCACTTTTTGCCGTCCAATCGGTGAACGAGGGGCGAATTGGCCCCGCCCCCAGGGCGATCGATATATGCAAATTTGTGGATCAAAAAGCCTTCACGCCCACTTTTTATCGGGCCAATGGGGAGCGAGGTGAAAGGTCAAAGGCGAAGTTACGGGGGGATAAAAGGACGGTGTTCGTCAGTCAGAGAGAGTTGCAAGAGAGTCGCGGGGGGAGAGTCCAAAAGAAGAGTCAGCAGAACGAGAACGGGGAGTCAGCAGAACGAAGTCGGAGAGTCGGTCGGAGAGTCAAGAAGAGGAGAGTCGCAAACAAGAACGAGGTCGGAGAGTCAAGAAGAGGATAGTCGGAAGCAGAGGGTCAAGACTTCGCGGGCGGTGGAGCTGCTCGTCGTGTGCGTTGGAGTCGGAACGGAGGGGACGGAGCTGTGGAAAGGCGGCGACACCAGACGAGGGGGTGCTCGCGTCGTGCAGGAAGCTGCACCCGAGGGAGGCCGACAGCGCGACCTGGCCGAGGTGGAGACGCTCGTCGCATATAATAAAGATCCTCTATACCCCGAGCATCAGCAACCCCCTCCTGTTTCCCCCCGCGCTGAGATAGTGCGACCAAGGGGGCCCCGTTCCCACCCCCTGCCAGGCACTGTCCACGAGGCCCGCGGGTTGCGGGGCCATCGCCGCTCCGCGTCTCATCACCAGACGGGTAGGCCCGACCCGGTCTCGGCCCCAGGCCTACCTCATTCTTGGGGGATTTCTTTTCCTTGGTTTTGGGTATGTGTTGTCGGCGCCGTCTGTGAAGTAGAATTGTATAAGTGTTGCCGTGTGCTCGGTAGTCGGTATTAGCTCTGCACTGTGTTCTCACTTTTATATTGCTTTTTGTGTAAATGGAATTGTGTTTTCTTTTTTTTGTGTGCATTTGGTGGAATTGTATTTGTGTGCTTTCCGTTCGTCGCGAATAAATGTGCTTTATTGTTGAACTGTTCTCCCGCTTCGCTTCGTCTTTTCCTCCATTGAACCCTCATCTTGCTTCACGTAAAGGGTTGGTAGTGGGCTGAATACGCCCGATAATTAATCGAACCGTCGAGGTCGACGATAACACCGCTCGGTTATTCTGATAGTACGGAACGGGTCGCTTAAGTGGCCCGTGTCCGAAGTCGACCTGCGGCGAGGTGCGATCGCCCGGTCTACCCTCCGCGTGGGTACTTAGGTAGTTCGAATTTGGCGAGCAACCCTATCCCACGCGGGGGCTGATTGGCTCGATCGCGGTGAGACCGAAAGGTCCACCCGTGACTGGTTCCCGGCGTTAGTCCGAGAGGGTCACGACTGGATTGTCCGTCCGGTGGGCGACGTGCCGCGATTCGAGTTACGTGGCCGTCGCACGCCGGCGGGCGCGAAATCCGCAACAGTATCAATGCCTGCTTGTTTGACTCATTCGACAGAAAGTCCTCCTTTTTCCCAACAAATTTTGTTGACTCCGTAATGTTAACCTTGGTGGCATTCTTGTTTCTATTCCGACGTTGATGAGAACAGTCCTTTGTGCTTGGCCCAGCCTCATAACCATAAAACACAACAGTAGCTTTGCCATAGTGTCTGACTGTAAATGAGGCATATTCATCTGCAATGGAACTGTAGGTGAATCCCTCTGTCCACTTTAAGCGGTGAATAAGTGATCCCCCGTCAAGAACATAGTGATCTGTTCCTGGAACTGTCTGGTTGACAGCATTGTCAGATTTGGTTGTAGCATAATTCCTTATTGCCTCCGCCAACTGTGGTTTATCTGGCTGGCGCATGATGTTTTTGCCTCAAAAAGAGACATTGGGTATGGGCAGAGTTCATATTTCATCACTTCACCTATCTGGAGATCTCCCGTCTGTGACACGACTAAGAACCTCTGGAATAGTAACGCTGGATCTATTGTGTGGTCCTCAGCAACTTTGACTGCCCTGCTGGATGCAAGCGTCTTGACTTTAGAACTCCTTTTGTGTGAATAGGAGTAAGCTGGGTGATCATCCATCTTCTTGACAATGTCACTACCTACTTTGAATAGGTCATGAACATTGACATCCTCATTTGCAGTAACCCCTGTGATGATATTGCGCAATGACTTGTCATCAGAAAATGGTGTGAAGCTGTCCAGTTTTTCGGCAACTTTGCCACGATCAGCTTCATCTCGACTCACCCTGGATGTTGTCAACTCCTTATGTTGTTCACTTGTTGAGTAGCTACTCGAGGTCAGTTCTTGCATAGCAAGGTTGTAGGAGGACGATATGGTTGAAGACAGAGTCCAAACTGCTCTCTGGTGCTCTGACATCCCACTTCCTCGAGTCAGCCCCCCTCGGCTTTTCAGTGAGCGCATTAATGTCTGTTCTATCACAAGATCAGAGCCTAGGCCAGCCCAGTATTGGTCACTGCGCCGGATTACATGATAACCAGATTGGAACTTCTGATGAACCTCAGGGTTGTCATCCTCTAACGCAAGCATCTTCTCGAGATAGAGTCGAGCTGACTTCAGGTAATTGGGATGGCCAGCAGCTGCAAATATCGGCAAGCAAGCTGATATGGCTTGGAGATGCATCTCCCAGGACCCCGTCCGATCAGCTGCCACAAGTGCCTTTGCAATTCCCAACATACTGTTGTGGTTACCAGATTCGCAAACCACCATTCAGGTCCCTTAGGTGAGGTATCTCGGTAAGTGCATGTGTAGTTAGGCCCAAACCCGTTGTCTAGTGGGAATACATGTCATTTATACGTGCTGCGACTCTTCAGGATAGCCGTTTTTCTTTTACTATCTTTATTTTGGACCAATCGCCACCATCACAACCACAACAACAACCACCAACCACAACGCCGCTTCACCACAACCGCCATGACCTTTACCGTCGCAACTCGCCACCATCGCATCACCGTCATCTCGCGCCACTCATGGGCACCGATGCTGGACTCGTGTAGGGCGCACGTCGAACAGCGTGTACAAAATCACGGATTTTCTGCTTCAAAAACGGATCCAAAACGACACACGCCCACTTTTTGCCGTCCAATCGGTGAGCGAGGGGCGAATTGGCCCCGCCCCCAGGGCGATCGATATATGCAAATTTGTGGATCAAAAAGCCTTCACGCCCACTTTTTCTCGGGCCAATGGGGAGCGAGTTGAAAGGTCAAAGGGAGGGGGTCAAAGGCGAAGTTACGGGGGGATAAAAGGACGGTGTTCGTCAGTCAAAGGAGTCGTAAAAGTCGGAACGAGAGAGTCAGTAAGGAAAGAGTCAGCAGAACGGAGGCGAAGGAGTCGGAACGAGGCGAAGGAGTCGGAACAGAGAGTCAAGACTTCGCGGGCGGTGGAGCTGCTCGTCGTGTGCGTTGAAGTCGGAACGGAGGGGACGAACTGTGGAGAGGCGGCGACACCGGACGAGGGGGTGCTCGCGTCGTGCAAGGAGCTGCGCGCCCGAGGGAGGCCGGCAGCGCGACCTGGCCGAGGTGGAGACGCTCGTCGCACATAATAAAGATCCTCTATACCCCGAGCATCAGCAACCCCCTCCTGTTTCCCCCCGCGCTGAGATAGTGCGACCAAGGGGGCTCCGTTCCCACCCCCCTGCCAGGCACTGTCCACGAGGCCCGCGGGTTGCGGGGCCATCGCCGCTCCGCGTCTCATCACCAGACGGGTAGGCCCGACCTGGTCTCGGCCCCAGGCCTACCTCATTCTTGAGGGTATTCTTTCCTTGGTTTTGGGTATGTGTTGTCGGCGCCGTCTGTGAAGTAGAATTGTATAAGTGTTGCCGTGTGCTCGGTAGTCGGTATTAGCTCTGCACTGTGTTTTCACTTTTATGTTTGCTTTTTGTGTAAATGGAAGTGTGTTTTCTTTTTTTTGTGTGCATTTGGTGGAATTGTATTTGTGTGCTTCCCGTGTGCCGCGAATAAATGTGCTTTATTGTTGAACTGTTTCCCGCTTCGCTTCGTCTTTTCCTCCATTGAATCCCCATCTAGCTTCACGTAAAGGGTTGGTAGTGGGCTGAATACGCCCGATAATTAATCGAACCGTCGAGGTCGACGATAACACCGCTCGGTTATTCTGATAGTACGGAACGGGTCGCTTAAGTGGCCCGTGTCCGAAGTCGACCTGCGGCGAGGTGCGATCGCCCGGTCTACCCTCCGCGTGGGTACTTAGGTAGTTCGAATTTGGCGAGCAACCCTATCCCACGCGGGGGCTGATTGGCTCGATCGCGGTGAGACCGAAAGGTCCACCCGTGACTGGTTCCCGGCGTTAGTCCGAGAGGGTCACGACTGGATTGTCCGTCCGGTGGGCGACGTGCCGCGATTCGAGTTACGTGGCCGTCGCACGCCGGCGGGCGCGAAATCCGCAACACTGGTGTCAGGTCGTGCGATACAAATTCATCGCCCTCCTTGCGGCACTGGTATCGGAGAACAGGAAAACGGGCTGTCCTGTCTCCAATTAAATTTACGGGAATCGGTCCAGGGGTGAGAGAAGCGACCCCTGATTCCCTCCAAATTACGAGCGAGCAAATTAACCCTTCACGAGAAGCAAGATGGCGTCTCAAGGCGAGCGGGAGCCGGGGGTATTAGAAATGTATATGTGTAATAATGTAGAGTCCATGGTCCAGGATGGAATCCCCGAGCAGGAAATGTTGATTGTGCAGGAACACGGACTCGCCCAACTGAACCCAGGGCCCGAGGTGGGTGCGGCGGCGGCCACGGTGTATGACACCTCCCCCCCCCCTCTCCACCAAGACCCTTCCCCAACCCCTGCCGAAATGGCTCACTCAAGCGCACCCGACATGGCCCAGCTATTCACCATGCTGGCACAAATGAATGCGGAAATGAAAGGCATGAACGAAAAGATGGATGCGAATATGAATGAAGTGAAAACGACGATGGATGCGAATACACAGCAAATGAAAAACGAAATGAAAGGCAATACACAACAAATAAACGAAAAGATGGATACAAAAATAAACGGAATGGAAGCAAACATGAAGGAAGAAATGAAAGAGCTACGGGGTGAGACGCAGAACATGGGCCGAAGCCTGCAGGCGGGCATGAAGGCCGTGACCAGGGAGATAGGAATGGCGACTCCACGTGTGGGAGCAAACGAGCTGGAAGGGGGTACAACGGCTGACAGGCCCGCGGTGGAGGCGGGTGAAAAAATAATTCGTGGAACGTGTTGGGCGAGGGTCGTGACGATGACCGAAAGGGAAAAATTAAATGGGGAGACCAAAACGTGTGAGACGAGACACGAGGTGACGACAACAGAAATAATAGTTGAGACAAGGGAGGTAAAGGGTGAAGAGTTGGCAGAGACACGGGAGACAGAAAAAATAGAGGGAAGACTACACGATGAAGACGGGGTAAGTGACGCGCACGCACACACGGAGGTAGTGGAGGACAATGGGGGTGAGCTCGCGGAGCGTGTTGGGACCCGGTGCGAGCACCTGGATGGCCTTCTCCAGGAACGAGGGGAGGGAGTATGCCCCCTTGAGGCGAGTCACGACCAGGTGAGTTCGGTCGTGCTTTGCGAGGTTGAGGGGACGAGTGCTGTGGACAGGTGCACGGAGAGCTTGGGGGGTATAGAGGCCCCGGAGACCCTTGTGGGGACACGAATCCCCAGTGTGGTTGTCCCTGTGTGTGTGGTGCAAGGTGTGAGTGCGGCACCGTGTGTGGAAGCGACCCCGCGTGTGAGTGGTGTGGTGGCGATGGTGCCAGAGTGCGTGCTTCCCAGCACGCCGTGTGTGGATGAGGCACCGTGTGTGAGTGAGGCACGGTGTGTGGATGAGGCACCGCGGTTGAGTGCCCCCGCGTGTATGAGTGAGGGACGTTGTGTGGAAGAGACCGCGTGTGTGAGTGTCGCCGTGTGTATGAGTGAGGTACCGCGGGTGAGTGCCCCCGCGTGTATGAGTGAGGCACGGTGTGTGGATGAGGCACAGCGGTTGAGTGCCCTCGCGTGTGTGGGCGAGGCACCGCGGGTGAGTGCCCCCGCGCGAGTGAATGGAGCACCACGTGTGAGTAGTATGGTTTGTGTGAGTAGTGAGGCACGCGTGAGTGAACGGCCGTGTGCAAGGTCGCTGTGTGCCAGGGAGACCGTGTGTGTGAGAGAGCGGTATGAGAGGGAGATGTCGGTTGGCATGCGGGAGCACGCAGCCGCGTCTCCCCGTGTGAATGTGATGGAGTGGACTGTGTGCGTCGTGACACGCAGGTGTGCGTGTGTGGAATGGCGACGGAGACGGCGACAGAGGAGAGAAAGCCGGGTAGCGGCTGTAGTTGTTTCGCGGACCGTGCCGGGTTCACCCAGCAGTGAGCACGCGGTTCGTGCTGTGCAACGCACGAGACCGCCACGTGCTCGCTTGCGAGAGTGAAGTCCCGGTCCGGAAACGCACGCGGTGGATTTGCCGATCCCGCGGACGGACAAAGTTAGGCAGGTAAACGGATTTGGACCGGACGGGTTCTCCACGCGATCGTGCGTGTTAAGCTCCAACGGGCAAAGCACATGTGTTCGCGTGGGGAACCCCTCGAGACGTGTGGCTTGTGTTTTTTTTTTATATGCGCACGGTGACGTCATGGCTGCACGTGGGGTTGGAATCCGGCAGGAGGGGTATCTCTGCCGGATGGTCCCGTCCAAGGAGGGACGAGGAACACGTGCAGCTGCATGACGTCACGGGCAGTTGTAAAGTGCGCGAGCTCTGAGTTGCTGCGCAGGTGCTGCGCATGGAAAAAAAAAAGGGAGCAAGCCTCACTTTCGGGTGTACAGGATTCCTGGGCAAGGGGTGAAAGACCCCCTTACCTGGGCACAGGATGGAAACTAGTTAGGGGGAAGGGTTAGCTTAGTTAGACCGACTTCATGGGGCAGGGGTAAGTCCTCATGGAGTCCGTGGAATGGATTAGTTAGAGGGATTGTAGCCAGATTTAGGTGGGGAAATTGATTAAAGAGATTAGGAGACAGAGACAGACTTTGGATGTGTAGTGGGGACGTAGCTTAGCTACGTAGTGTTAAAAGGAACGTGCTACTAGTGTAAGGGATGACGTGGGAGCACGAGTTAGTTAGGGGAGGTAGTTAGAAGGATGGCAGAGTTCAGCGGTGTGTGTGTTGAAGAGTTGGTGAGTGAAGTGGAAGCATGTGCTTGGTGAGTGAGTGAGGCCAGCGGGTCTGTGTGAATGGAGCGAATGGGGAATGCATGGTGCGATGAGTGATTGGGGGGAGGAGTGACTCCCGCCCAAGGGACCCCGGGGTCAGAGTAAAGTGAGTTAGCTGGGTTAGTCAAATTGAAAAATGGAGGTCGTTTTGTTGTTGGTGGGAAAGTAGGCTCGAGACCCATTTGGAGGGGTGCAGGAGCCCTGTTGACGGGCTTGGGAGCGTGGCTGCGAAAGGTGAGTATCGCTGAGTGGGTACCCCGGGCACCAGGCTAGTCGGCCGCGGTAGGCCATGGGCCCATGGGGGGCCGGGATAGAGTAGTGGGCACGGGTGCGCCTGCTTGGTGCGGGGGCCCGGGCAGCCATTAGCCGCGTCGGCAGTGCAGTGGGCACGGGTGACCCTCGGAAAGGGGCCCGGGAGGCCGGCCTGCCACGTGTGCGTTTCAGGGGAGGTGCCATGGGGGCACTCCCGGTGTTAGGGAGCTGGTAGGCTCGGAGGCAGTGTAGTGCCCGGGGTGCCATAGCGGGAGATTCGGCAGAGGGTCGTGCCTGCCAAAGGGAGCCACGTGTCCCAGCCAGGAGACCGTGTGAGGGCACGGAGAGAAAATTGGGGGGCGAGGCCCGAAATTGTAAGGACACCAACACAGGCGACGGGAATCTGGGTTGTTAGAACCAATAGTTTAAGCGAGAGGCGCTTGTTGAAAGCCCCGGGGTAGTTTAACAGTTAAATGGTTAGGGTAGATTAGGAGATGTACCCCTCCGCACCATCCATCCCCTCGCTGTCGTTGTGGGCCGCTGGACCCACTTGGTGTTAAGATCGCCGAACTCTGGGGAGGCCATTCTGAGGCTTCGTTGGGCCTCGGCACAGGACGTTAGCTCTCCCTTATTCCCCTCCGGGAAGGGAACGTAGGGGTTGGGAGTAGGCTAGGTGACAGGATAGGTTAGCCGAACAAAGACGATAAAGGGGGTTAGGGGACGATTTATAGAGGGGAAGTAAACATAAAAATAAAAAAAATAAGTTGGGGCTAAATTGGAGTTTGACAAATTAAGGGAGTGGGTATGTACAGTGACAGGCAAAGGCGATAGGTTGGGAGGGAGACAGGTAGGTAGGTCCGAGCCCGCCTTCCGAGTGGCCAGCACCACCGCACTCCCTCCACCAACCTCCACTGAACGGCAAAGGCTGGCCACTTCATCGGCTGGCCGTGTTTTACTTCAAGGCGGAGGCCGCCCAACTTCATCGGCAGCTGTGTGCTACAAGGCCTGTGCCGGCCAGTTCATCTGCTGGCTGTTTTTCTTCGAGGCCTGTGCCGGCCTGGTTCTGCGGGCTGAGTTTGCCTGCAGCGGCCTTCTTCTGCGGGCTGTGTTTGCCTGCTGCCTTTGCCATGCCATGCCCACTGCCCACGTTCACCAGCCCCGTTCAATTTTTGCTTTGCCCCCCCCTGTTCATTTCCATGTGCGCCAGGATCCGCAAGGCAACAGTTTGCAAGCTGCGAGAACTGCCCTGTTGGCAGCTACAACACGGGCCTGCAGTGGCGGCCCGTGCACCGTGTTTGTGTTCATCCATCCATTCGTTGTGCTCATTGCGTGTGCCACTTGAGCTGGCACGGAGACTGCGTTTGTGCAGCCCAAGCACCGTTGTGGTTCACTGAGTTCAGTTCAAAAGGGAAGGCCTTGGACTGCGTGTGAGCAGCCAGCCACGTTCCCTGTCACCTGCATTGTTTGAGTCAGAGACTGCATGTGGGCAGCCTGGCTCCCTGCTAACTGCTTTCTTTTGCAGAGTTCAATGATCCTGGGCCATGGTTTAGTGTAAGATTTGTAAGTTAAGGTTAAGATGTACTGTACATATGAGTGCGCCCCCGGCATGTATGTCTTAGCGCCGGCAATTTTATTTAAGTCGTCCGTGTGAGTGAGTTTGTTTAGGTAGTTACGCAGCCCTCAGGTTATTTATTTTGGGGACACGAATACCATGAATGTCGCACTCAGGGATCCGTAGGTAAAGTGTACTAGGGGAAAACTACACATGATGGCACACGAAAATTTGACGACTCGGGACGAGTCTGTAAAAAGGGAAGGGGGTAGTGTTGTGGTTACCAGATTCGCAAACCACCATTCAGGTCCCTTAGGTGAGGTATCTCGGTAAGTGCATGTGTAGTTAGGCCCAAACCCGTTGTCTAGTGGGAATACATGTCATTTATACGTGCTGCGACTCTTCAGGATAGCCGTTTTTCTTTTACTATCTTTATTTTGGACCAATCGCCACCATCACAACCACAACAACAACCACCAACCACAACGCCGCTTCACCACAACCGCCATGACCTTTACCGTCGCAACTCGCCACCATCGCATCACCGTCATCTCGCGCCACTCATGGGCACCGATGCTGGACTCGTGTAGGGCGCACGTTGAACAGCGTATACAAAATCACGGATTTTCTGCTTCAAAAACGGATCCAAAACGACACACGCCCACTTTTTGCCGTCCAATCGGTGAGCGAGGGGCGAATTGGCCCCGCCCCCAGGGCGATCGATATATGCAAATTTGTGGATCAAAAAGCCTTCACGCCCACTTTTTCTCGGGCCAATGGGGAGCGAGTTGAAAGGTCAAAGGGAGGGGGTCAAAGGCGAAGTTACGGGGGGATAAAAGGACGGTGTTCGTCAGTCAAAGGAGTCGTAAAAGTCGGAACGAGAGAGTCAGTAAGGAAAGAGTCAGCAGAACGGAGGCGAAGGAGTCGGAACGAGGCGAAGGAGTCGGAACAGAGAGTCAAGACTTCGCGGGCGGTGGAGCTGCTCGTCGTGTGCGTTGAAGTCGGAACGGAGGGGACGAACTGTGGAGAGGCGGCGACACCGGACGAGGGGGTGCTCGCGTCGTGCAAGGAGCTGCGCGCCCGAGGGAGGCCGGCAGCGCGACCTGGCCGAGGTGGAGACGCTCGTCGCACATAATAAAGATCCTCTATACCCCGAGCATCAGCAACCCCCTCCTGTTTCCCCCCGCGCTGAGATAGTGCGACCAAGGGGGCCCGTTCCCACCCCCTGCCAGGCACTGTCCACGAGGCCCGCGGGTTGCGGGGCCATCGCCGCTCCGCGTCTCATCACCAGACGGGTAGGCCCGACCTGGTCTCGGCCCCAGGCCTACCTCATTCTTGAGGGTATTTCTTTTCCTTGGTTTTGGGTATGTGTTGTCGGCGCCGTCTGTGAAGTAGAATTGTATAAGTGTTGCCGTGTGCTCGGTAGTCGGTATTAGCTCTGCACTGTGTTTTCACTTTTATGTTTGCTTTTTGTGTAAATGGAAGTGTGTTTTCTTTTTTTTGTGTGCATTTGGTGGAATTGTATTTGTGTGCTTCCCGTGTGCCGCGAATAAATGTGCTTTATTGTTGAACTGTTTCCCGCTTCGCTTCGTCTTTTCCTCCATTGAACCCCCATCTTGCTTCACGTAAAGGGTTGGTAGTGGGCTGAATACGCCCGATAATTAATCGAACCGTCGAGGTCGACGATAACACCGCTCGGTTATTCTGATAGTACGGAACGGGTCGCTTAAGTGGCCCGTGTCCGAAGTCGACCTGCGGCGAGGTGCGATCGCCCGGTCTACCCTCCGCGTGGGTACTTAGGTAGTTCGAATTTGGCGAGCAACCCTATCCCACGCGGGGGCTGATTGGCTCGATCGCGGTGAGACCGAAAGGTCCACCCGTGACTGGTTCCCGGCGTTAGTCCGAGAGGGTCACGACTGGATTGTCCGTCCGGTGGGCGACGTGCCGCGATTCGAGTTACGTGGCCGTCGCACGCCGGCGGGCGCGAAGACCACAACAATACGCTGGTAGTTGATCCAAAGTGCACTGGTTTTCGAGTCCTTTGCAAGTTTATTCTTTTCCTGATTCAATCTATTGTCATTGAAATGAATGCACTCTGATTGCAACACAGACTCTATACCAGCAAGAACACTGGTACCAGCTAGAATTCTGATGTCAACACCCCTTTCGGCACTTGCACGGTTGATGCCTTCTGCTCCTTTCTCACGAACTAATACTGTTTCCTCACAGTCCAATCCCCTTTGGCATAAAGGGCAGGTCTCTTTACCATATAAAGAGTTCATTTTCTATCTCTGAAAATACAAAAATGAGATATTTTAGAAGCATGCAGTCAATTTACATTGGCCATATACATTGAATGCCATCAGAGCATTCTCTGCCCCTGAAACCGAGATATTTATGTAAGATATATATTAGGAGGAAACATACTATGGAATAATCTGCATAGTAGTTCGTTTTCGACGTAGTGAATCGTGCATGGTTTTGTGACATTTTTATCATGTCAAACATTTTTACTTTCCCATGGTCCATTTCTGTCCAACTTTTGATATGTTCCCAAGTAAGTCTTAAAATATAAGGAAATGCAATAAAACAAAAATTTGCAATTTTTTGGGGGTACGGCTGTTCTGGTTGTATATTGACCCGTCTAGAAATCGCAAGGTAAGAAGACGTGCAGGTAAACCCGGTGAGTCGCCTCATGGAGGGGAACATCACGTGCAGGTATGTAGAACGTCCCATGCTCGGCGATGAGAGGAAGTGAGTGACCTGGTGGAGTGTGTACGGGGTCGGCTGGGAGGGGCATGGTTTCCCTTTGGGAACTGGTGAATGCAACCTCTGATGTCGCGTTCCCAGGATTCTCTGCTTCGACGTTGAGCCCCCACCTTTGATAAGGTCAGTCGCCGATGTCATTGATAATGGTGTATACCCCTTCCCTATCATTCAGCATTGGTCTTAATGTCAGGTCAGGCCAAATTAGATCTGTGACTTGCTACAGGTACCATGTAAACCTGTACTAACCTGTTTCATGGTCGGTGACTAAACCGTCTCCCCCACCAGATTTCTTGGTGAGGAGGGTGTATGGATACGGACACCCAGCAGGATTAAAAACAAAAACTGTCAAATGGTGGAGGAGCTCCTTGTGAGCCAACGGCCATCCATATCTAGTCCCCATCTGTATCTGCGGACGTCCTCCTGCAGTTGGGTGACTTTTTTTTTCAGAGGTTGGTGGCAGGATTGGCAGTCCGGCCACTGAAAAAGACTTCCTTGCACAAAATCCACAAACGCAAAGAAAACTGAAAACCCACTCCGTGGGAGTACCTCCTGTGCTGCTGCCCTAACAGCTCACCAGATAACGGGGTTGGGGCAAAGCCTTCGGAATCCCCATTCCTTTATGATAGGAGGAAAAGCATGGGAAAAACTTCCTGGGTCACATTGCGGTGCTGTGTGGTGGAATGGTGCTGAGGTGTCGTCCACCAGACAGCGATCTCCTTGGGTTAACCTGAGGCGGTCCCTTCGGGTGGGTGCCTGGAATATTATATACTGTACCAAAGAGTGGATGATCACCTGTCTCTGTTATCACCTGAGCTCAAGCATTTGAACATCGGTATTGCAGCACTCTGAGGTTCGGAGACCGAAAACAAGACTATACCTTTCATGATCTTAAACATCTCTATCATATCTCCTCGTAACCGCCTCCTTTCTCGTGTATAAAACCCTGTGTCCTTCAACTGCTCCTCATACCTGAATCGAGCTAGGCCCAGAATCAATCTAGTAACCCTGCACTGAACCCTCTCTATGGCATCTATGTCCTTCCTGAGTTGTGATGACCAAAACTGCACACAATATTCTGGATGTGGCCCTCACTAAACTCCTGTACAATGTTAACACTACCCCTTTTGATATATAATTGATCTCCCTCCGAATACAACCTAAAACCACATTGACTTTACCTGTAGCTGCCTGGTGCTGTGCTGCCTGCTTACCTCCCATATCTATTACCACCCCCAGATCCTTCTCCTGTGTGACACGCTCCAAAATTACCCCTTACATCATGTAATCTCTATTTTCATTGTTCTTTCCCATCCCCAACACCTTACATGACATGTTAAACTACATCTGCCAATCTTTTGTCCAATCCATACAAGTATCAATACTTTCCTGAATCTGATCACCACCCCCTCCCCCTCTGCTACCCACCTCACCTACAAGCTTTGTGTCACCTGCAAATTTGGAAAGCTTACTCTTTACCCCATTATCCAAATCGTTGATGTAAATAATGAATAGTAATGGTCAGAGTACTGATCCCTGAGGTACCCCGCTACTTACATCCTCCCAGCAAGACATCCTCCCACTCACAGCCACTCTTTGCTTCCTTTCACGAATCCAGTTTGCAATCCAACTAGCTACCTGACCAGCCACTCCACAAGCCCCCTTTGGCTAACAACCTCCTATGTGGTACCTTATCAAATGCCTTCTTAAAGTCGAGATACACTATGTCCACTGCCTTCCCCTCATCCACCCAATCAGACACTGATTCACAGAACTTTAAAAGATTTGTTAAACAGGAACTACCTTTGGTAAACCCATGCTGACTACCTTTAATTAGTTTGTATTTGTTTAAATGCTTCCTCATCTGGTCCTTAATTAATGTCTATAATAACACATCATGACAATGATAATGTGAATTATTCCCACGGTAGTTTTTATTATGAGCTATTTTTGTCGAAGTAGTTGGCTAGCGCGTTGCCGTGATTAGATGTCCGCCAGGCAGGTGACCGTGTGTGTATGTATCCACCTTTCCTCACCGGCAGATTAGTCTCTACTGGTTATCACGCTCCCATCGTGTGCCGCCTTCTTGGCTGCTGGTTGCATCATCGGTTAGGGGCGCGGCTATGCCGCTGATGCAGTGCCCCGATTACCAGTATACTGGTGCTCATTTTGCCGACCTCGGAAGGATGACAGGCTGAATCAACCCCCTGGTGTTTATTCAGTGGCCCAACGGGGCTCAAACTCAGGACCCCATGATCCCAATCCTCCCCCCTAACCGCAAAGCCAACACAAATCATTTTCATGTTATAATATGTAAATATTCTCGAGCTCGGGTCGATCGGAGGTTTTCCGGAACTGGGTGTAATCGGAAGAGAGACGAGTGGGTTGTTCGGTCACGGGTGGAATAAAGGGTTGACTCGGATTCCGAACGCCTCGGACGTCTTTTCCTTTTCGTTAAAGATCCTCCTGCTTGGCGTTTTGGGTGTGAACGGCCGCCATTTGTTGGTGTCGATCAGAAGCATTCCACTCTCCAGAGATCTTGTGTCATTGTGTGCCTGATGTTGTGTTGAAAAAGGCAACCCTTAGGCCAAAAAAAAAAATGTTGCATTGGCGTAACCCGCCCGACCCTAAAAATTCCGCCGACCCTACGGTTTTTTTTATCGATATCAAGTATCTTGTTGATTGCGATCGCGATCGCAAAAACCCGGAAGTGTTTCGGACAGAACCCGCTGCACGCTGCGCTATGCATATGTCATAGTTTAGCTCGGTGTGTGTGTGTGTGTGTGTGTGTGTGTGTGTGTGTGTGTGTGTGTGTGTGTGTGTGTGTGTGTGTGTGTGTGTGTGTGTGTGTGTGTGTGTGTGTGTGTGTGCGAAACGGCTCTGCATATCATCTGTACGAGGGAGAGATATTGCGCCTCGCTCGATCAGTACGTCGTCTGTTGTTTCCAACATGGCTGCGTACTCTATCAAGATTACTGGCATGCTTGGGCCTAAAAAACTGTTCAGCGTCTTACGAAAATGCGACAAAGATGCGAGGCTTGGAGATATCATTCAGGGAATTGCAGACGTAAATTGTGACACTGCTCCAATACTTTCCTCCGTGCAAGCGTCTACCATGTACGACAGTACGCCACTGGCTGTTGTAAAAACTACAGTCAACCTTGTCTAAGTCGAATCTGTTAGGACTGAAGAAATAGCTTAGATTTAAAGGTGTAAAAACAAAAGAATATAAAGAGAAGAGAACTTGATAAGATCTTTGACTTAGGCGATTATTCGACTTATGCAAGTTCGATTTAGGCAAGGTTCACTGTACTAGTTTTTTTTTTGAGTGGGGGGGGTCGCCGACAAAAAGGGGGGGTACTCGAGCCGAGGGAGATTTTGGGAGGGATTTATTAAAAAAAAAAAAAATCCCTACCTACCTACCCTATTTTTCAGTGACCCGTTACGCCAATGCAACATTTTTTTTTTTTTTTGGCCTAAGCATACGGAGTTTCGCTGGTCACGATTCTTCTCTTGATGTGGGCACCTTTGTGTGGCTCGTGCATAAAGAGCTCTTATTTGCCTTTGTGGTACCTTACACGTCTCGCGTTGCCTAACTCCGGTTGGTGAAGCTCGTCTGAAGAGTCGGGAGTCAATTTCTCCTTGGATCCTTTATCGACATCCTTTCCTTCGGCCCTGCAAGGTTCCAGAGGGCTATTCAGCTCAGTACCTCGGCAACTTGGCATTCCCTTGTGGCCTTTGAACTCCTTTCAGACGTATTCCCGTCACTTATACGTTCATGACTGACCGCTGGCCATCGCGAATTGTGCGCATTGATGCAGTGCCCCGTTACTCATTTTACTAAATTCAGAAGGATGACTGGCTGAGTCAACCTGCCCTGGTGTTAATTCAATAGCAGGAGAGAGGCTCGAATCCAAGACCCGAAGATATTAAGCCAGCCACCCTGACCGTTAAGACAACACCAGGCTCCAGCAATGAATGTTCAGGTGAAATTTAATTTTTTTCCAAAAATATCACTTTCATTTGTATATTTTTTTTTGTTACAATATGGACAGATTCACCCCAAAAATGCATATTTTGACATCAATTTTTCAAAATGTTCAGCCTTATTCGGAGAGATGCCAATGATGTTGAGAGCATTACATTCCACATGATCCAGGAAGGACAGATGTGATGCTGGAGCTCCAGCCAATAGAGAGATCAGTACTCCATCGAGTTACAAACCTCTTCCAGTGGGCGACCACAGAAATTGATAGGTGGGTTCATTTGACAATTCCTCTGGAGGGACAGAGTGTGATTTCTCAGGATTTAATATTTTTCATTTATCAAACGAGCATCTCATCAATTCCAGATCAGCAAAGAGAGACACAGCTACCATCTGCCTGTCAGTGGGATGGTTTGAAAAAAGGAAGAGAGCATCAGCCATTTATGTAGTTGAGGAACAAGACCAGGGCCAAGCCATTGCCTTCAGCACTCTAGTTTTCACTGGCAGAGGAGAGTAGGAGGGGTGGGAAAGAAAGGAAATGTTTCCTTTGATAATACGTTGACTGCATGAATGGAAGAAGTCAGAAAGCCAGGTATGAAGGCGGCCTTGTAACGAGCTTGACAAGCAGAACAAGATACCACACAGTGTCGTTTGCCCGAGACATGTCCAGGGAGACGGTCCTCATCTCTATTTTGAGATATACACCTACCAACCATTGCTGATAGCGAGAAATAACGGCATGTCCAGAGTTTAAATGCCAGGATGGAATCCAAACTGATGGTCAGAGATCCCACTGTTTGAAAACAGGAAAGACTTGACGTCAGCAACAATGATGGATTCCATGACTTTGCTGGTAATTGAAAGTAAAGTGAACTTGTTGTCTGATGGATGAGTGCATCTGTTTTTGCACACTTGATCCTGTGAACAAGAGGGATGTTTGCATACCTCTAGGCAGATCGGAGACAACCAAAGGAGAGGGATGGGCTGAAGAGAGTAGACAAAGGAGAATAAAGAGCAGCCGAGCGGTATTTGAGAACATGGGCACCGATGCCATCTCTGGGCCTGTCGCCGATGAGGAGTTGAGCCTGGACAGAACTTTCAACACTTTCTTTGGTGTGAAAGACAGAGTCTAGAAGGCATTGTATTGGGTCGTCTCTTTTTCTTAAAGGCTGAGCAATACTGTATTGTCTCATACATAAAGCTCTTTCTAACCACTGACTGACTTGACTGACTCACTGACTGATATTAAAGATCGGTACCTTTCGGGTGATGAAGAAAGCTGAAATTTTATATTCAGATGGACATCGAAACCGATACCTGGCCATCGGGAAAAATCACAGAATCGTCGGACAACATCCATATATGAAAATATAAATATATGAAAATAAGTAAATGAAAAAAAATTGAAAAAAAATGCAGGTGAGCGACCTGAGACAATGGGGAAGCACGGTAATTTTGTGTGCCGACAGACATTGAAGCCGGTACACCGAGAAAAATCACAGAACCGTTGGAAAGCATCCGTAAATGAAATATAAATAAATGAAAAGTCAAACGCAGGTGAGCGACCTGAGACAATGGGGAAACACTGTTCGTACGCTTACACAACGTGTAAGCACACTCCGCAAGTAATTTTATAGGCTTTACCTTCCCTGGGGACAGGATGGGGTGAGTTGGGTACACATGATATTGAGACAAATACTGGGTTGAGACATCCTGTATTGTTTTGAGTGTGGACTGAGGTGCGGCCGTTTTAAGGTGACATTGGGGGAGTATACAGTTGAGGTTCTGATGGAAACTACAACTTTGACAACAGGTCGTCAAAATTAATTTAAACCAAGTGTCATCACACTGATTTACATTTTATCGTGCTATCCCTGCCATTCATTTCCTACATTTGCAGAGACCCTTTTCTCAACATTGTGCTGCAATTCTTCTCCTTGCTCTTTGGTGCATTATTTTGTTGTCCTCCCACTGATTTCCCAGTTATCCCATTTTTTCCATTGATCTGCACGACCCTGTTGCATTGCTCTTCTATGCCCCAATACCTGTATAAAAAGAAAATATAATTTGAAAAGTCCTACAAAGTGTCTTAAGAAACCCCAAAACATTCTAAGGCACTTCCTTTGTCCCTTGGCAGGTGGAGACCATCGGAGATGCCTACATGGTGACCTCAGGTGCCCCACTGCGTAACGGTCTGAATCATGTGAGCGAGGTGGCAACCATGGCCTTGCACTTTATCAGCGCCATCAGCTCATTCAGTGTTCCACATATTTCCGAAAAGGCCATCATGCTGCGTTTTGGAATTCATAGCGGTAAATGATCCTGATGGGGCTGGTATACTCCTTCATATAAAAGTGGGTAAACTGTAGTTTCAAAAACTTTCGGAAAAGTAACGGTGAAATGTCCTTGATCAGTTATTTTTACCTCCACCGAAGGTGGACGGATGTTGCTTTCACCCCAGTTCATATGTTTGTCTGTCTGTGAGCAGAATATCTCAACATGTTATGGACAGATTCGGATGAAATTTTGTGGAGAGGTTGGGCGTGTGAAGAGGACGTATTGATTACATTTTGGTGACGATCCAGATCTGGACACGAGAATTTGAAAAGTGATTCTTCACCATTGAGAGAAAGGGCCACAAACGATTTTTAGCATATCCTCAAGAGTTGCGGACGGATTCGGACGAAACTTGGTGGACAGGTAGCATAAATAATTAACGTAAGGTGTTAAATAAGATGGTGTAAAAGACACTGCATCAATGGTGGTAAAATTCTGGAAAAAGTGTTGTTGTGAAACCTTTAAAATCTTTATTTTATTTCAGTTGAATTATATACTTTAACACCGAAGAACACAATTCACCTTCTTGGCACTTTCAAAACCCTTCTGTTTAGCAGTACTTGGACAAAATATTTTACGTCATCACGACCAATCAAATTTGCCACTCGCAGACCCTGCCCATGTCCTTGTTGCTCAAGACTCTGCAGGGTAAGGTGTTCTCTGAACTCTCTGGTTCCCTTCAGCGGTTTTACATTCATTCGCACAAAAGTTGGTCATATTCATTTGTCACTATAAAACGTCTGCTACCATCTGCTCGTTGTACTCCAACTGGGCAAGTCTCTGTGCTCATGTTTTGGGGGCTCTTGGGATTCTCAAGCTTTGTATTTCTTTTTAAGATACTCATCTCCTGGTGGCACCTTTCAGAAGATTTGGGGTGTCCTTCAATTAATAGAATTGATTGTTGTATAGAGCAGCACAAGTGTGTTTTAAGTGTTTTCTTAACATCATAAGACTAAAGGCCCAGTCTTTCTTTTGATTGGACGGAGAATGTAAGTTGCTTGAGATTGTGTGTTATTCTTTACCTCCGTCTACAGAAAATATGGACCGATCTTGTTTTCTGCTTCCAAAAATTGTAAATACTTTTTGTTTTGCAACTTCAATATTGAGTTATTGTTCATTATTAGGAAAATATTATTGTTAGTGATTTTCCTTTTGTTGAAAAGTTATTGTTGGGGTGTGTGATATCACCACATGTGAAAAGGATAGAGAAAAATTGCTGAACAGCAAACCAAGTCCAGAGAGGCCGGTTGCGAACCGCACAGGCCAAGTCCAGATACACAAATTTGTTGCATTATACTCGTTGAAAATGTGGATAATCTGTGAGTTATACATTGGTGGAAATAAAACGATAAAATTATCGATGATCCCAAATTCGACTCTTCCACATAGTTGTGGAACTTAGCACTGTGAGTAAAACGTGTGAAGGTAATGAGTGAGCAACTGTGCTGGCTCTCCCTGACCCGTATATCAAAATAAAAAGTGCTTCGATTCTTCAAATATTCACCGATAAGCTTACTCAGTGCATCATGTTGTAGCTTACCAGTGTGCTTGGGTGTTTTTGGCAGGGCCAGTTGTGGCAGGAGTTGTTGGCTCGGTGATGCCACGGTACTGTCTTTTTGGTGATACTGTCAACATGGCATCGCGGATGGAGAGCAACAGCAAGCGTAAGTTATTAATAATACATCTCATTTCAGAATTATTACCTCTCAAAACACCCGCTCCTTAAGGGAGTTCCAAAGGTGTTTGTGACTTGATTTGTACAACTTCCAGTAGTTTGATTTATTTTTTAGCGATACCTTCCAGTTTTCAAGTTATTCTAACAGTGCAGGAGTGCATATGATAGATAATTATTCACCCACTTCTTATGATAATTCCACACGAACACATGGTATCCCCGATATGTAGCAGACTGCAACAAATTGGAGAACGTACAAAGAATGGCGACCAAATTAGTTCCTACCATGACAGACTGAGACACCTGAATATGAACTAAAATTACAGACCCAGACAATGTCACATGATGCAGGTTTTCCAGGTGGTTTGTACGTTTCATGTGAACAGCCATCTTTGGGGCACGATGGGCAACCACCACCACCACCATCACTGAATGATAATTCATATTCTATAAACAAATTTCCCCTTGGAGAGGATTAGTGGTTGTTACATTTCCAAATATCCATAAAATTGCTTCTTCTTCAACTTCTTCTTGTGTAATGGCAGCTTGGCTGTTGGGTAGCTATCATTTAAAAAAAAAAAAATTGGGCATGACTATGCCGCCGATGCTGTGCCCCTATACCAGTACACTGGTACTCATTTCGCCGACCTCAGAAGGATGACAGGCTGAGTCAACCCCACCTGGTGTAAATTCAGCAGCCAACGGGGCTCAAACTCAGGACCCTCAGATCCCAAGCCCATCACCCTTGCCACTAAGTCAACACGAGGCGAGAAAATTGCTCATTTCAGTTTATGCAACATCACCAATCCAAGCCACCATTACAATAAAAGATCCGTGCATGATGATGATGATGATGATGATGATGATGATTCATTCTTTAATTCTATCACATATGTATCCACTGTTAAACAAAGCTCTGCGCATCCTACTCTCGGAGCGGACGTCCACCCTCCTGCAAAAGAAAGGTGGTTTTCTCATGGAGAAGCGTGAAACAATGCAGATCAAGGTAATTGTACTGATTTTGGTGTTGATACATTCTCCAAAGACAAATCATTGCTTTTATGAAGTCGAGATTTAAAAAACACCGAGTTGTGTGCTATTGTTTGTTTTCAAAAGTAAACAAGATTAACTAAGTTGTGTTTACCCTGCAACATGCATGCCGTTGATTTAAGTATTTACACGCCATCGAATGATCTACTAGGGTAAGGGTCTTCAGAATACCTTCTGGTTGAATGGGAAACAAGGCTTCACACTGCCTCTGCCTGACTACAGTGAACTCAATAAGGTAAGGCACCAATCATTTTACATGTATACATGTGGGCATTTCATGCAGAAGAACGTGATTAAAATACATTTGTACGTTTGGGCCTGGCAGCACATCTCAGAGGTAGAGTACTTGCCCTTGATTGGTTTAATGTAAGTTCAACTCCACTCAACTGTAACCTCATTCAGGTGTTTTGCAGGTTGGACATTGCATCAATGACCATGTTGTTCATCAGAGGGGGCAGAAAGCCACATTTGTTGGTGGACCTTATTGATCTCACAGTCTTATATCTTCAATCTTTATCTTCCCCTTGGTATGCAGCATAAGGCCCAAGAGATAGATATCCACCTTTTTCGATCTCTGGCTACATGTTGTGCTTCTTCCATAGTAATTCCAGCTTCCACTTGATCCTTCTCCACTGTTTTCTTCCATCTGGTTCCTGGTCTACCCATCAGCCTTCTACTGTTCATCCTGCCTTGGTGTAATATTTTCACTTGTCTTTCCTCCTCCATTCCTTCAATATGATCAAACCATTACAGTCGGGATTTACGTAATCTCACATTCCTTTGAATTTGTTTTAGTCTTTCTCCGACATCTTCATTTGTAATAAAATCATCCCATTTTATATTTAGCATGTTTCTGAATAAGTGACAATAAGGCTTTGAAGATTATTGGAACCGCCCACAATGCAGCTGAGTCTATGGGCCTATCACTTTCCCATCGCAGACAGGTCGGTGGTCTCTCCATCTTCTCCCGCCTCCTTTCTGATCTTGGACCCTCTGCTCTTTCCGTGCTTTGCCCCCTCCCCCACTCCAGGGTTCTGCGGGGAACACATGGTCCATCATCAACTCCCTTATGGTGAAACAACCTAAATCCAGGATCACTGCTCATCTTGACTCATTTGTTCCTCTTTTTCCCATCTGTGGAACCAACTTCCACATTATTTTCAATCCCATTCTTCAGTCTACATCTTCAAGACATCTATTCACCACAATCTCAGATCATCCACAATCCAAAACCATTATCTTTGCTACCCCCTTGAACACCCACCCCCCCCCCCACTCCAATCCCTCCTCCTGGGAGTTTGCTTTTCTATCCATCTTTCCACCCCATGCATTCTCCCCTAACCGTCATTCCTCCCCACACCCATTGTTTGTCCAAGTCTCCCTCTCTTTTGTCATTCAACCCGGTTGTTGGTATCCCTCCTCCCTCTCCTTATCTCCTGTTCTTTTTGTTCTGTTGCTTTCTGATCCATTCAGTGTTCTAGCTCTTCCCCAAGCCAGCTCTGCGTACAAAAAATTCCCTCTCTTTTGTCATTCAACCCGGTTGTTGATATCCCTCCCCTCCCCCCTCCCCTTATCTCCTGTTCTTTTTGTTCTGTTGCTTCCTGATCCATTCAGTGTTCTAGCTCTTCCCCAAGCCAGCTCTGCGTACAAAATAGTGTATTGAAAGGAATTTAGTTAACCTCCGCCATCGAAGATGGACGGAGGTTATTGTTTTCACCCCTGTCTGTTTGTTACTAGATTTCGTAAGTATATGGATGACTTCCGTTTCTGTTTGTTTGTTTGTGTGTTTGTTTGTTTGTAGGCACGATAACTCGAGAACGGAAGAAGCTACCAATGTCAAATTACACCACGTGATTCAGGAGGGTGATGGCTAGTGCTGATTAGATTTTGGTCAAAATTGGTCAAAGGTCAAGGTCACAGTGAGGTGAAATATTCGATTTTTGATGGTTTGATACAGATAACTCGAGAATGGAAGAAGCTACCAATGTCAAATTACACCACGTGATTCAGGAGGGTGATGGCTTGTGCTGATTAGATATTGGTCAAAATCGGTCAAAGGTCAAGGTCACAGTGAGGTCAAACATCCAAAAAATGATAACTCGAGAACGGAAGAAGCTTCCAATGTCAAATTACACCACATGATTCAGGAGGCTGGTGGCTAGCGCTGATTAGATTTTGGTCAAAATCGGTAAAAGGTCAAGGTCACAGTGAGGTCAAACATCCAAAACATTCGATTTTTGATGGTTTGGTACAGAATCATCGTAGAAACTTCTGGTTTGCGTCGCTACCTTCTCGAGAGACAGCTTTTATTAGACAAAAGGTCAGAGGTCAAGTTGACGATTTTGTAAGTACCAGTCTATGACTGCTTGTTTATTTGTTTGTGAACAGTATTATGGAAAAACTCCTGGACGGATTTTGACGAAACTTGGTGGGGGAATTAGTTATGGTCCAAGGATCATGCCATTATATTTTGGACTTGGTCCAAAGTCCAATATGGCCGCTATGGCGGCCATTTTGAAAAAATATTTGAATTTTGGTTTTTGCATATCTACATGTTTAAAGTGATTTCCAACCAAAAAAAAATTTGTTGGAGAAAAATAAAACAGAAATTTTGCAACTTTTTTTCAAAAAAATTTAGATTTTATTTGAAAAAAATTTGAATTTTTTTTGCATTTCTACATGTTTTAAGTGATTTCCAACCCCCCCCCCCCCAAAAAAAAAATTGTTAGAGAATTTTTTTTTAGAAATTTTGCAACTTTTTTTTTCAAAAAAATTGATTTTTTTTTGGCATTTCTACATGCGCGTCGATCTAGTTTAGTTTATTCAATCGTGGTTCAGTAGAGTCTGATCCGTTTTGACCTACAATGAATAGGATATCAGGTTCACTTAAGTGACCCAGCAGTATTGGCGGCGGAGGTTTTACACTCTACCGAGTGCTCCCCCTCTAGTTAACCTCCACCATCTTCGAAGATGGATGGAGGTTACTGTTTTCACCCCTTTCTGTTTGTTTGTTTGCTTGTTTGCGAACAGTATTACGGAAAAAACTCCTCCACGGATTTCGACGAAACTTGGTGGGGGGGTTAGGTATGGTCCAAGGATCATGCCATTAAATTTTGGACTTGGTCGCCCCCCAAAAAAAAGTTGTTAGAGAAAAAAAATTCTTTTTTTTTTTTTGCATTTCTACATGATTTAAGTGATTTCCAACCCCCCCCCCCCAAAAAAATTGTTACCCCCCCCAAAAAAGATTTTTTTTTTGCATTTCTACATGTTTTAAGTGATTTCCAACCCTCCCCCCCAAAAAAATTTAGAGAATTTTTTTTTGCATTTCTTCATGTTTTAAGTGATTTCCAACCCCCCACAAAAAAATTGTTAGAGAAAAAAAATTTTTGCAACTTTTTTTTCAACAAAATTTCGATTTCTTTTTATTGTATTTCTACATGTTTTAAGTGATTTCCAACCCCCCCCCCCCCCCAAAAAAAAATGGAGAAAAGAACTATAACTGTCAGCACTGTTGACATATTTAATGAATAAGATATAAGGTTCAAGTAGTATTGGCGGCGGAGGTTTTGCACTCTCCCGAGTGCTCCCCCTCTAGTTTCTTCTCTGTTTTTGTAAGGAACCCTGTGGGTGATCCATACATCAAAATCGGTGTATCGATTGCATTTCATTTCTTCATCTTTATCTTTTCTGATACGTCCGTCCCTTTTCCACAAAAGCGACTTTAGAATGTAATAGTCACAGCTCTTGCCTTTCTCATTATATCTTTTGTTATTTTTCCATCAAATGCTACAAACCCAAACGGAAAAGAGTCTTTTCCTTCTTATTATTCTTCTTTTACTCAAAGTGGTCGAACAGAAAAAAATGTGGTCAACAGTCAATATTCCAGCAGACTCCAAACTGTCGCATTTGAGCTTCACATGTGGGGCATTCACAAAGTGAGCCATCCCTCTGATGGACATTAGGCTGGGTGTCCTGTCTACTAGCTTTATTTGATAGAGGTTGAAGATCCCATAGCTTATTTCGGGAAGCCATCACCGGCACCCTGAACAAATTACAAAATTTCTGCCCAAAGCACCTGCAGCCAAACGTCAGGCCTGGTCAGCCGGTTCATGAAAGACTTGGGCCAAAAACTCTCTGGCCGACCCCACAAGGTGGGAGCAATTGTGACCATTAATGTAGTAGAAGTAGGTCACAGGCAAAAGTTGGAACGTAGACAACTGAATCCATTATGTGACGTGTGTTGTGTTCGGTGCTATTGATTGTGGTTTCCTCACACAGATGTCAGACAGTGAGAAGTTTAACATCAGTACAGATTCCAATGACAGCACTCCAAGCACTCAGTGATGCCGAGCTTGAGAAAGAAGACATTTTCCTCAAGGCTACATAAAACTGAAAGGAGTCGACGAAGACTTTGGCCAGTTTACTCGTACGTGTTACAGGAGTTTGTGGAAGTTTTAGTCATCGTGATAAAAAAAGGTTTTTCCATTGTTTATAATTGTTTTCAACCTTCCTTCATGCACACGTGATTATTTTCACTCACGATATGTTTAAAAGATGCCGCAGAGAGACATTATTTAAGTTTAATTTCGTGAAATGCTGAGTTTCTATTTATTGTCGAAGTAAATTTATTCCAAGTTGGTGGCGTTGCTTGGTGTAATGTGAGTGAGCACGAAGCTTCCCGTTTCCTTCACAAGGAGAATATTTACTATAATGCAACAAACGTAGAAGTCACTGAAACTCTAAAATTGACGTGTGGCGGAAATAGTGCCACCTTTGGTGGGAGCCGGTATTACAAATAATCTTCATCTATCTTACATATAAGTTGTAATCAAGAAAACATCTTTCATAATTAATAAGGTGCATTTCCAAGACGGTGCTGGAGCACATTTCCCACCGAGGGTGGGCCGAGAAGGGAACTCCCGCCTTCTGAGGGGGAGTGCCCGCGAGTCGATTTAAAGGTAATATGTACATAAAAGCCAAAATCTGGAGGAGGATGTGTGCATGCACATATGGACGGACTGCCTTTACCCCATGCGTTGGATAGTTGGTCCGACTCAACCCACAGTTGTAACCTGAAATAAAAAAATCATACGTCTGCCATTTTGTGAAAGCGCATCGGCCTCAGGCCTGTGGTGTCGGCTCTCGGCCCAATGCGATTGGAATTATCCGAGCTATTTAACCTGGATGTTGTTCGTCTTTCGGCTGCTCCCATTAGGGGTCGCCACAGCGGATCATCCGTTATGATCCGCATACTGATTTGGCATAGGTTTTATGCCGGATGCCCTTCCTGACGCAACCCTGGTCGCCTCTTATGACACAGGGATAAGGATTGGGTTTGGCCATGATTCCGTGCTGCCCTTCACCCTCTTATAGCACAGAGCGCCTGTCCTCAAGCGATCCTCCAACCCAAGCCTCCGAGTAGCCAGATTACAGGTGCACGCCACTACGCCCGGTCGATTTAACCTGGATGTACTCGTATATATGCACAAAAGTAGAACATGTTTTTGCTTCATTTATGTAACCCGGGTTGTTTTTTTTATTTTTGGGAGTGATCTGTTGCTTAGACACTGCCAAAATAAAGTGATAAGCAATTTGTGCAATAAATGAAGGTTTTTGTGCGTAATTCCGGTTTTAGCCCGAGTTTTCAAGTCTGAATGGTGTGAAAATACAGGAAGGTCACCCATCATTTTGACAGGCTTTTCTGCTTGTATCTTCCATCATATTATAGAAGCTGCTGTGAAGTGTGAAATAACTTCATTAATCCCATTATCCATCTATAAGTTCAAGAAGTGTGATGCAATGTTGTGCAGGCTGTGCTTTCACAACTGAGCAAAGAAGATAACAGGCAGTGAGTGCTACGGTGACCGAATCACCGAGCTCTCCGATTAACACCTTCTTGAGGTTTTCCCACAGGATTTTAAAAGCAGTAACAGCTGTTGCAAAAACAATTTGATGGATAAATGGGAGAGATGATTTTTACCTGCCACCAAAGGTGGATGGAGGTAAGGTTTTCACCCGTGTCTGTCTGTGAGCAGGATATATCAAAAAGTTATGTACGGTTTTGGATAAGATGGGTGTGCCAAGGACGAATCGATTCGATTTTGATGAAGATTCAGATCAACTAGAATTTTTAAAAGTGATTCTTCACCACTGAGAGATGTGGTCAAAAACGATATATAGCACAATATCTCAAAAAAAAACATGGACAGGTTCTGACAAAACTTGGTGGATGAGTTGGGTAGGTGACAAGAACAAGCCGATTACATTTGGGTTCAGGTCCGAATCCAGATCCAGACCATCAGCGAGATACAAATCATAAATTGTCAGTCTGGCGAAGGTATGCGCTCCACCGAGTGCTGTTCTGATGTACTGACTGTCGATTTTGAATCTGCCCAAGGCCTCAAGCCTGAGCTGTAATATGCATTGCATTTCATGTTTCTGAAATTTCACTCTTGTCAAAACTCATGTCATAGAGAGGTATCTTCAAATATAAGTTTGTTTGTTTCTTTTAACATATAACCACGAACTACAAACCAGCTTATTTGAAACTACAGGACAAACACCTCCCTCAACTTGTGTTTGAGGGCATTTGACTCGGCCAAACGAGCCACTCACTCATTTTATTGCTGTAATTCAAATCAAAATTAATCTCAAAGACTGGAAGGGAGGGGGTTGGGTAGCCTGAGGTCATTCATCTGTCATTTGTTGATACCAAGATGGTTCAGCATCGTCACAAAATAATTATCCTTGTTACTACTACAACATTGTTCTTGTAAACCCCTGGAATTTGTTTTACAAAAGCAGTTAAATAGGGAGAATAATAATTGTTGATGGAATTTTTCTTTTTAAACATTAAATTTAAAGGGAAAACAATTTATTTCCAATTCTGAATTTGCTGAGTTACCTTAACCTATCATTGTTGTACCTGGTCTCCTAACATCCCATGACATGCATGTAATACAACAGGGCAAATGTTGTACACAAAATAAAATAAAGGACTTGTGCTTTCATAAGAAGGTTTCAGTAAGATGTGTTTAGTTATAACTGAATGCATATATCTCCGTTCCCTACAAGCTGGGGAACCTCAAATTAGATGTACAACAACAGTTTACTAGCATCAAAGACATTTCCAAACCAAAAATATACACTGAGGTGACAACTCGAGACAGAATGGATAGTTGGGCTGGATATCGATTCTCAAACAAAACTGATAAATATCAATATGTAATGATGTCACACAGGCCATTTCCACTGGTTAGCAGGAGCTGTGCCAATCAGCGGCTCCCAGGGCTTCCACTCCACCATCTTCCGTGCAAGAAAGAGTTCCGACTCCGCCTAAGGGTAGAGGATAGGAAGGAGGAGTTAGGGTAACTCAAGGGTTGACGATCGGAAGGAGGAGTTTCGGGTAATCTGCGCATAGAGGATAGGAAAGAGCTGTTCGGGTGACTCGAGTGCAGACATAGGAAGGAGGAATTATGGTAATTTGAGTGCAGATAATCAGAAGAAGGGGTTGGGGTAACACCAAAACCTGGATGTGAATGAAATAATAAGCAGACAAAACTCGAGCGTGGTTCATATTTGATTCTCGGTATAATGTATATATTTGATTAGAGAGAGAGAGAGAGAGGGGGGAGGGAGAGAGAAGAGAGAGGGGCAGAGAGACAGACAGACACAGAGAGAGACATAAAAAAGAGAGAGAGGCAGAGAGAGAGAGAGAGAGAGAGAGAGAGAGAGAGAGAGAGAGAGAGAGAGAGAGAGAGAGAGAGAGAGAGAGAGAGAGAGAGAGAGAGAGCGAGGGAGCGAGCAAGCAGGGTGGAGACAGAGAGGGAGAAGGGTAGGGGAAGAGGGGAATTCCAGCAGATGTGACATCCAGTTTAATGTCTATCCGAGAGACGGCACACACATTAATGAATCACCCTGCCTATGAAACACCGGGATGAGAGCTGGGTCGGGATTCAAACCCAGGCTAGACAGCTTAGCATGAGTGTGCATACCTGTTGGCTATCCTGCTGTGATGTGCCGATTCATTGCTTTGTAACAATTGAAAACATTTTTTACTCATTGTAATCATCTAATTTATTTTGCATTCTTAACTCCAGAGATGTTCCCATGGAGAACAGAGCCAGGGTATCACAATGGAAACCTGTAGAGATCAAAGTACGAACAGCGCTCCAACAAAACCGTTGAAGAAACATTGTTCCCTCTATCCTTACAAGTCTCCCAGTCCCTGCTGCTGAAACGCATCCCCAGAGCATGATGCTGCCACACCATGCTCCATGGTAGGAAGTGTTAGATGGGTGATGAGCTGTGCTCGGTTTCCGCCAGAGGTAGCACTTTGCATTCAGGCCAAAGAGTAAAATTTCCGTCTCGTCAGACCACAGAATATTTTGCCTCATGCTCTCAGAGTCTTTCACATGCCTTTTTACCCCTCAGCCCGAATTGGGCTAAGGGGTATTGTCGTCACAGGCGTTGTCCGGGTGTCTGTCCATCCGGGCGTCTGTCCATCCGGGCGTCCATCTGTCAACTTTTGGTTTCCGTCGATTTCGAGGAGAATGCCTTGTCCAATTAAATCCATTTTTGCAGGGTGTGTTGGGGTTGAGGAGAGGAAGGTTCCTTTCGAAAATGGGCGTGCTGCGATTTTCAATGTGACCTCCATGGCAGCCATCTTGAAATTGGTTTCCATAGATTTCGAGAACGCCTTGTCTGATTAAATCCATTTTTGCAGGGTGTGTTGGGGTCGAGTAGAGGAAGGTTCCTTTCGAAAATGGGAACGCTGCGATTTTCAATGTGGCCTCCATGGCAGCCATCTTGAAATTGGTTTCCGTCGATTGAGGAGAACGCCTTGTCCGATTAAATCCATTTTTGCAGTGTGTGTTGGGGCTGGGTAGAGGAAGGTTCCTTTTGATAATCAGTGCGATGCGATATCCAATATGGCGGCTAGGGCAGCCATCTTGAATTTGGTTTCGGACAATAACTTGAGAACGGCTTGACATATTGATTTTATTTTCATGGGGGTATAATGGGGATGGTTAGAGGAAGGTTCCTTTCGATATACAGCACAATCCGATATCCAATATGGCGGCTAGAGCAGCCATCTTGAATTTTGTTTCCGGACAATAACTTGAGAACGGCTTCACACATCGATTTTATTCTGGCGAGGTATAATGGGCTTGAGTAGAGGAAGGTTCCTTTCCAAAATGGGCATGCTGTGATTTTCACTGTGGCCGCCATGGCAGCCATCTTGAAATTGGTTTCCGTCAATTTCGAGGAGAACGCCTTGTCCGATTAAATCCATTTTTGCTGGGTGTGTTGGGGTTGAGTCGAGGAAGGTTCCTTTCGAAAATGGGCATGCTGCGATTTTCAATATGGCCACCATCTTGAAATTGGTTTGCGTCAAGGGGCTGAGGGGTTACGCCCGCTTTGCGGTGCTATTTTTGTAAACTCCAGGTGTGCTATCATGTCCCTTTTCTCAGAAGTGGTTTCCTTCTGGCTACTCTCCCACAAAGCCTAGATTTGTGAAGTGCTACAGTGATTGTTGTCCTTCTGGCAGGTTCTCCCATCTCATCCAAGGAACTGTGTAGTTCTGTCAGAGTGCTTATTGGGTTCTTGGTCACCTCCCTGACCAAGGTCCTTCTTGCCCGGTTGCTCAGTTTGTCGGACAGCTAGCTCAAGGAAGAGTCTGGGTGGTTCAATATTCTTTCCCTTTCCTAATGTTAGAGCTCACTGTGCTCTTGGAAACTTTCAATACTCTATAAATGGTTTTATACCCTTCCCCAGATCTATACCTCCTTAATTCTATCTCGGAGCTCTACGGACAGTTTCTTGGACTTCATGGTAGAGTTTCTGTTCTGACATACACCGTCAACTGTGGGACCTTTTATAGAAAGGTGTGTTTCTTTCTAAATCATGTCCAGTCAATTGAATTAGTCACAGGTGGACTCCAATCAAGTTGTCGAGACATCTCAAGGATGATCAAAGGAAATTGGATGCATTTGAGCTCAACTTGGAGTGTCATAGCAAAGGGTTTGAATTTATAAAAAAAAAAAATTCTAAAAACATGTTTTCACTTTGTCATGATGGGGTATTTTGTGTCGATTAGTGACAATTAAAAAAAAAATTTAATCCATTTTAAATTCAGGCTGAAGCACAACAAAATGGGACAAAAGTCAAGAGGTGTGAATGCTTTCTGAAGGCACTGTAGATATAGGAAGAGAGAACTAAAGAGTAAAAGATGAATGAATAAAGAGAAATGTTTAAAAAAAGTAGAAAGAAGTGTGAAAGAAACAAAGATGTCAGGAAGAACCCAGATGGATTGATTTCAGCAGTTACTCCCAAGGCTCAAAACCAGAAACGGGAACAAGGTACCAGATGCCCCTCAGCGGGGAAGCACAGTCCACACAGCATCGGGATATGGTACAAGTATCATCAAACAGAAGACCAAATACTGCAGAGAAGTCATCAAAAGGAACCCGAATAAGTAAAGAGCATAGACGGAGTCATGAGGAGGAACCTGGATGGGATTCGGGTTTCAGCCGCCACTCCACAACCCTCAAACTCATCCAGGTGCAGCCAAGTAAGCCGAACACAAAACTTTCTGCAATAATTCACTTCGCCTTTGACTGAGCTTTTGTCATCAAATTTTCTACAAACCTTTATTACGAGTATACGGAGAACACACATTAATAAAATGTACAATTTTTAAAAAAAAAATTTAACTATCGTTTTCATCAAGTTTATTTCAGGTACAAAGTGGATGTGGACGGGCTTTGTATTTTGAGATGCTTTCTAGTTTTTGTTGCATTGTAACCAATCCCCATATTCACATATTTTCTGATTTAATGTCCATGAGAGAAAATAAATAAATATCAAGAATGGGGCAAGTAAGACAATAAGGGTGGAATGGTGAGTAGGAATAAAATTTCCATTCAACTAAAACATCAAATTTGTTGAATTTATGGACTATTGACTGCACAGTTTGATGATGTTCATCTGTCAAGGACGTCGACATTAAAAGAATATCTTTCGGACAATAAGTTGATGACGATGGAGGTTATTATGAATGACGTCTTGCTCTGGCTATGTCGATATCCGAAACAATTCCACGTACAAAAACGTCTACTCTGAACCAAAGATATGATGTACCTCAAAAAGAAATAATAATGCAAAAGCACAATTCTCATCACACCCATAATGCTTACTTATCAATATAATCAGAAGTAAAAATCCAATTTAAAGCCACCTGATAGCAAGGGTCCATTATAATAGGACTGTCTATTACATTTCAAACAATTATACTTTTCGTCAGCAATCCAATTTAAATGAATTTCAAATTGATAGGAATAGTGAATTGCATAATTGATCAAATTGATCGGAATAGAGCCATTGAAAATGATTGGCAGGATAGTCTACACTCTAGCGGGACGCACACTCACCTCTGAACTGTCCAGCCTGGGTTCGAATCTTGACCCAACTGTAAACCATCACCCTGGTGTTTCGCATGCCGGGCGAGTCATCAATGTGTATGCTGTCCATCCGTCGGTCGTTAAGCTGGATTGCACGTCTGTTAGCACTGCTTGTTAAATATCCCATGGTGTCCATTGTGAAAAGGTGATTTATCACTCGCACCCTTGAACAAATTACAAATTTCTGTTGCCTTTAGTCGGATGTCAAGCATGGTCAGCCGGTTCACGCAAGGCTTCGACCAAAATCATCTCCCAGCCAATGCCACCAGGTGGCGAAGACGATTGTCTCCATGAAAGTAGTAGTAGTCGTCATGGTGGTATGGGACACCATTGCAAAGCAATAAAAATATTGACGAAGGGGAGCTACAGGTTGAACTGTATAAAAAGGTGAAATGGAGAACATTACCTGCTGGATCACTTCCTCCAGTTGTCCACAGTTGATTTTCTTTTCCAACTTTTCTACATCCGGTTCCTGAGAACAACAAAAGCCCACATTTCACTCAATCTCTTTAAATTATTTATTTGGTCACTTTTTCAATTGGAGAAAAGGAACAGCATGATACATTTTGAGTATTCTAATTTATGAAACAAAGTTGTGAAGATATGAAAAACACATCACCATGTCCACAGTTTGTAACCTTTCTCCAATCAGCTGTGCCGTAAACTTGCGGTATGCCGCCTCTTTGGGTATCGTTTCGAGCACGTTCAATATCTTCTTGTACAGGATTTTTAAACGCTGTGGAAACAAACCCCCAAGATTAGCCACCATTAAAAGCAAGCAAATCATAAACAGATTTTTCTAAAAAAGAACACCAACTAAAGATCACCGAATACCATCTCAGATCATCCCCAATCCAAAACCATGATGTTTTCTACCCCCCCCCCCCCCTGTTAACTGCTCCCTGCCCCAACCTCCTTCCAAATTTCCATTTCCTGAGAGTTTCCTTCTGTGTCCATCTTGTCCACCCCAGGTGTCCTCCCATCTCATTCCTACCCACAAGCATTATTTGTCCAGGTATCCCTCCACTTTGCCCTTCAGCCCTGCTGTTGGTGTCCCCCTCCCCCCCACCCACACCCATCTCAACTGTTTCTTTTGTTCTATTGCTTCCTGTTCCATTGAGTGCTTCCACAAGCTTTGACTGTATACAAACAAATAAATGAATAATGGGAATTTATTTCTCTCAAAATGGCACGAATAATTGTTCAGTAAACATTGCGAAGAGTTTGATTTGACAAATGCAGTGAGATCATCGATGTAACCTTCAATGTGCCCATACCTCGTGAGGATTCTCTGCAACCGCCAGTCCGACGAGGCCGGTTGTCTGCAACACAACACATGCAAACTTTGTTTTACGACATGGTTCTTATGATCACGATGTGGTTCTGTGTTTCTCACCTTGAAACTCATGTAAAAGAATGACGATAGTCTCCTTCACAAATGCAGGTACAAGCTCCTTCATGAGTCTGAGATCATCGGATAAGCTAGTGGCACCAAATAATGTTTCATACAAGTATCACGTTCAAAAGATTATTTTTGCACCTCCTGCCTTATACATTCACTTGGTTGTCACGGGTTCAGTCTCTCGAACAGGCGAAGCAAAAATACCAGAGCGGATTGCAAAGAGGCCGAGCGGAGGAAAAACTGCACATGCACAGACAATCTACTGCAATGTGGTTGTTTTCTCCACCACAATACGGTTATGCTTTATCCAGTTTCAGCACACACGGTTGACATTATGGGGGGATTTAGTTCTGCCAGAGGACAAGGAAGTGGCTCAAAACAAACAGAAACCCGTTTTAAGAGCAACACTGGTTTAATAAATCATGGCGATGGTGACATGGGATGTGAAAATGCAATGAAAATAAACAGACACAGTGAGCTTAGCTGGCAGTAACAGTTTCCACAGCTATCTTTAACACAGCCTATCAGGCAGACTCAATCGTGAACACAAGACGAACAGGGGATGTGCATTCCCTTCTGCCCCACCAATTTGCTCTTGTTAGCCGGTGCGCACTTGGCAGCTCCGCTCAGCTACACCCGATCCGTTGAGATAATTAGAGTACGCATCAAGGGCACGAAACCCCCCCCCCCCCCGCCATCCCTCCCACACCTTGGTGCGGCCGTTACCCGTAAGGTATCACACGAGGTAGTTTAACCCTGCCGGATTAGCAGTAACAATCGGCGCTCGTGATTGCTCAGCAACCCCCCGGAGCATGAACTTATTTGTGCCTGATGGCCTCAGGACCGGGTCTTCAGGAGGAATCCGAGGGCTTCCAATCATGGCCGAACTCGAACCACGGATCGGTAACAGTATTTTAGCTGCCAAGGAATATTCCTCTCTGTCAGAGTGGGCAATCAAGTTCCTGTTGCCATTCACCAACACATGCCTGTGTGTCAGTGTTTTCCATTGTGAATGTCATAAAAATCAAAGACCAGGAATAAACCGAAAGCAACTGTGAATGTTACTCTGTGAATCAGCCTCTCGCCCATCCCTCCCCAACATGAACTGATTGTTTCTCAGAAGCAAGCCCAAGTATCCCACTGATGTAAGCAGCAGTCTATATTTAAGGCTTAAATGTGTTAAATAAGGTACCAAATAAAGTTATTATTATATTTTATTTAAATATTGTAGCAGATGTGGTTTATATTCTACCCCTTATAGAAAGGGGTAGAGTACATATAACTTTCAGTTTAGGGCACTGTTTTTACCTCCACCACCGAAGGTGAAGGAGGTTATGTTTTCACCCCTTTCTGTCTGTTTGTGTACAGGATATCTCAAAAAGTTGTGGACGGATTCGGACGAAACTTGGTGGACAGGTTGGGTGTATCGCAAGGACGAATTAATCAGGATTTTGGTGACGATCTGAATCCAGATCTGGATACGATAGTAATTTAATTTTTAAAATGATTCTTCACCGTTGAGAGATTGGGCCAAAAATGATATAGAACTGTACAGCGTGATATTTCAAACATGTATTGGGCCTGATAAGTTCTCATGGATCAGGTGTTACGTGGCGGAGGTATATGCTTCACCGAGTGCCCTTCTAGTTTAAGTTGTTATTATTATTTTTTATGTGGGCCCTGACCTTTCTGACATGCAGTATACAATACTCAAGTGCACCTTGAGGTGCAATAGGTTGAGAACCGCCGATTTAAGATACATACAGATGGGAGATGAGAAAAGAGACAATCATGAAGATAAAAGCGACAGGGAATCTAACTAGACATCTAATTCTGGTCGACACTAATTGGGGTTTAAAAACACTTATGCTGACACTCATTAAGATATAACTGCAGAATAATTACCGAGCTGTTAATTCACCTTGCTGGGCATGCGAATGATGGCCCTGCCCGTGGATTTCAACGCATCCATCGCGCTCACTACAATGTGGAAGATTTAAATCCAGAAGAACAAAAACCATAGAGTTTGGTTTATGAGCAAACACGAACAAACGTAATGAGCCATGAAGGATGAACCATACCTTATCCATCCTCACCTCACACTGGAAATTGTAGGTAAATGTGCGTGGTGAGCCGCCTCAGACAGGATAAGTTATGTTAATATGCTGAGCGAACCAATGCAAAGGCATATCAACTTTGTAAAGAACCGGCTTTCTCCCTTAAGGTGAATTAAAAATAAATAAAAATAAAAATCAACATTCGTGTAAACAAAGACAGAAACATAGTTAAAGAATCCACCACTAAATACAACTACTGTATGACAGGTAAGCATGTCAGATATCAGAGATCATTTGCATCTGCACTCACATTAGTCACATCGCCAACTGACTGACATACTACTGGGAGGAGATTACTCCCCCTCCACCAACTCCCCCAAACCACCACCCCGACCACAACTCAGACAAAAAATGAGATCTCATTCAGGTGAGATTCAACACCAAATTACCCAACTTGGTGTCTGTCTGTGTGTATTTTTGACCGCAATACATTCGGTCGTTACTTATACAATCTCAACCAAACTTGACAGGAGGACCAAGGGTCACACAATGGAGTGTTGGGGTGACTTCATTTGCCCCCCTCCCCAAGGGGGGTTTCTGCATTGAGCAAAATCCATGATAAGGTGTATATCCGTGTTAAAATAGCTAATTATGGCATTTTTCCAAGGACGCTTCTAATAACATAAGTAATAACAACAATAACTACAACTGCCACTTTATAACTGCTGGCAGTGATGACCGGGTACCCAGACGTCTGCCTTTGATACAACATGAGACTTAAATGATAGTCGCAAAGTTTCCCTTCGATAGGATAAGTGGTTCCAGAGAAAACATTATTTAATATCGATACAAATACAGCCGTGCATTGATACAGCGTGGGACTGACGCGTTACGAACCGGGTAGCAATAAGTGTTCAATCCAGTTATTACATATGCAGTCAGCCCTTTTTCCTGGGGACATTGTCAGTATCAATTGAATTGCTATTCCTGTACCCTCAAACACATTCAGGTGCAGCCAAATGAGCCTTCTGGAAAAAAAAATCTAAAAGTTCTCAGATTCAAATAATTAAATAATTCTGGCTGCCAAACCGCATGGCTGATCAGGTTGAAATTTTAAACCTATGTTTCAAATGTCAGCGAGATAATTTTGAAGTTTCACATATATTGACAGTGGTTCCAAAGTAAATATTACTTAATATTTACCCTTCAATCCAACATGGCTGCCAAAGCATGGGGTTGATCGAGTTGAAATTTAAACCCTTCATTATGGGCTTCAAATTTATTAATTTCCAATCCAAGATGGCTGACGAACCATGTGACCTATGACATCATAAATGTACATTCTGTCTCCAATCCTGTAGTGGAATACGTGTGTGAAGTTTCTTGTTGATCGGACAAGGTGCGTTTTTCTATCCAAGATGGCCTGCGAACCATGTGACTTGTGGCATCATAATTTTTATGGGAAATGCAGGCATGGGGGTAGATTGTAGATGCCAATTTTCGCTTTGATAGGTTATGTGGTTCCAGAGAAAACATTATTTAATATAATTCTTGAATCCAACATGGCTGCCAAACCATGTGACCTATCAATTAGAAATTAACAAACTTGTATTCTCTACTTGTATGCAATACGTTTGTGAAGTTTCCCCTTGATCTGACCAGCTGTTCTGGAGAAGAAAATGTTTGAAGGTTTTGGGGTAAATTCAATATGGCCACCAAACCATGTGACCAATCAATAAGAAATTAACAAACTTGAAAAAGGACGTCATGGGGAATGTGGGTGTAAAGTTTCGCCTCAATCTGTTCAGCCGTTCTGGAGAAGAAGATTTAAAAAAAAATCAAAACAAGATGGCTGCCGAACCAAGTCACCGATGACGTCACAATAAATGTTTTCTATGGTGAATTGTTGTCAAGATAACGCTCAAGAAATTTCAGATTTTTCCCATGCAGCGTTCGACTTGACAAATTTTCACCGGCATACCGCTTCACCGATGACGTCACGAAAAATCACCCGTATTCCCGATGGGGAGTTCATTAAAATGTATGAAGCAAAAATTTTCCATTGCACTGTTTCAGAGATACAGAGGTCCAAGGTTTATCGTTTTTTTCAAGATGGCACCCGTACCACGTGACCTATGACGTCATAATTATCAACTGTATGCTATCATAAAAGATACATACTATGGTGAAAATTTCGTGTCGATCGGACTTTATTGCGCGAAAGAACCTGAAAATTGCCGGCGGAAAAAGAATAAATTATAAGACATAAACGGAAGAAAAACAATAGGTTACCCAGTCCATCAGACTGGGTACCCTAATAATAATAATAATAATAATCTATCTAAAATTCCAGCAATCACTGTGTGTCTGTGACCGCTGTTTCTCAACAACCACTGATCCGATCTAATTGAAACTTGCCAGATATATTGCTGGGGACCTGAGGATGTGCCTTTTCAAGGTTTGATATTAATCAGACAAGTGGTTCCCAAGTTATGGCCATTTATTTACCAAACCAATGACAGGACACGGTGCTATGACGTCACAATTCTTTTTTTTCTTTTTTTGCACGTACGGCCACACAGGGGCATGCACTAGTAATATTAATGTGAATAGAAAACAATATTAATACTAATAGCATCCACTCTCCCCAAGGGGGTTTTCCTCCTTGTATAAATGCTGTGTTGATGTGTATGAATAGCTCATCGTGGGGCACACCCCCCCCACCCCCCTCCACACAAACTCCTGTGATTAGTTTTTTTAAACAGAGGCCAATGCCTAGATCTACTGTAATCTATATACCCCACAGAAGATAACCTCGACAAGGCAGGTGTTGTTGGCTGAGGATACATTTATTATTCATTCAGTAACAAAAGCACAAATCTGGGCATCTCAAATCCTGGATTCATCCGACCACAAACTGCTGCCCTGGTGAAGTGCAGGTCGGGTTCACCGTGCCGTTGTTTGCACGGGAAAGTGAAGCCGGCTGTTCATGTTGCATTTAACTTGTGGACATTCAAGATCCCACGGTATTTCTCGAAAACAGCAGGTGGTTGCGTGCCGGTACCCCGCTCCCCGCTTTAGGAGTTCGGGAAAGGTGAGAGAATTATAAATTGTGATATTGTCATCGTTAGGTCAAGTTAATGGTGACAATGGGGCTCGCGGGACACATCGTGGTGGTGGTGGTGGTGGTGGTGGTGGTGGTGGTGGTGGTGGTGGTGGTGGTGGATATGGATACAACACGGGCATGACGGTCCAAATCGCCGTCTCTTATACCTGTCGGTTCTACATTTGATTTGCAATGTGCTGGAACCTCGACCAATGAAACATTAATTACTCGTTTCACTTCTACAGTCGACAAAGCCTCGTAATGTACAGGATTGACGTGTTTATGGGGTATTCGCTGGACAATTCAATCGGAAATACTGTACACGAAGGTCACGCGCGTGTACCGGGTCACCCGGATTACCCGAACTCGGACACAAGACCCTGAGAGCAGGTACACAGGACAAAGACATCACGGACAAAGCATAGCCACACTCAATGATCGAGTTTACCTTCTTAATCGCAGCCATATTATGATGGGACACGGCGTTGATCCTGCAACGACCCGGAAATGAGGGAGTGAAGCGCGAATAAAGATGAGTTGAGAATATGAACATACTGAATAAAATTACATTATTCTGGTCTTGTGATGAACCGTTCGGCGACAACGATGAATTAAATCGAATTTTACAAAGCACGTTATTTTTTTATGGGCGGTGTATTGGTTCGTGTTTAGTGTTTATATATGATGATAATGTTTCATCCATGTCCTTGATTATTATTAACAAGGAATTCCAACACAGGTGGAGGCCATTCAGCCCATCATGCCTGCACGAACACCGCACGAACACCGCACGAACACCGCACGAACACCACACGAACACCACACCAACCCGTCGACACAAGATCCAAGGAAGAAAATGCAAAAAAAAAGTTTTAAATTAATGAAATAAAATGTTTTTTGGGAGGTTTATTTTATTTTATTTATTTGTATTTCTTTTTATGCCGAAGAGAGGGTTCAACTCGGGTTACCAGATTGATTACGGGCCGAACTAGACTCATCCATGAGGAGCGGTTGAAGAACACGGGGCTTTAGACACGAGAAAGAAGGTGGTGACGAGGTGATATGATGGAGATGTTTAAGATAATGAAGTGCGTCGTGATTACGTTTTATCGCTTCGGTATTTGTACAATGACGTAATATGTCGGCGGAACTACTTCAGAGATGAGTCCGCCTGAGTGCGAAATGGCAACACAACGACTCGGGCACGAATGAATGAATGAATGAATGAATGAATGAATGAATGAATGTCTGCGGAATAAACTCCGATTGATCCCAAGAGAATCTGCCTCCGAGTCATCACAAAGGGTACGGACAAAATAAGTGTAGAAGAATTATTCAGCAGAGCAGAGAATGATTGGACCAGGGACAACAGCCTGAGACACTGGAGAAGTGTGTTGATAAATTAGTGTGGTGTTGATAAATTAGTGTGGTGTTGATAAATTGGTGTGGTGTTGATAAATTAGTGTGGTGTTGATAAATTAGTGTGGTGTTGATAAATTGGTGTGGTGTTGATAAATTAGTGTGGTGTTGATAAATTGGTGTGGTGTTGATAAATTGGTGTGGTGTTGATAAATTAGTGTGGTGTTGATAAATTAGTGTGGTGTTGATAAATTAGTGTGGTGTTGATAAATTGGTGTGCTGTTGATAAATTGGTGTGGTGTTGATAAATTAGTGTGCTGTTGATAAATTAGTGTGGTGTTTATAAATTCGTGTGGTGTTGATAAATTAGTGTGGTGTTGATAAATTGGTGTGGTGTTGATAAATTGGTGTGGTGTTGATAAATTAGTGTGGTGTTGATAAATTAGTGTGGTGTTGATAAATTAGTGTGGTGTTGATAAATTAGTGTGGTGTTGATAAATTGGTGTGGTGTTGATAAATTGGTGTGGTGGTGATAAATTGGTGTGGTCGTGATAAATTAGTGTGGTGTTGATAAATTGGTGTGGTGTTGATAAATTGGCGTGGTGTTGATAAATTGGTGTGGTGGTGATAAATTGGTGTGGTCGTGATAAATTAGTGTGGTCGTGATAAATTAGTGTGGTGTTGATAAATTGGCGTGGTGGTGATAAATTGGTGTGGTGTTGATAAATTGGTGTGGTGTTGATAAATTGGTGTGGTGTTGATAAATTGGCGTGGTGTTGATAAATTGGTGTGGTGTTGATAAATTGGTGTGGTGTTGATAAATTGGTGTGGTGTTGATAAATTAGTGTGGTGTTGATAAATTGGTGTGGTGTTGATAAATTGGTGTGGTGTTGATAAATTGGTGTGGTGTTGATAAATTAGTGTGGTGTTGATAAATTGATGTGGTGTTGATAAATTGGTGTGGTGTTGATAAATTAGTGTGGTGTTGATAAATTGGCGTGGTGTTGATAAATTGGCGTGGTGTTGATAAATTGGCGTGGTGTTGATAAATTGGTGTGGTGTTGATAAATTAGTGTGGTGTTGATAAATTGGCGTGGTGTTGATAAATTGGTGTGGTGTTGATAAATTGGTGTGGTGTTGATAAATTGGCGTGGTGTTGATAAATTGGCGTGGGGTTGGTAAATTGGTGTGGTGTTGATAAATTGGCGTGGTGTTGATAAATTGGCGTGGTGTTGATAAATCGGCGTGGTGTTGATAAATTGGCGTGGTGTTGATAAATTGGCGTGGTGGTGATAAATTAGTGTGGTGTTGAAAAATTGGCGTGGTGTTGATAAATTGGCGTCGTGTTGATAAATTGGCGTGGTGTTGAAAAATTGGCGTGGTGGTGATAAATTAGTGTGGTGTTGATAAATTGGTGTGGTGTTGATAAATTGGCGTGGTGTTGATAAATTGGCGTGGTGTTGATAAATTGGTGTGGTGTTGATAAATTGGTGTGGTGGTGATAAATTAGTGTTGGGTTGAGAAATTGGTGTGGTGTTGATAAATTAGTGTGGTGTTGATAAATTGGTGTGGTGTTGATAAATTGGTGTGGTGTTGATAAATTAGTGTGGTGTTGATAAATTAGTGTGGTGTTGATAAATTAGTGTGGTGTTGATAAATTAGTGTGGTGGTGATAAATTAGTGTGGTGTTGATAAATTAGTGTGGTGTTGATAAATTAGTGTGGTGTTGATAAATTGGTGTGGTGTTGATAAATTAGTGTGGTGTTGATAAATTGGTGTGGTGTTGATAAATTCGTGTGGTGGTGATAAATTAGTGTAGTGTTGATAAATTGGTGTGGTGTTGATAAATTGGTGTGGTGGTGATAAATTGGTGTGGTCGTGATAAATTAGTGTGGTGTTGATAAATTGGTGTGGTGTTGATAAATTGGTGTGGTGGTGATAAATTGGTGTGGTGTTGATAAATTGGTGTGGTGTTGATAAATTGGTGTGGTGTTGATAAATTGGTGTGGGGTCGATAAATTAATGTGGCGTCGATAAATTGGTGTGGTGTTGATAAATTGGTGTGGTGTTGATAAATTGGTGTGGTGGTGATAAATTAGTGTTGTGTTGATAAATTGGTGTGGTGTTGATAAATTGGTGTGGTGTTGATAAATTGGTGTCGGGTCGATAAATTAATGTGGCGTCGATAAATTGGTGTGGCGTCGATAAATTAGTGTGGTGTCGATAAATTAATGTGGTGTTGATTTTTTGGTGTGGTGTTGATAAATTGGTGTTGTGTTGCTAAATTGGTGTGATGTTGATAAATTGGTGTGGGTTTGATAAATTAATGTGGTGTTGCTAAATTGGTGTTGGTTTGATAAATTAATGTGGTGTTGATTTTTTGGTGTGGTGTTGATAAATTGTTGTGGTGATAAATTCACGTGGTGTTGATAAATTGTTGTGGTGTTGATAAATTCGCGTGGTGTTTGTAAATTGGTGTGTTTTTGATAAATTGGTGTGGTGGTGATAAATTAGTGTGGTGTTGATAAATTGGTGTGAGGTTGATGTGGTGCAGGCACAGATGTGGTGTGGGGTTGATGTGGTGAGTGCCAAATGTCCTCCTCCTGCGTTGAATTTACACGGATGAATTTACGTTTAAGTTTACGTTGAACTGAAAGGGATGGTTTTGAGGTGTGTGTTGGTCCACATGGGTCAGGAACTGTGAACCAGAATAACACTAAGTTTCTTGATTTTGCAAGAAGTCATGGACTTAGGGTAGCTGGTTCATGGTTTCAGCGCCCACAAGCTCATCGCTGGACTTGGTATTCCAACGCTGGTGGTGTGGCAAAGGAGATTGACCATGTCCTCGTTGATGGTCGCTGGAGGATGATCCAAAATGCAGGGTCTACTGGAGTGCTCAGTTCCTTAATACCAAGCACAGTCTTGCTGTAGCAACTCTTTAGTTGCACCTTAAATCCAGGAGAATGGAACCATCCCAGCCTCGGCTGAATGTTGGCAATTTTAAGGATGACAGGGTAGCTGAGGAATTTGCGAACAAGCTGAGTGGAGATTTGGGGGGTCTGTGTGCTTTGTCGAATGTAGAAGAGTTGTGGAGTGCTTTCAAGACCACCGTCCTTGATGTTGCCGGTGGATGTCTTGGAACTCACTGTAGGGAGAAGAAGAACTTTGTCTCTCAAGGGACACTGGATACCATGACGAGAGTCGCAGGGTCAGGCTGAATGGCAGAGCTGAGCTGTTCAGGGAGCTGAGGCATAAAACTGTATGTGCACTGAGGGTGGACAAGGAGGCCTGTGTGCGAGGAATCTGTGAGGGGGTAGACCATTACCTGTGGTCAAGTGATTCTCATCCTACTTACAGGGGAATTCGCGCTTTGCATTCCTCCAAGCCCATCCCTCGGTGTACTGCAGTTAGAGCAGAGGGTGGTGGGCTCTTGACAGAGGAATCCAAAGTGAAGGCCCGCTGCTCGGATGTCAGGGGTGTTTCTATCCCCATTGCTGACCCTCCAATCAACTGTGGTCCTCCTTCGCTTGTGGAAACAAACTGTGGTGAACCGGTTGAAATGCCGCTGGGATTCAGAGCCGCTGGGATTATGGGTTTCCTGGGTCAAAACTAAGATCCAGGCTTTCAATGACATCTTCGATGCTACTATCTTGTCTGTACCTGTTTGTGGTGAGGATTGTTGACGTCACGGAGAGATTCACTTACCTTGGCAGTGATATTCATATCTCTGCTGGCTGTGAGCCAGAGGACAATAGACATCTGAGTCGGGCCTGGGGAGTCATGGATTCACTGGATGATGGGGTGTAGCGCTGCCGGTACCTGTGCGGGAGGACGAAAGTCCAAGTCTTCAGGTCATTGGTGCTTCCAGTCTTGCTCTATCGATGTGAGACTTGGATTCTGACCAGGGATCTAAGACAGAGACTTAACTCCTTCGGTACCAGGTCTTTTCGGAGAATCCTTGGCTATCACTGGTCGGACTTTGTGTCCAACGAGTGGTTGCTGAGAGAGACTCAAATAAAATTTGTTACCTGCATAGTCCGTGACCATCAGCTGCGGTTGTATGGACATGTGGCTCATTTTCCTGACACTGATCCTGCTCACCAGATTCTCTTAGTGAGGGAGTCTCGTGAATGGAGGAGGCCAATGGGCCGACCACGTGCTTCGTGGTTGCAGCAGGTTGATCGGCATCTCAAGGAGATGGGGATGGGCCTGGCATCTGCCTGGGGGATGGCCGGACGGAGGCTCCTCGAGTACTGGCGGAAATGGATGCCTCGATGTGCTGCTCCGGCACATGCTCCCATACCTCACCGACCTCACTATATTGAAATGTACCTTTTCAGATCCCATTGACCCTTTAGTTTAGGCTCCTGATGACTCTTTAAACTCCTACAGAACCTTTAGAGACCTTGACACCTTTTAGACCCCTTTTGACTTCATTTCGACTTTTTTAGTCATTTTAAGATCCTTTCAACACTTTTAGATCCTTCTACCCTTGGAACCACTTCATGCCTTTGAGGGCAGAAAAGATTCCTTTCACTGGGCAAAAATTAACGGAACGTTTGTGATAAATTCAGGACTTGCTCATCCTCCATAGTATTCACTGTGTGAATTTCATCGTGTTGTCAGGACATTCAGCCCCCACGGCCTCATCCTGTTTCATGGAATTAAAACTGAAGGTTCAACTTTATCAGCAATAAATTCATCCCAACTCCGACTACCCTACATCTCGGGAAACGAGCATCTGTCCCACTTAGGATCTCTCTCTCTCTCTAACCTCTCTCTCTCTCTCTCTCTCTCTCTGTCTCTGTCTCTGTCTCTGTCTCTGTCTCTGTCTCTGTCTCTGTCTCTGTCTCTGTCTCTCTCTCTCTCTCTCTCTCTCTCTCTCTCTCTCTCTCTCTCTCTCTCTCTCTCTCTCTCTCTCTCTCTCTCTCTCTCTCTCTCTCTCTCTCTCTCTCTCTCTCTCTCTCTCTCTCTCTCTCTCTCTCTCTCTCTCTCTCTCTCTCTCTCTCTCTCTCTCTCTCTCTCTCTCTCTCTCTCTCTCTCTCTCTCTCGACAGTGTTTACGTTATTTCTGAATATTTTCAGTTTATAACTTTCGGGTTTAGCTCATGTACGATTCGAGCTGTATCACTGGTGTATTACTTAGTTATACTGTTGTTTTCCTTCACGATCGCTTTTTATTTCCTTGTTCATTGTCTTTTTGTAATTTGTTTTCAATCACGTGACGTGTATAAAGGAATCGCATGAACAGATCTTGGTCGAGATCTGCAAAACGTTTTCAACGCTAAATGAGTTCAGCACTGGAACCCATAAAACTCGGGTCGATTATGGCGGAAGAAGGTGCAGTATGCTGTATGGCGTTACAAAAACAATGTTTTCCGGTTTGGATTTTCTTCACGAAAAGGTCAAACTTTCATTTTATATAACTGCGTGCTTTCGAGTCCCGACGTACGTTTTTGGTGTGGCTTCGGATTGATGCAGTGATGAGAAAGGTGTAATTAATAATGTGTAGCTCGTTAAAGTCCAGGTGAAACTGTGTGCGCGTCCACTCCCAGCATTCTCTGCCGTCATTCATTCCGAATCCTGGACACGGTCTGGAGACCGGGGGGGGGGTTTGTTCAGGAGGCAAGTTTCTTGGAGACAGCTCGCCAAGTGGCTGAAGCACTCCATTCTAAACCGTTGAGAAGGAACGGCTGATTTGGCAAGCACGAGCTCGCTACTTGGTAACTGAACATACCCCTGTGACTCTGAGATACGCTTGGACTGTGGTTCCATGTCGAGTACATGTAACAGTGCACACCACTGTGGTTCCATGTCGAGAGTACATGTAACAGTGCACACCACTGTGCTTCCAGCTCGTGAGTACATGTAACAGTACACACCACTGTGGTTCCATGTCGAGAGTACATGTAACAGTGCACACCACTGTGCTTCCAGCTCGTGAGTACATGTAACAGTACACACCACTGTGGTTCCATGTCGAGAGTACATGTAACAGTGCACACCACTGTGGTTCCAGCTCGTGAGTACATGTAACAGTACACACCACTGTGGTTCCAGCTCGTGAGTACATGTAACAGTGCACACCACTGTGGTTCCAGCTCGTGAGTACATGTAACAGTACACACCACTGTGCTTTCAGTCATGCTCACCAAATTTCCCGAGACCGAGTAAAGATGAAATGTTGAATAGTTATCAGTGTTGAGCAGGTTGTGATTAAGTGGTGGACATGGTGAGTTCAAGGTGACCCCACATGCCGCACCGGTCCAGAGTTTGGTCGAGTCCGTGTTACCAGGTTTTATGTGTGGGATTGTAACCGGAAAGATCTAGATCATGTTAATCTGGAGGACCTCGGGAGGGTTTGTTGAGATGGGGGGGATGGATGGATCACCTCGTGTGGTTTGTCGAGCATTTCATTGTGATGGTGGTGATGTGAATTTCGTTGTTTAAAAAAAAAAAAAGTTCAATCAATCTCGTTCCATATTTTGTCGTTGGTAGACCTATATAAAGCCTTTTAAGGGGGGTGGGGGGGGGAGAGAAGTGTTGTGGATATGAAATATGCTTTTAAAAGCCAGACTCAGTAATCTGCTGTCGTGCTCTCCAGAATCTAGTCTTGAGTTTGGTTCCTAACCCACAAAAGTGTGTGATTGGTGTTTCACTACAAGGTGCACAGTCCCTTGGATGAATATATATATATATACATATATATATATATATATATATATATATATATATATATATATATATATATATATATATATATATATATATATATATATATATACATATATATATATATACATATACATACATGCACACACATTGTTACGGATTTCAGAATCCGGTCTGATGACTGCATCCACACATCCAGGTAGTCCTCAGACAGTTATTTCCTTAAATACATGTTCAGATTAGCCCCATACCCATGTCTAATGGGATCTTAAATGTGATGCATTGAGAAGGGTAAAGGATAGATACCCTCTCTTATGGGAAGCTTTTTTTTCTTTAAGACAGACATGTTTACACACATTTCTTTCACGAGCTCTGAAGCCCGCCTCCATTCTTCCTCAGCAACAATCTTTCGCGAGCTCCGACGCCCGCCTTTTTTGAGAGCGCACGGGTCATCATGGTAACCGTGCGCAAGTGGGGCGGGGTGAGCTTGGGGCGGACTGCACCCGCGAAGACGGCCCGGAGATATAAAATGAACAGGAGGTACATTCTGTGGGGAGAAAGGAAAGCGAGAGAGAAAGCGGAGGCGAAAGAAAGCCAGGGAGGGAGAAGAGAACGAGAAGTAAGCTTGAGAAGCGGATATCTAACCAGCGCCAACAACGAGACAATTCATCCTTCCCAGTGCTTGGACAAGCGAGCGTGTGGTGCGCGTGTGCGTAAAAAGTTATTTCCATTTATTAATTTTATTATTAGTAAATTATTTAGTGATTTCCAACCTGTCCGTGTTTCTTCTTTCCTTCCATTGGTCTAGCATTCTCCGAACCAAGATAGACTGGGAGGTAATTACCACAGATTTGACCAAAAATAGTCGGCACGCACCAGCGGTTAAAACGCTCGACTGCCCTAATTAAAATCTAATCAGATAATATTGGTGCTTTGCCGAGGGCGCACTCCCCGCTCAGGTAACCACGTGACCTCTAGTTAAACGGAATAATTAGACGGTGGACACTGGAACTCGTGGTTGACTGGGTGGCATTCGTGGTTCTAAAACAACCCACCTTACCACAACGTTAATTGTGAGCGGTGGCCCCAGGTCCGGCTCGACCGAGGAAAACCGGGGATTAATCCCCCTGAGTGACAACTGGTGTCTCGGTACCCGTGGCTGCAACAATATATTTATATACACTGATAAGCCAAAACGTTATGACCACCTGCGTAATATGATGTTGGTCCTCCGTGTGCCGCCAAAACAGCGCCGACCCGCCGAGGCACGGACTCCACAAGACCCCTGAAGGTGTCCTGTGGTATCCGACACCAAAACATGAGCAGCAGATCCTTCAAGTCCTGTAAGTTACGAGGTGGATCCACCATGGATCGGACTTATTTGTCCAGCACATCCCACAGTTGCTCAATCAGATTGAGATCTGGAGAATTTGGAGACCAGGGCAACACCGTGAACACTTCATCATGTTCCTCAAACCATGCCAGAACAATGGGTGCAGTGTGGCAGGGCGCATTATCCTGCTGAAAGAGGCCACTGCCATCAGGGAATACCATTGCCACGAAGGGGTGTACCTGGTCTGCAACGATGTTTAGGTAGGTGACACGTGTCAAATTGACGTCCACATAAATGGCTGGAACCAGGGTTTCCCAGCAGAACATTTCCCAGAGCATCACACTCCCTCCACAGGCTTGTCGTCTTCCCACAGTGCTTCCTGGTGCCATCACTTCCCCAGGTAAACGGCACACACGTACACGGCCATTCACGTGATCGAAAAGAAAACGGGACTCATCGGACCAGGCGACCTTCTTCCACTGCTCCAAGGTCCAGTTCCGACGCTCGCGTGCCCATTGTAAGCGCTTTTGACGGTGGACAGGGATCATCATGGGCACTCTGACCGGTCTGCGGCTATGCAGCTCCATACGCACCAGGGTGTGATGCACTGTGGATAGTGACAGATTCCTCCTGTGACCACCATTAAAAATTTCTGTGACGTGTGCCACAGTAGACCTTCTGTCGGTTCGGACCAGACGGGATAGCCTTCATTGCCCTCGCGCATCGATGAGCCTTGGGCACCCAACAACCTGTCGCCGGTTTGTGGTTTGTCCCTCCTCGGACCACTGTCAGTAGGTCCTCACCGCTGCTGACCGGGAGCACCCCACAAGCCTTGCCGTTTCAGAGATGCTCTGACCCAGTCGTCTGGCCATAACAATTTGGCCCTTGTCAAAGTCCCTCAGGTCTTTACTCCTGCCCATTTCTCCTGCATCCAACACATCAACTTCAAGAACTGACTGTTCACTTTCTGCCTAATATATCCCACCCCTTGGCAGGTGCCACTGTAACAAGATAATCAATGTTATTCACTTCACCTGTCAGTGGTCATAATGTTTTGGCTCATCAGTGTATATATTTCTCGTCAGGTCAGGTTCGATCTGTGACCTGTTACAGGTACCATGTAAACCTGTACTAACCTGTTCCATGGTCGGGTTGTCGGCGACTAAACCGTCCCCCCCACCAGGTTTTCTGGTGAGGAGGGTGTTTGGATATGGACACCCAGCAGGATTAAAAACAAAACCTGCCAAAGGGCGGAGGAGCTCCTTGTGAGCCAACGGCCATCCATATCTAGTGCCCAACTGTGTCTGCGGACGTCCTCCTGCAGTTGGGTCACTTCTTATTAGGAGGTTGGTGGCAGGATTTGCACTCCGGCCACCATAAAACCCATCATTCCGCAAAACGCAAAAACGCAAAAAAATCTGAAAACCCATTCCGTGGGAGTACCTCCTGTGCAGCTTCCCTTCGCAGGGCAGCTCACCGGATGACGGGATTGGGGCAAAGCCTTCGGGACCCCCAATCTTTGATAGGAGGGAAACCACGGGGTAACATCCCTGGGTCATATTGCGGGAGAGTGTGTCGGAGTGGTGCTGAGGTGTCGTCCACCAGACGGCGGCCTCCTTGGGTTAACCTGAGGCGGTCCCTTCGGGTGGGTGCCTGGAATGTCCTATCCCTAAGAGAGGATGATCACCTGTCTCTGTTATTATTTGAGCTCAAGCGTTTGGACATCGGGATTGCAGCTCTCTCTGAGGTTCGGAGACCGGATTGCGGTGAGATAATGGTGGGTGGTTACACCTATTATTGGTCTGGTCGCTCTGATGGTTACCATACCCAAGGAGTTGCTGTAGCTGTGTCCAATAAGCTGACCCCAATGATAATTGAGGTAACACCGGTCAACGAGCGTATTATGAGATTAAGGATTCGTCACTCCTTAGGTGTCATTTACCTGGTCTCTGTTTATGCTCCGACTGAGGCGAGTGATCTCACCGTGAAGGATGCATTCTACGCCACACTCGAGTCTGTGGTTGATCAGTGCCCCAGACGAGATACACTTTTAGTCTTGGGGGATTTCAATGCATCGACTGGAACTGATAGGGATGGTTATGAGGTGTGTGTTGGTCCCCATGGGTCAGAAACTATGAACCAGAATAGCACTAAGTTCCTTGACTTTGCAAGAAGTCATGGACTTAGGGTGGCTGGTTCATGGTTTCAGCGCCCACAAGCTCATCGCTGGACTTGGTATTCCAACGCTGGCGGTGTGGCAAAGGAGATTGACCATGTCCTCATTGACGGTCGTTGGAGGATGATCCAGAACTGCAGGGTCTACCGGAGTGCTCAGTTCCTCAATACTGACCACAGGCTTGTTGTAGCAACTCTAAAGCTGCACCTTAAATCCTGGAGAATGGTACCATCCCAGCCTAGGCTGGATGTTGACAAGCTCAGGGATGAGAGAGTAGCTGAGGAGTTTGCGAACAGGCTGAGTGGACACTTGGGGGGTCTGGGTGCTTTGGGGGGTCCTGAAGAGTTGTGGAGCGCCTTCAAGACCACCGTCCTTGATGTTGCCGGTGGATGCCTTGGAGCTCACCGCAGGGCAAAGAAGAATTTTGTCTCTCAAGGGACACTGGATACCATTGACCAGAGTTGCAGGGCCAGGCTGAATGGCAGAGCTGAGCTGTTCAGGGAGCTGAGGCGTAAAACTGTACGTGCACTGAGGGTGGACAAGGAGGCCTATGTGCGAGGAATCTGTGAGGGGGTAGAGCATCACCTGTGGACAGGTGATTCTCGTCCCGCTTACAGGGGAATTCGCGCATTACGTTCATCCAAGCCCATCCCTCGGAGCACTGCAGTTCGAGCAGAGAGTGGTAGGCTCTTGACAGAGGAGTCTGAAGTGAAGGCTCGCTGGGCCGGTTACTTTGAGCGGTTGTACCGGGCTGATCCCCCAGCTGTCAAGTTGGACGTCAAGGGTGTTACAATCCCTGTTGCTGACCCTCGAATCAACTGTGGTCCACCTTCGCTTGTGGAAACACGGGCTGCGGTGAACCGGTTGAAATGGGGCAAAGCTCCAGGGATCTGTGGCATCCATGCCGAACTTGTCAAGGCTGGTGGAAATGCTGCACTCGTGTCGTTGCATGCAGTTTTGTGCTCTGCCTGGAACACAGGCATCATCCCAACTGATTGGAAGAGGGGCCTTGTTGTCCCTCTCTGGAAAGGGAAGGGTGATCGCCGAGACTGCAACAACTACCGAGGGGTGACGCTGCTCTCAGTGCCGGGCAAGGTCTTTGCTCGGATAATTCTTGATAGGGTTCGCCACCATCTGCTTGAGCACCAGCGTCCAGAGCAGTCAGGCTTTACACCAAAGAGGTCAACGATTGACCGTATCCTTGCACTTCGTGTCCTCACCGAACGCAGACGAGAGTTTCGGCAGGGGCTGCTTGCAGCCTATGTTGATCTCTGTAAAGCGTTCGATTCAGTCAATCGGGATGTCCTCTGGAGGATTCTTGGTCTTCGTGGGGTGCCACCAAAACTGATCGATCTGATGTCTGAACTCTACTCTGGTACTGAGAGTGCTGTGAAGTGTGGTGGTACCATCTCTGACTTATTTCCAGTTGTTACTGGAGTTCGTCAGGGATGTGTACTTGCCCCCACACTTTTCAGCACTTGTATGGACTGGATTTTAGGGAGGATGTCGGAGAGATCAAGTTGCGGTGCATCGTTTGGACATGTCAAGATCTCGGACCTTGATTTTGCAGATGATGCAGTCATCTTTGCGGAGACTTTAGACATCCTCTTGGGGGCCCTCGAGGTGCTGAATGAGGAGTCGGAGCCGTTGGGATTATGGGTTTCTTGGGTCAAAACTAAGATCCAGGCTTTCGGTGACATCTTGGATGCTGCTGTCCTGTCTGTGTCTGTTTGTGGTGAGGATGTTGAGGTTGTGGAGAGATTCACTTACCTTGGCAGTGATATTCATGTCTCTGCTGGCTGCGAGTCAGAGGTCAATTGACGTCTGGGTCGGGCCTGGGGAGTCATGGATTCACTGGATCATGGGGTGTGGCGCTGCCGGTACCTGTGTGGGAGGACGAAAGTCCGAGTCTTCAGGTCCTTGGTACTTCCAGTCTTGCTCTATGGGTGCGAGACTTGGACTCTGACCAAGGATCTCAGACGGAGACTTAATTACTTTGGAACCAGGTCTCTTCGGAGAATCCTTGGCTATCGCTGTTCGGATTTTGTGTCCAACGAGCGGTTGCTGAGAGAGACTCTGAGATTTGTTACCTGCATAGTCCGTGAGCGTCAGTTGCGGCTGTATGGACATGTGGCTCGTTTTCCTGACGCTGATCATGCTCACCAGATTCTCTCAGCGAGGGAGTCTCATGAGTGGAGGAGGCCAGTGGGCCGACCACGTGCCTCATGGTTGCAACAGGTTGACCATCATCTCAAGGAGATTGGGATGGGCCTGGCATCTGCCTGGGGGATGGCCAGATGGAGGCCCCTGGAGTACTGGCGGAAAGTGGACGCAGCGACGCGCTGTTCTGGCATATGCTCCCATACCTGAGTATATATATATATATATATATATATGTATATATATATATGTATATATATATATGTATATATATATATATGTATATATATATGTATATATGTATATATATATATGTATATATGTATATATATATATATATATATGTATATGTATATATATGTATATATATGTATATATATATATATATATATAATGAAAACGTTAAGCTCACTGTCCTGTCCGCTAGCATAAGTTGGTGGACGTTAAAGATCCAGTGTTTTCTTTTTTTCCACCAAGAGTCGGTGAGTCATCGCCAGCACTTCTTGTCAAAATACAATTTCCTTCCCAAAACAACTGCAAAGTCGTGCCTGGCCAGCCAGTTTGTGAGGGACTTGGGGTCCTTAAAGGAGTAATCTGCGATATAGCAGAAAGGAATTGTGTGATGGGGGCAATGTGCACGAACAAAGAATAGTTGGATCGATCAGTATTGAGGAGCACATACAATTTTGCTTATGTAATATGTAAATGTCCCCATAACCAGCTCTCAACTGCACTTTTATTCATTTATTATTAAGTTGTCCCTTTGCATGGCTCCACATTGTACTTTTTGCTTTTGTGAATATGATTTTAAAACTGATCCAAGGCTCATGGTAGGTTTTGTAATACTGTTGTGGTTGTCACCCATGAGTAACTCCAGAGGGATGGTGAGTCTTTCAAAACCACAATCACCTTTTTCATTTATTATTCAGTTGTCCCTTTGCATGGCTCCACATTGTACTTTTTTGCTTTTGTGAATATGATTTCAAAACTGATCCAAGGCTCATGGTAGGGTTTGTAATACTGTTATGGTTGTCGCCCGTGGGTAACTCCAGAGGGACGGTGAGTCTTTCAAGACCACAATCACCTTTTCCTACCACTAACCTTGAGCCAGCCCCCAGCTCAAAAGCCGTGTTACCATTACCATGGAAGTTATCATCACAAACTGGTATCGTGACAGATCTTAATTGATTGGCCGAGCGGAACCAAGTCACATGCTGCGTTTTTATCTCGAGCCCAATCTCTTGATGGACCAATCACCAGTTGCCAGACGCCTCTGTCGGGGCAGACGGGATGAGTCGAGACACAAATTCGTTTTAACCATGTATTGAAGATTGCCCTAAATGTAAATGTGGTGGGGACAAATCGCAGAGAGCTGGGGGGGGGGGGTGCGAGGCTGGAGAGGAGACCGTAGAAGACAGAAAGACCACCGACCAACCTGCGGTGATTGAGTGAGAGGCCCAAAGACTCAGCCTCATTGCGGGAGATGCCAATGATCCGAAATACCTTGGTTTCTACAGCGTGAAGTAGAGAAAGGTGGGAGGCAGGAGCAACAGCCCAGAGGGGAGAGCAGTACTCATCAGGCTGCGGGCAAAAGCTTTGTAAGTGGTCAGGAGCTCAGGTGGGCCGAGGAAGGCATTTGCACGACGGAGGATTCCCAGTCAGCGACTGGCTTTGGAGGCGAGGTTTGAAATGTGGCTTTCCCAGGAAAGGTCATGGCAGATAGTGAGACCCAGAAGCTTGAAAGAAAGGACTTCATCCAGAGGATTGTTGAGAAAGTGGATAGGGGGGGATTTTCTAAACGGTCCTTTCGAAGAGACATAGTGAGTGTGAGATTTGTCCGGATTGAAAGACATGTTCCACGTGTTGGACCAATTTGTGATTTTACCCAGATCTGCCGTGAGTGAATAAGCTGCTGCATGCTGGTCTGAGGGATGGCAGAGGGTGGAGTCATCAGCAAACAGATATAGAGGATTTTCCAGAGAGTCGGAGAGATCATTATTAGGGTGAGTATACTGATTCTGGCTCACTTTTCCCCATGTAAGTGAATGGGGGATTTTCAGCGATTCATATTTTTTTTTCCCTAAAAAATAAACCCCCTTTTTAGCCCAAGGTATATTTATTTGTCTCCCCTTTTAGCCTTGGGGCACTCTATTCAAATAACCAATGCAACAAGATAAAGATTTGTTCAAGTAGCAAAGTAGTAATGTGATTTGTTAAAGGTGATTCTGAAGAAATATCTGAAACATGTAAGCCTTGGGACACGCTTTTTCAAATTACCAATGCATATTGTTTTGCTCATTCATTGAACCTATAAAGATTTGTTCATTCTCAAATTCCTTCAATAGTTTAATTGTCTTTGCACAATATTCCCCATCTAAAATATTTAAAAATAAAACATTTGAATCTTTATATTTTTCAAGATACCCCTTTTGTGTCATTATGAAATGATATACTTATCTTAATGATCTCATCTGACCACCTCCTGAGGTGCATATCATTTTGAGATTGTAGTAAATTATTTTTCCATTGTTCAATTGATAACCATCAAATTGTTCAGTCCATTCAAGGATATTTATTATTTTCTTTACATCCTCTAACAGTCAAACTTATTGGTTTTTAAATTGATTTGCTTATTTGTTTTATTTACCTTTGTTTTAGTTATTTTTTCAATAAGACTTATTTGATATTTTTCACAGTCATTATGTTTTCCATTTATATACCAAGACTGAGACTTTCTCCACTCTTTAGTTTGATTAATACTTGGTTCGACCATTTATATATTGTGAAAAACGCGGTGGTAGCCCTTAAAAACCCAAACCCATCTTCCCATCGTTAAAACCTGTGTCCATATGGAACACAATCTATTCTATTCACTCTATCATATAATGTCCATATGGAACACAATCTATTCCATTATCTAAAATAAATCTCTTATCATCAAAGGCTCCGAATGCCTTTTTATTTACTTCTTCACTATATATCTTATGTTTATAACTTCTTATTGTATTCATTTTCCTATATTCTTCTTTCTTATTCATCAAAGAATTATAATAATTTCTAAAAGTTATTGATTTCTTTATTACATATTTCTTTATTCCCTTTAACCTTTTATCAATCTGATCACCATACTTATAAGCATATGCCTTTGCTCTCAATCCAATAAACTCACTCATTACTTTTCCACCCAACTCATCCTTAAACTTTCCAATAACCTTTTCATTCTTTTTTGAAAATAACTCGCTCTTCTTACTAAAATTACTTGTATCATATACTCCAATATTTTTCTGCATATCTTTATAAACATCATCAGTTTTTATATCGAGAATAAAACTATCAGTGTCCATATACAACAATGAAACATTTTCACCATACTCTTTCTTTAAGTCATGATACAAATAATCATACATCAATATCTTTGATAAATCAAGAACTGCTGTTCCAATATAAATTGGTTTATCCATTACAATACTTTCCTTTTCCATATGAATAGCAGAAAAGTTCTCTGAAAAAAAACCTCTTCTTTCTCAAAACTTGGTTTATTTATCAATCTAGAAACTTCTTTCCAAGATGTTGCGAATCTAATGTTTTGCCTGTTTCTAACATTTTTCCATAGTCTTTCCAAATACAGCATTATTCATTAATTTATAAAAGTCCCCTTCAAATTTTACTTTTGTATTTGCTCTCATATCTGTATTGAATTTAATATACTTTTCCATCCAAGGACTTTGTTTAAATTTTAAAACTATGAATTTTGCTACTCTCAACCCAGCAGATAAATATTGTCTCAAGTTCCTTTGATGCAAAACATATCCCTCTTTATCATAGAATGTTGTTAATAACTTTTCTGTTGATTTGCCTTTATTATTAAAAGTTTTATGATAATCACTTAACCATTCTTTCTTTGGGGTTTCTTTCTCACATGCAAAAGGAAGGTCTTTATGCTTATTATGAAGATCACTCGGGTACCTCAAATCAACTTCAAAATAATAACCTTCTTCTTCCTCATTCAATTCTTCTTGAGAAGAAATAACAATATTCATCAAAGCCTTTTCATAATCCTTTTCTTCCACCCACTCTAATTTACCATAAGGGGGAGATTGAGACATTGCCCATCCATACAAATTATTAGCATCAAAATACATCAAATAATTACTATCTTTTTCACTCATAATTTGGAAGATATTTATTATTTGCTTTTGCATATCTTTTTGAACATACTTGTGATATTCCACCTCTCTTCGACTTTTCAATCATCAAAAGCATATCTACATCACTGATTAAATATATATCTTGTTTTGTCATTTTCAACATTGCACTCCAAGCTAAACCAGGAGCTTTGAAATAGTGGGCAGGATCTAATCCATAACAATTTTTATTATGACAGAGTGATCTAAAAGCTTCAAACACATCAGCGAACAATAAAACATCTGTTTTTAGATACATGATATTCTCCAAGGTTCTTTGTCTAAAATATTTTCCAAATTTCATGTGCATGTTTATATTCCTTATCACTTATCTCTTTTTCATAAAGGTTATTATAGAAACTTTCTTTTGAAGGAAGTTGTGTTTCTTTAAATCTCATAAATGAATCCATATAATCATAAGGATAAATTCCCTTACTTGTCAGAATTTTCTCTTTATTTGAATTTCATTCCTTGTTTGAATTTCCTCTCTAGTTAGAATTCCCTCTTTAATCAGAATTTCATCTATAATCAGAATTTCCTCTTTAGTTAGAATTTCATTCATTGTTTGAATTTTCTTTATAATTAAAATTAGAATTTCATCTTCAGTAAGAATTTCTTCATTAATTTCCTCATTAATTAGAATTTCCTCTTTACTTTGAATTCTCTCATAAGCCTGGTGTTGGCTTCGTGGTTAGGGTGGTGGCTTGGGATCCCAGGGTCCTGAGTTCAAGCCCCGTTGGCTGCTGAATTAACACCAGGGGGTTGACTCAGCCTGTCATCCTTCCGAGGTCGGCGAAATGAGTGCCAGTGTACTGGTCCCGGTGTATGCCCCAGTTAGAATAGGTGTACCATATCCCTGTGTGTCGTAAGAGGCGACCAGGGTTGGCGTCAGGAAGGGCATCCGGCCATAAAAACATTGCCTCAAAAAAAAAGCCAAACCCCTGCACAGCAGGGAAAAATGGCTGTAAAAACGGTCATTTTTATTATTTACTTTGAATTCTCTCTTTAATCTGAATTTCCTCTTTTGTTAGAATTTCCTCTTTTGGAAAATAGCCCATGGAGCTTAGATTTGATGCTGGGTTGGCTAGTGGTGTTCCCATAAACTTGTAAGAATCTAGAAACCTAATAAGAGTTAAAGGTTTTGTGAATATCATTTTTGTAAATGAAATATACTTTTGAATTGTGTTTGTTATGGCAGAAATATTCCCTGGTGTTTTTGAAAGTTCATTTATAAATAGATGTGTATCATCATTGGCACTGTTGTGAAGAAAGACTGGAATAAAAGAAGGAAATTTATAATTAAGATTACAACAGGAATGAGCTGGACCTCTATATTTACCAGTAAGATGACAATGATCCCTAACTTTAGACTCCTCAATTTCCTCCTCACAAATATGACAGATATTGTTCTTTCTAAATTCTAATTTTCTTCTTCGGTTAATTCCATCGGTTCATTTGTTTCTTTCATTAATTTAGTTAGTCTTATACGATCCTTTTCTCATTGTTTTACAAACTCTTGTGAAGCTTTTTTTTCCACTATAATGTTCAAGTTTATTATACTTTTCTCCAACAGATGATTTGATATTATAACAGAAACCACAAGGAATATGTTTTTGATATTTATTGGTATGTGATTCTTTTGGATTAGGAGAAGCAGTATTTATCTTTTTAAGGATACATTCAAAATCAGCGTATATCACAAATGGGTGCATGACAGATTTATTATAATCTTCAAAAGAAATCTTTTCACCAGGTTTAGGCATTGTAATTACAGCTGATTTATGATTACTACAATATTTTGAATGTTGTTCTAATCGTTCTTTTGTATGAAATGAATTAAGACATCGCTTACAAGGATATATTTTGTTTGCTGTTCTGAATACCTGAGAAGAGATTAATCTTGATAAATTGTTGATGTATGTGTAATGTGAATTCTTTCCAACACTAAAATATAAAAGATCAATGTGTTTCTTCATTTTTATAGTTGTTTGAAATTTTTAATATTTGAACTTTGTTTGTATCCGTTAATCCATATACATTAATAGAAAGATTATTATTTTTCTCAAATTTAGGAATATCTGTTAGTGGCATTGGGAATTTAAAATCTTTAATGTCCAAGGTATTCTCATATTTCATATATTGTTTTACTCTTTCTGAATTACATTTTGGTGGATGTAAGTGAGCAAGAACAGACCAGAGAAAACATTTATTATCATTGTTCTTAATATTAACAACTGCCTTCTTTAGTTCTATTTCTTTTGGTAATTCAATATAAGAAGAAGCTTTAAGAGGGTTTGATTTTAGAATGTGTATATCTAAAAAGATGATTTATTTTTTAAATATTGAATCCACTTCCTACCACTGTATTATCAACATCCTCCTCTTGTCTTGATAGTTTTTCATAAACCCCACTATTCAAAAATCTTGAAATGATGTTATAAAATGAAGATCTGTTCTCGTATAAGGAGTTTGTTCTTCATCTTGTCTTTTCATATTCATTTTCACTCCCTTATAAAACTTTAAAGTTTTCATTTCTTTTAATGTCTTTTTAATAACTTTTTCAACATCAGGTTTCACTATTTCAATTGATTCAGCTATTGATGATGGACCGGGTTCTCCAAATTGAAAAATCCTTATTTTTATATGCCCTTTAAATGCCCCATCAGTGTTTTCAATATAATGATCTCCCTTTACTTTAAACTCATTTTTCTTGTGTTTTTGTGATTGAAGGTGATTCTTATAGCTACTCTTCAAAACATCCTTTGAGCAGATATCACAATTTTCTTTCCAACTCAAGAGGAGATATTTGTTTGAAAAGATTGAATGTGTGTTTGTTGGTTTGAAGGTGTTTTTTATAATATTTATATTCGTGATTACAAACATCGCAGTATGTTGTATTCACCATATTTATGTAATAAAACTTTGCTTTAACTAAAATTTTCTTGATGAAAATTTTGTTTAATTTATAGGTGAATCTGTGCTTAAAACCATTTTATCCTCCAACTTTTTCATTTTATACATACAATGTTTCATGACACAAAAGACAAGTTTCAATCAATCTCTTCATTTGTTAAAGATACTGAGAAATATGTCAAGGATGTAAAATTGAACAAAGATAAATATAAAAACTATTGGATAAAAACAATTATGGCGAATAATATGAGTTCTTCAATTTCCTTCAGTGGAAGGGCTTTTAGTATACCTGGAAGAACATCAATTAAGGTATCTCCAACAAAAGTTTCTCCTCTCCTGGCAATATATTCAAAACTAGAAAAAGCAATGAAACGAGAAAAAGTATCAAAAAATAAAAACCTTATGGATGAAGTTTTAGAAAGAAAAGATAAGACCATCTGTAATATGCAAGGAGAAATTTGTATTTTTTTCAACAACCCTAAAGATATAAATCCTGATGAAATAAAGGATGTTAATATATCAGGTGAAATGACATTTCGTTCAATTGTAGTTAAAGATCATTTTAAAATTACCTTTTATATAAAAAATGTAGCAGTTGAATCTGTTAATGAAAAAAAGTAGAGATATCGATGGTAATGTTTTTTTTCTACTAATTAAATATGAGTCAATATTCAACTGAAGATTTTGAAGATTGAGAGTGATTATGATACCGAGAGTTTGCATTCAAACGATAGTTATGATCCCGAGAGTTTGTGTTCAAACAATAGTTATGAAAGTATCGATGATGATATCGAAGATGAATTTCAGTTTAAGTAAAGCTTTACTTTATAAATATGAATAGTTTACTCGATTTTGAGCCTCTTGAATTCCCTGATTCTCCATATGACAAATTTGAGAATTGTCCTGCGTGTGAAAGACGGGGATGAAACAGAGTCAAAAGCTTATAAACAATGTATATTCTGTGATTATCTTCTAATTAATGATAAAAAATATAAAAAGGAAAATTATTCTTTTAGATTTACACCAAAATGAATTACTTTACAACATTGATTAGAGAAATGAATGTAAAGTATGAGGGTGATAACACACCTTTCCTTACAAGGGAAGAAACTGAACATATTAGAGAAATGTTCAAAGGATTGTTGTTATATATTATTCATGGATGTGATTTTCAGGGAAATATCAACACAAGATATTGCATAACTAAAATAATTTTATTATCTTGAAATTAAACCTGAACTTAGGATAAAGTAGAGTTTCTAAAAAAGCCAATAATAAATTAAATAACCTGTTTACCAAATATATAAATGATTTTTTTACCCATTTGGGAAAATAAGATAAAATTTAACAACCATAAAAATCTCCCAAATTCATTAAGATGCCTCATAGTTGGTTCAAGTGGATGTGGAAAAACCTGCTTACTTTTAAAGATGCTCCTGACTCCCAACTTTTTAGATTCTGATAATTTAATAATTTTCACAAAGTCGAGTTTTCAACCAGAGTATAAACTACTCTCACAAGGTTTTAATGCTGGTCTTCAAAAAGAAGATATAATCGGTTTATTTAAACTTCAAAAAAACCAAAATGATTATAACATTGAAGATATAATACAACTATTTTGTGATGCACAGAGATGTAAAAAGAAATCAAAACCGATAACTTGTATTCTTCGTGATAATACGGATGATATACCGTCTCCCCAATATTTGGATAAATCTAAAAAGAACCTCGTTATCTTTGATGATTGTGTTAATGAGAGAAACCAAACGGTAATGGACAGCTACTACACAAGAGGGAGACATTCTTTTTGTAATTGTATTTATCTTAGTCAATCGTACTTTCAACTTCCTCGTCGTTCCATCAGAAACAATGCTAATACTTTTATTTTATTCAAGTTAAATGCAATAGATATAAACAATTTTTGGAGAGACAATTGTTCTACATTGTGTAGTAAAAAGGAATTTGGGGATTACATGAAACACATGACTGAAAAATATAAATATATTGTTGTGAAACAAGATGAGATATTAAATTATATTTTTCAATAAATAAATGGATGCGAAAGAAAGAGCAAGAAGATTTAGGGAACATCAAGAGTTGTTTCAAAAGTTGTAAAACAACAGGAAGATATAAAGAAGAAATGCAGACAAAAACTAATGGGTGAAGAAGCATTTGAAAGAAAATGAGAAATTTTTTAAACCACTTTTAAAAACTTCCCAAGAAAAAATTATAGATGTTTCCACAGTTCCCACAATAAAATATACTCCGAGAAAGCTCCAAATGTTAAAAGATTTCAGTCAAATGACGGAGGAAGAATTGGAGCATATAGGAGAATTAGAATATGATGATGAAGGATTATTTCAACAACTGGAAGAGATGAATCGACCCCCTGATTATATTGTGAATGCTCTTCAAAACAATGAATATTCAGCGGATTCAAAAACCAAAGCAGGGCTCATTCCAACAGAACAATCAGCAATATTTCATCTTGTTCAAGAAAAGGTATTGATATTTAATGATTAATTAAGGTTCTTGAGTTCTGCTCAACCCCCTGTCAAACTAACTCCGAGATTAATGTTTCTTCTCACAAAAGATGGAAGACAAGGTTCAACTGTGAGGGATGAATCAAAGTACATTGATAAACCATTGGATATGAGAAATAATGATGATAAAGTATATATTGATCTGCTGAACTCTGTTGATTATAGGGTTATTCTTTCTGGTAAAAGTAGGAAGAATGAGAAGGAGAAACACATTATTCAGGCTTTAAGTATCCTTGGTTCAGGTGTTAGTTTTCTTCCAAATGACCCATCACAATGAGTTAATCGACTGTTATTTTTGTTCGTCAGTAAGAAGGCTGGAAATAACAATTGTTTTAATGAAGCATCAGCCATTTTAGACCAGTTGATGAACATGAAAATAATTAATAAATATCAATATAAAGACATTTTATCTCATTAAATAAGATGAGAATCACAATCCTTAGTTTCAATTTCACAACAAGCAACCACACATCTTCATTCCCATACCCACTACAACTTGACACAACAAAAGAATATGAGGCATCTTTATTGTCCATGGAAACTTACAATACCTTATTTAATATAACTGATAAAAATGACAAGTTTAGTTATAATCCGGGAAGTGGATACAAAACGATAACAGTCTGACCCGGAGCATATGAGATTTCTCGAATATCTTCCGAAATTGCTCGTCTTATGAAAGAACAGGGTGATGAACCCAAAAATATTATCGACATTCAAAATCAACGATTAAACTTAAAAATAACTACAAGGTTGATTTCACAATTGATAATTCATTTAGAGAGTTATTGGGTTTCTCCTCAAAAAAGATTGAAACTAATGGGATGTTTTACAGTGAAAATGTCATTCAAATATCCTCAGGAATAAATTCGGTATTAATTCACTGTGATTTGATTGATGGTGCTTATAATGATGGAATAAAAACAAATACAATATTTTCATTCAGCGCCGACTCAACCCCAATTGGTTATAAATTCAATATGGAACCCAAAAATTTGGTTTATCTCCCTGTGTGAGGAAAAACCATACACAGAGTAAATTTTAGGATAACCGACCAAGATAATCGTATGATTTCTTTTAATGGAGAAGTTATATCCATCAGAAGTCACCGACATGAAGTTTTCCAATAAATAAATACGATAGTTATTGTGAGGAAACACGAGTTGGGAAAATATAAAATAATTACAGGGGATGGGATGTTCCTTTCCCCATACTACAAGGACGAAGGTATGTATCTTGGTAGAGGATACTATAAACCTACGAGACAAAGGGGTGTCGGACATCAATTTAGAGGAGATGGGATAATTGATACTCTAATGGGTATCGGTTCAACTATTCTTAAACATAAAGACCTAATTGGTTCAACTGCTTCTGCTGTGGGAAATGTTGCAGGTGCTGTAAAGAGTATAAAAGATGCCCAAAAGGAATCTCATAAATTACAAGCAATAAAAGAAATGAAGAAAGGCAAAACTCAGTTGTCTTCCCAAGAACGACAGAAAATAATTCGAATACTTGGATTAGGGTTTCAAAAGTTTTAACATCTTTTTTCATAAATAAATATAAGTATGGAAGCAATTGATAGTATATATGATTTGAATGATACTATTATTATCTCAAACTCCACTAAAAAAGAAGATTACTTCAAGTTAAATGCAATCACTGGAACAGACTGGAATGCAAATGGTACAAAAAGTTTTGAAATAAATAATCAACAAACCTATTTGAATCGATCCGAAAGTTTCTTGTTGTGTAAATTTACATTCACTAAGGCTGGGAATAACACAAACGCTACATTCGTAAATGATTTCTTCTGGAAAATGTTTGATAGTGTTCGTTTGTACATTGGAACACAAGAAGTTGAAGTGGTTGATTATGTCTCTGCTGTATCTGAAATGATGAAATTTACACTAAATTCATTCGGTGATAGAATGGGAAAGGGGGCTGTCGAAGGTTTTATTCCTGATATGTCAACGGGAACAAACACAGACCCTGGATATAATCAAAGGAAAGGAATGTATAATGATGACACAAAAGCAGGTAATAGTTTTACTGTGGCAGTTCCTCTTAAAGGTATATTTGGATTTTGTGATCATGTTAAAGTTCTGTCTTCTTCTTCTTCTTCTTCTTCTTCTTTCGGCTGCTCCCGTTAGGGGTCGCCACAGCGGATCATCCGTATGATCCGCATAGTGATTTGGCACATGTTTTACACCGGATGCCCTTCCTGACGCAACCCTGGTCGCCTCTTACGACACAGGGATATGGTACACCTATTTTAACCGGGGTATACACCGGCCCAGTACACTGGTACTCATTTCGCCGACCTCGGAAGGATGACAGGCTGAGTCAACCCCCTGGTGTATTAATTCAGTGGCCCAACGGGGCTTGAACTCAGGACCTCCTGGATCCCAAGCCGCTGCCCTAACTACTGCGCCAACACCAGGCTCATCATGATAAAGTTCTGTATGGTCTTAAAATTAGATTTCAACTACAAAGGAATGATAATGAAAATAGATTACTTTTTGGTGTTGCTAGTGCTTTTGGTGATCAGAATAAATTTGTAATTGATGAAATAAGTTGGTATATTAGTGAATATACTCCTAATCTTAAAATAGAAGAGATGTTGAATAGAAGACTTAACTCAAAGAAACCACTCGGTGTATCATACCTCAAACGAAGATGTCAACACGTTAAACTCAACCAAACCACTTACACGTGGAATTTGGGTGTTCTGGAAGGAAAGCCACGATATCTGTGGATCATTTTAAAAAAAGCCAGATGGCGATACTGCGACTGATAAGAATAATGCATTGAGTGATAATGCTAAGGTGAAACAACTTCGTGTTTCTCGAGATGGAACATTTTACCCATGAGATAGATTGGAAATTAATTGAGAAAAAAATGATTTTGCTGAAGCATACAAGTCTTACCAAAAGGTGGGCGAAAGTAATGGAAATAAAGAACATATTTTGGATGTGACAGCATTTAAAAGTTTGTATACAATCTATGCGTTTGACCTGAGTGCTCAAAAGGAAACTATAAAGTCTAATCGAGTGGATACTTCCCTGTACATTGAAAGAGGAGAGAGTGAAGAAGTTGATACATATTGTTTTCTTTTGGAAGAAACAAAATTGCAGATTAATACAGATAATGGTGTTATGATTAGTCTCACATAATTTTTTGTTAAATAAATGAGTGGCAAAGTACCAACTGGGGTATATGTTAATCAAATCAATCTTTATAAACTATCATCTTGTGTTCAAAATCAAAAGCCTTGTACGATTAACGTTAATACAATTCAGAGAAAAGGAGCAGTAAGAATTGATGATTTGCTCACAAGAAAACAGGTTAAAATATTGAACGACACTGGCTCACTTTAAATTAAAATGACAAAACCAATGTTGAAAAAATATTCAATAAGAGAGACGAATGGAGGATTTCTCCCATTTCTAATTCCTTTATTTGCTGGTTTAAGTGTGGTTGGAGCATTGACGGGTGGTATTTCAACAGCGGTGAAAACTGCCAACGAAAGGAAGGCTCAACTCCAGGCTCAAAAAGAATTGGAAAGACATAACAAAGAGTTGGAGAAACAAATTAGTGGAAGTGGTGTAATTGTAGATTTTGCTGAAAAACTTGAAGGTCTGCCTGATAAAGCGAGATTGTTAGTTGGAGATATGCTTTCTTCTATCGCACATTTAGGTGTAAAATTAACTTTAAGAGGTAACGGATTATATCTTTCTAATAAATAAATGAGCATTGATGAGTGGTTTATATAATTTGGAAAGAATACATCAAATTTACAACTTGTCAAAAATTGTAAGAAATTAAAAATTCGTAATGTGGTTATTTGTATGAGGATGAATTAACAAACGTGCCTAAACATACAAAAAATATTATTATGAACTTCGAAGATAATGGGAACGGTTCTCATTGGGTTTGTATTTTTAATAATAAAGACAAATATTATTTTGATAGTTTTGGTCTTCCACCACCTATTGAAGTCATAAAATTCTTACAGAATGGTGTTTATCAAACATTTCAAGTCCAAGAATTAAATTCCAAGTGTTGTGGTCAATTATGTCTATATGTGTTATTTCAACTCAACAAAAATAATTTTTTTTATGACATTATTTTTAATCTAATATAAATGACTTATGTTGGGAAAGATGGTTCTATCTTTGGTGTATCCCAAGAACTGGATATTGATTTATCAAATTATTACACAAAGGCACAGGCTGAACGACATAAATATAATATAACCAAAAATATTAAGATGAAAAATGCTTATAAATTTAAAAAAATATCCAAGCCCGACTGATATGAATGACTTGGTGAGATTAAGCGATTTATCACAAAATATATCCTTAAATAAAACGGCCGTGTATTCCAAAGATACAGAAGTGTTGATTTTATCTCCAGGTCATACAGAATTCACAGTTTGAATTAAAATAATTTTTTATAAAGAAGGGCATATCGTTTGCATGAGAATAGAACAATGGGGGTATGATATGAATGATTTAGGGTATAATTGGTCATTTAAAATTGACCTTGAAGACCTGGAACAATTAAATCAGTCTCGTAAGGAAGAATATTATCCACTTGCTATAGAGAATGAGTTTTGTGGAGCCACGATTAGTAAACAACAAATAAAAGAATTTAATAAGGGTAAATATAATAATGGTTTTGCCCTTGCCTATATCATGAAAACAGAAAAAACAGGATTATATATAATAAGTAAGGAAATACAAAATGATTTAACTCTGGGAAGATGGGGAGGTGTTTCGTGTCATAATATTATTCTAACATATATTTCTAATACATAAATGACGGAAAGAAGGCTTCAAGAAAATTATCATTTCTGTGTCCAAGCATACCTTCAAGAAAAGGGTATTCGGTATTTTAACAAATATGTTCTATAACATAAGAATGAGGTATTTTCAATAAAAGATTGGCATTTTGCTGATGTTGATAAACTGACAACTTTAGATTCAATTAGAATGTTAGATAATGAAAAAAATTAAAAAGTTAAGAAAACGTAAGGCTCTTTTAGAAAATCAAAAGGAATTTTATTGGTTTCCTGTTGTAAAAAAAAAATATTTTGGATACAGGAATAACAAGAAATCCTGATGAATATATGTATGATATTCTATGGGGTGTAAGCGATTCAAGGATAGTAAGGGATGAGGAAGTTGAAGAGAGAGAAGAGGAGGAAATGAGGAGAGGGAGAAGAGAGAGGAGGAAAGAGAGGAGAGGGAGGAAATAAAGAGCGAGAATGAATAAATATGAAAATATGGAAACCAGTGAGATTAGAAAAAGATTGGTGGTATTACAGAAAATAACTCAACCCACCGAGGAGGAAAACAAAGAATTGACAAGTTTATGAGCAGTATTTTCGACAAGACCGTCGATGTTATTGATCTTATTTAAAGTTTTTTTTTTTCTTAAATAAATGGAGGAGAGTGAAGGCATTTCTAATGCTTCTTTATATTTTAAAAATTAAGATTCAAATGTGCATGTTGGAAACTAAAAAGGTTTTTACACTCTCAGAATTTTTATCATAAATGAATGAGTTATTGTCTCAAATGTAAAAAGAAAACTAATACAAAAAAATCTCATATTTTAAAAGTAAAAATAACAGGGTTATACAAAAAGGTATATGTTCGGTGTGTGGTTCAAAAAAAAAATCAATTTATCTCCAAACACAAACTCAGAGGAGATATACAAAAGTTTTTTATCAGGAAGTAAATTTACAACTACTGGAATACTGGGGGAATTACATCTACCAGGGTATTCTTTCTGTGGTCCAGGCACAAACTTGGATAAAAGATTAGATGAGGCAGACAATCCTAAACCATGGAGCAAACCCATCAATAGGGTTGATGAAGTGTGCATGAGGCACGATATTGATTATGGGAATACCATTACGTTGGAAGAAAAGCATGAAGCTGATAGAGAAATGTATAATTTGTCTCTGATACAAAATCCAACCTTGAGAGAAAAAGTTGATCGGTTCATCGTGAAGAAGATGATCAGTGCTAACTTGAAACTTGGACTTGGAAATTCAAAAAACTTACAGGCTCTCATATCATTAAGATTGAAGAGCAATTAGCTAATGAATTATATAAACCAATATTCACAAAGGTTCAGAGAAGGAAGGTTTATTCCAAGGAAGTAGATTATATCTGGTCCGCTGATTTGATTGAACTCAATAATGATAAGGGGTACAAGTATGCTTTAACCGTTATTGATTTGAGGAGTTGATACACATGGGTTGTCCCTTTAAAAAACAAAACAGGTAATACTCTTATGTTAGCCTTTCAACAGATATTTAATAAAAGTAAGAGAAAACCTAAAAAATTGTGGACTGATGAGGGTGGAGAGTTTTATAACAACATTTATGAATTTTCTAAAAAACAACAGTATTACATTATACAGTACCTTTCATGAAGGGAAGGCCGTTGTTGTTGAACGTTTTAATCGTACCTTAAAAGAGAGACTATATAAAAAATTCACACAACTCGGTTCACAACAATGGTCATCTTTTATTCAGGATATTGTGGAAAAGTATAATGACACGATTCACACGTCAACAAATATGAAACCATCAGAAACATTTGCAAAATTAAAATATGAAAAGGAGATTAGTCAGAAAACCTAAGTTCAAAGTTGGTGATATCGTAAGAATATATAGGTGGAAATCTCATTTTGAAAAAGGTTAGATTAAACGATGGACGAACGAACTTTTTAAAATTGTTTATGTAATAGATACGGTTCCTTGGACTTATATGATTTGGAAGGGGAAGAGATTTTAGGTTCATTTTATTCACAGGAATTACAAAAGACAAAACTAAGCAGATAATACCTATGGGAGCAATGGGTTGTCCCTTTACTCCCTCCTTCTTTTCACCTTTGTGGGCACGAGAGGGCCAAGTCCGAGGTGTATAACAGAATATAATGTGTGTCAAGGGGGGACGTTCTTGGATCTGTGAACCCCAAACACAGAATCCTCAACTGAATAGTCAAGGCTTAACGTGCGTGCGCGCAATGGGTTGGCGCTTCACTCCCTCCTACTATACACCATTGTGGACACTCGAGGGCCAAGTCCGAGATGTATAACAGTATATAATGTGTGTGCAATGGGTTGGCGCTTCACTCCCTCCTACTACACACCGTTGTGGACACTCGAGGGCCAAGTCCGAGGTGTATAACAGTATATAATGTGTGTGCAATGGGTTGGCGCTTCACTCCCTCCTACTATACACCATTGTGGACACTCGAGGGCCAAGTCCGAGGTGTATAACAGTATATAATGTGTCAAGGGGGACGTTCTTAGATCTGTGAACCCCAAACACAGAATCCTCAACTGAATAGTCAAGGCTTAACGTGTGTGCGTGCGTGTGCGTGTGCGTGTGCGCGCGCGTGCGCAATGGGTTGGCGCTTCACTCCCTCCAACTATACACCGTTGTGGACACTCGAGGGCCAAGTCCGAGGTGTATAACAGTATATAATGTGTGTGCAATGGGTTGGCGCTTCACTCCCTCCTACTATACACCATTGTGGACACTCGAGGGCCAAGTCCGAGGTGTATAACAGTATATAATGTGTCAAGGGGGACGTTCTTAGATCTGTGAACCCCAAACACAGAATCCTCAACTGAATAGTCAAGGCTTAACGTGTGTGTGTGTGTGTGTGTGTGTGTGTGTGTGTGTGTGTGTGTGTGTGTGTGTGTGTGTGTGTGTGTGTGTGTGTGTGTGTGTGTGTGTGTGTGTGTGTGTGTGTGTGTGTGTCCGTCCCAACCCTCACATTCAAAATCTCAACCCCAACTCAATCCTCACCCAACACAATGTCTTTTTCAAAATGAGATTTCCACCTGTATATATTTTTTACGGTTTTTTTTTCTCTTCTTATATTTTTGTGTAATATATATATATATATATATATTTTTTTTTTTTCATGTTTTTTTTCTCTTCTTCCAATTCTGTCTTTTAAAGCTTTCAGGTTTGATGACTTAGAAAGGGGGAGTAAGCCTGCACTTTCTTCCCAGAACTTTCTTGATCTTGCTCCCATCAAACACCATCCGACAAAGAACTACATCGATAGGTTTAGATCCCAAAGAGTGATAGCATTTCAAGTCTCCAAAATAAACCCAACTTTCCAAGTCTTAAAGGTATAACCACATTCCTGTTGAGTTTCCAAGATATTGTTGCGAATTCGCGCCCGCCGGCGTGCGGACGGCCGCGTCACTCGAATCGCGGCACGTCGCTCACCGGACGGACAATTCTGTCGTGACCCTCTCGGAACAACGCCGGGAGATTGTCACGGGTGGGGGTTTAACCCCACCACGACCGTGCCAATTGCCCACCCGCACATGATAGGGTTGCTCGCCAAATTCGATCTACCTAAGTACCTGCGCGGATGGTCGACCGGGTAAACATACCACTCCGCAGGCCGACTCCGGACACGAACCGCTTAAGCGGTCCGTTCCGTGCTACAGTGATAACCGAGCGGTGTTATCATTGGCCTTGACGGTTCCGATTAATTACTGGGATGTTGCACCCACTACGAACACCTTTCCGTGATGCAAGATGGAGGGTCAATAGAGAAAAGACAAAGCGAAACGGGCACAGTTCAACAAGCAAGCATTTTATTCACACGCACACACAGACAAGCACGTAAGGCACGTATTTACAGCAATACACAATCAAAATGCACATAAAGCAATTAAAACAAAAGAAGCGATGCAGAGCTCCAACCGAATACGCGTACACACGGCAACACTTAAACAGTTCTACTTTACGAGACACGGCGCCACAAGATCCAAACAAAAACCCCGAAGAAAAGAAAGAAAGAAGTCGCGACTTCCCTTTTGCTGGTGAGTCCCTCTCCCGTGACCGTCAGCGTGGTCGCGCCCGGCCCCGACCTCTCTCGCGGCCGGCGAACCCTCTCCGGCACTCCCCGTCCGGACGCTCAGGTCCACCTCGCAACGGGCGCTGCCGCGTCTCCCGTCCGTGCCTTCGTGACAGGGCCGCTCGCCAAGGCGTGGGCACAGGACCTCTTCCTGAAGACCAACTCTCCACAAAAACCAACCGAACCACCAGCCAAGACGAAGAAGAAGAAAAAGCGCTCCTTGCGCCCGCCCATGTCCGTCTTTTATTGCCCGGGGCTCTTCCCTCCACCCCGCTCCGTTCTCGGCTCCACCTTCCTTCGAGAGGGTTCCCGAAAAAGGCATTCCCTCACGCTTTCCCTCCACCCCGCTCCGTCCAGAGGCCGAGGGAGTCAGTTTTTGGCTCTGAGCCAGAGAATTATTCCCCCAAAAAGAGGCCCTACCTTTACATGACCTCTGACCTTTGACCTGCATCGCTCTTTCTCCACTCCAAAGCGCGGGGAAGTCAGACGGGAAAAACAGGCGGGAAAAGCCCACCGAGCATCCTTGTTGGTTTTTGTTTGTTCCTCCGTGGAGGTCGTAACCGCGAGGAGCCTGTTGAATGGCGAGTGGCGAAGATGTGGTAGCGTAGATGGTGGAGGTGGCGTGGTTGCAGTGTGGTTGGCGCTGTGATGGGGATGGCATGGTTCTTGAAATGTTGTGTGTTTGAAATAAAAGATAGAAAAAGAAAAACGCCTAACTCAAAGGATCGCAGCCCGAATGGATCACATAAATTCCCTCGATACAACGGGTTTGGGCTGACGACACATGTACTTAGAGATATCTCACCTACGGGCCCTTTATGGTGTAATGCGAATTTCCACAGCCGTAACATTATGTATCACATTGTGAGGTATCAAGCCAGAACCCACATTTCAAGTCTCCAAAATAAAACCAACTTACAAAGTCTCTCAGGGATAACTCATTTCCTGATTTTTTTTTTTTTCAAAATTTGTGAGTCTCCAAGGTTGGTCCCATATTTGGAACCATCTTGGCAGAACCCTTTTCCTGAGTCTCCAAGGTAGTTATTTAAACCATCAAGGCAGAACTCATTTACTGATTTTTTTTTTCAAAATTTGTGAGTCTCCAAGGTAAAACTTGTATTCTGGCTCATCAAGGTATAACTCATTATGTGGGTATTGTCTTGATAACTCGCAATGAGTACTATTGCTGTAAAACTCTTTTTCAGGATTTTGTTGGTCTCCAGGGTATTACTCTTTGGTTGGGTCATCAAGGACTAGCTCGTTCTGTGGGTCTTGGTCGCTCATAAGGTCTTCAACCAAGCCAACAATTTGGCCCCAAGTTGTAGCAAAAGCAGTATTTTCAAATTGTATTTCAGATACAATTTCCTGTGAGAGAAAATAATAATGTATTAATTAAGTTATTTAATTATTAAATGAGTCTATGCTTAAAAGGAACTGAAAATAGGAAAATAAAAATCTTACCTCAACAGATAAGAGGTTTGAATCCAGTTCATCAACTTAAAGGTTTAGTTCCATGCAAATATTCGAACTGCAAGCAAGCTCATCCCACTCAAGGACAGTACAGCACTCTATTGTCCAATTTTTTTTTTTTTTTAATGGAGTCTGGGTTGAATCTTTTCGAGAAAGACTGGTGGGGGGTGGTGTCCTTTGGAAATTCCTTGGGCAAGCCCAGGCAAGCCTTCGTTCGGAAATTTTTCAAAACCATAACATTGCAGAATTTCCTCATGATTTCTTTGAGTCAGAGATGAACTGGAAATGATGCAAGAGCAGGCAGGGCTTAGTAAAAGTGGGCGGAGCTTAAGAAAGTGGGCGTGATGTATGAAAAATTGTGGAAAGTGGGCGGGGTTTATGAAAAAGTCGGAGGGGCTTATGAAAAGTGGGCGTGGCTTATGCAAAAAATAATCTGAGGCTCAGGAGGTGGTCAGATGAGATCATTAAGAGAAGTTTATCATTTCATAATGACACAAAAGGGTATCTTGAAAAATATAAAGATTAAAATGTTTTATTTTTAAATATTTTAGATGGGGATTATTGTGCAAAGAAAATTAAACAATTGAAGGAATTTGAGAATGAACAAATCTTTATAGGTTCAATGAGTGAGCTAAACAATATGCATTGGTTATTTGAAAAAGAGTGTCCCAAGGCTTACATGTTTCAGATATTTCTTCAGAATCACCTTTAACAAATCACATTACTACTTTGCTACTTGAACAAATCTTTATCTTGTTGCATTGGTTATTTGAATAGAGTGCCCCAAGGCTAAAAGGGGAGACAAATAAATATACATTGGGCTAAAAAGGGGGTTTATTTTTTAGGGAAAAAAAATATGAATCGCTGAAAATCCCCCATTCACTTATATGGGGAAAAGTGAGCCAGAATCAGTATACTCACCCTACTATCATTGATGAAAACCAGAAAAAGAACAGGGCCCAGAACACTACCTTGAGGAACTCTAGCCTGGACAGGAAGAGTGGATGAAAGAACTCAATTTAGGGCCACACAGTGACTGCAACAGGAGAGGAAATCTGCGAGCCATGAGTTGTTAAGAAGTCTGTCAGCGGTATAAATTTGAGTGACTGTATTGGTGATTTAATAACGCAACATCTTGACGACGAATATTGTGGCCAAACTATTGCATCAATTCAGTGCAGCAGCAAGGACGATTCGCACGCTACTCTCGATCGTGCCAATTTTGTTTCCATCGAAAGTTGTACAACGCTGTTCGTATTGAAAGATTTCGGTGCTAAGTACATCAAAGTTTCCCTGCGAGATGCTGATATTCAGCCTTCAACGGACCAGAAATCAGCCTTTGATGTGCTCATGGGAATGGGGAGATGGTACGATCAGATGCCCACTGAAAACTAAGCCGGTTATGGCTCTGATTGACCGTTTTGAGCGTGTTGACTCCGAGTAGACACCTTTTTTAATCATATCCAGCACTGTGCACTTGTGTGCACGCACACATCTACGACTTCGACAGTAATTTTCTCAGCATTGTTTCGATTTGTTTGATGATCCAACAGGTTCCGACAAGAAAAACATGCCAGACGATATTGTAAAAACAAATTTTAATTCTTCTTTATTGTTTTTCACATCAGATGATAGTGAATAATGGCATCCTGCATTTGAATGGTTTTCCATCTTCAATGTTTTCTTAGATCCTCCTGGTCCAGGATTTATGTTTATTTTCCCCCCACCTACCTTTGTCTTTTCCATGGAACATCCGAAAACAAATCTTAAAAATATATAATTTCTAAAAATTGAAATTATATTTATATTTCGACCTACTGACCCTACATTTTAGCTGAAGAACTGTGTAAACCAAATTATAAAATAACTAAGGCCTTATCCCCAATATGTGAATACCCGCCCTCAGATTCCTTAAGCAGTCAACCTTCAGTTTACAAAGGGTGCCCATCAATCATCCGAGACAATAAAAGGATACAGTATAGGAAGAGAAAGAAGAAGATTGGGACTGGCCATGTTCCCTCACACCTTGTGCCAGCTCTGCTGAGCTGTTGCCGCCCTATAGTTTTGGAACAATGTCTCTTTTGGTCTTGGTCCTCCTCGATCCAGCCTCGCACAGCGGGTCTCCGAGCCACCGTACACCCCAGGAAAGATGACAAGTGCAGCGTGGACCCCAAATTATTAGGTTAGGGCTCCAAGTTAAGTCCAGCCTGGACGATGTGTTCACACTCGAGAAACGAACATGTGGGTAACACCAAGGAGGACAGGGCAAGATTCCAAAGAGGCTCTGAACCAGATGACCAGATGCAAGACTGGACCAGGAAACCAAGACTGAGCTTGTATGTGCCCCCTTTCATTACCCCCCCCCCCCGCACCACTGATTTCATTGGAGGAGTTGTGGGAGTTAGATGTGCCCTTACCTCACGCGTTTGGCATGTCAGAGCCCCGATCTCAGGTGGCAGCTTGAGATTGGATCCGGGTTTTGGCGTGCTGTCATGGGTTAATTAGGATTTATGGCCCACCTGGCATGCAATGCCGACAGCATGGACCGGTTTTAACCGGTTTAAGGGTTGAGCGAGGGATGGAGAGAGAGCTGGCAGCCTAACCCAGGCAATTCCTGCAAAGGTGCGAGAAATGGCTAAACGAGTAGAGTGTGTGAGGTAAAAGAACATGATATGGAACACCTATCAAACATTCGCAAGGCATATCGACTCAGGTGCAATACAGTACAATTAACTGAACAAATACAAGGAAATAACTATTGTTATTCAAGAGATTGATTATATTACCCATGAGAAGCCAAAACCACAACAATACATTTTGCATTACAAAGGACATGGATGTTTGGAGACATCGGTGTACTTTGACATGTATTACAAGGACATGAGTAGACAATGGATAAATAAGCATTGTAGATGAAATCTGAACCTTGGATCCCAGCAGCACGAGCCCTGAGATTTGACCTGGGATCCCAGCAGCACGAGCCCTGGGATTTCTCCTGGGATCCCAATAACACGAGCCATGGAATTTCACCTGGGATCCTAACAACACTTGCCCTGGGATTTCGCCTGGGATCCGAGCAACACGAGCCATGGATTTCACCTGGGATCCCAGCAGCACGAGCCCTGGGATTTCTCCTGGGATCCGAGTAACACGAGCCATGGAATTTCACCCGGGATCCGAACAACACGAGCCCTGGGATTTCACCTGGGATCCCAGCAGCACGAGCCCTGGGATTTCTCCTGGGATCCGAGTAACACGAGCCATGGAATTTCACCCGGGATCCGAACAACACGAGCCCTGGGATTTCACCTGGGATCCCAGCAGCACGAGCCCTGGGATTTCACCTGGGATCCCAGCAGCACGAGCCCTGGGATTTCACCTGGGATCCCAGCAGCACGAGCCCTGGGATTTCACCTCGGATCCCAGCAGCACGAGCCCTGGGATTTCACCTGGGATCCCAGCAGCACGAGCCCTGGGATTTCACCTGGGATCCGAGCAACACGAGCCCTGGGATTTCACCTGGGATCCTAGCAACACGAGCCCTGGGATTTCACCTGGGATCTCAGCAGCACGAGCCCTGAGATTTCTCCTGGGATCCCAGCAGCACGAGCCCTGAGATTTCTCCTGGGATCCCAGCAGCACGAGCCCTGGGATTTCACCTGGGATCCCAGCAGCACGAGCCCTGGGATTTCTCCTGGGATCCCAATAACACGAGCCATGGAATTTCACCTGGGATCCTAACAACACGAGCCCTGGGATTTCGCCTGGGATCCGAGCAACACGAGCCCTGGGATTTCGCCTGGGATCCGAACAACACGAGCCCTGGGATTTCACCTCGGATCCCAGCAGCACGAGCCCTGGGATTTCACCTCGGATCCCAGCAGCACGAGACCTGGGATTTCACCTGGGATCCCAGCAGCACGAGCCCTGGGTAAACAGGCTAATCCAGTTTTTCTAACTTCTCAGACATGGTCTTTGATGCTGTAAAAACTACTGTTCGTACCAAATTTGCTCAGCATGCATCTCAGAATTTTGCCTGAAGAATGTACAAGTTAACTTTACTGAAGTACGTATTTGAAATGTTAAACTTCGTAACTCATCGCTATATCATTGAAATATTTTATCAAAAATATTTTGCATTCTGGTCCTTTCGCAGTTTGTACAAAACAATAGAATAACCTTTTGGTTCTCTCGTTCACTTGTGACGCTGTCTGTGCATTCGATGCTCTGTTCACAGAGCCATATCTGCGGCACGTGGAGAAGGACGTACTCATTCCGAAGATTATGAGGATCAAGTCACGAGAGATTTGTTTGGAGAAAGTGGACGGTATGATCGATTGAAAAGAAAAAAAAAGAATAAGGATTCTTTCAAATGCTTCCTTGCGAGTCGTGTTATCTGTTCAGTTTGCGTGACCTCCTTCATTGCTCTGCTTGTTTCAAGCAACAGAAAGCGTGAAAAAAAATCACTCAGAGTGACACTTGGTGAAACGGAACGGCACTCAGTCGAGCACAGACCTCCGCCAGGCTAAACAGTTTACATCTTGTGTCTGAATCCGGACCTGAATCAAAATCTAATCGGCTTGTTCTTGTTACCTAACCAACTCATCCACCAAGTTTTGTCACAAGTCGGCCACAACCTTTGGAGCTATTGCGCTATGTATCGTTTTTGGCCCCATCCCTCAACGTTGAAGAATCATTTGAAAAATTCTGGAATTCGGATCTTCACCAAAATCGAATCACTCAGTCCTTGTCACACACCCAACATGTCGACCAATACAAGTTTCATTTGAATCCGTCCACAACTTTTTGAGATATCATGCTATATATCAATTTTGGCCCCATCTCTCAATGGTGAAGAGTCAGTTGAGAATTAAATAATTCTCGTATCCAGATCTGGATTCGGATCTTCACCAAAATTGAATCAGTTCTTCCTTCTCACACTCCCAATCTATCCACCAAGTTTTGTGTGAATCCATCAATAACCTTTTGAGATATTGTGCTATATATCGTTTTTTTGACCCTGTCTCTCAACGGTGAAGAATCACTTTAAAAAATTCTCAGATCCAGAGCCGGATTCGGATCTTCACCAAAATTAAGCGTTGCTGTCCTTGACCCATCACCGATACACACACAAAAATTGCAGAACGATTGCTTGAAACTTGTGGCTAAAAATCGTGTGACAAACAACAAACAGACAAACGCGACAGACCAACATACTTGGCGAAAAGATTTTTCTGCCAAGTAAAAATTGGATTGGGCAAAATATTTATTCGATTCTGCACATTCCTTTCAAGTGCTCCAGCATGCTGTAGGTAGTTCTTGAAGAAATGGAGGACAAATAAGACATTCGGGAACAAAAAGGATTTTTTTTTTAAGGAGACAGCTGTCAGCTTTTATTTTCACCAAATATTATTTCTTCTTCTTCTTCTTCTTTCGTATACATCATATGAT
>NC_140973.1:9069415-9189415 GCF_056783735.1 Eptatretus burgeri | reverse complement strand
ATGGAGAGGGAGGGAGGGGGAGAGAGACGGATGGAGAGGGAGGGAGGGGGAGAGAGACGGATGGAGAGGGAGGGAGGGGGAGAGAGACGGATGGAGAGGGAGGGAGGGGGAGAGAGACGGATGGAGAGGGAGGGAGGGGGAGAGAGACGGATGGAGAGGGAGGGAGGGGGAGAGAGACGGATGGAGAGGGAGGGAGGGGGAGAGAGACGGATGGAGAGGGAGGGAGGGGGAGAGAGACGGATGGAGAGGGAGGGAGGGGGAGAGAGACGGATGGAGAGGGAGGGAGGGGGAGAGAGACGGATGGAGAGGGAGGGAGGGAGAGAGAGAGACGGATGGAGAGGGAGGGAGGGAGAGAGAGACGGATGGAGAGGGAGGGAGGGAGAGAGAGACGGATGGAGAGGGAGGGAGGGAGAGAGAGACGGATGGAGAGGGAGGGAGGGAGAGAGAGACGGATGGAGAGGGAGGGAGGGAGAGAGAGACGGATGGAGAGGGAGGGAGGGAGAGAGAGACGGATGGAGAGGGAGGGAGGGAGAGAGAGACGGATGGAGAGGGAGGGAGGGAGAGAGAGACGGATGGAGAGGGAGGGAGGGAGAGAGAGACGGATGGAGAGGGAGGGAGGGAGGGAGAGAGAGACGGATGGAGAGGGAGGGAGGGAGGGAGAGAGAGACGGATGGAGAGGGAGGGAGGGAGGGAGAGAGAGACGGATGGAGAGGGAGGGAGGGAGGGAGAGAGAGACGGATGGAGAGGGAGGGAGGGAGGGAGGGAGAGAGAGACGGATGGAGAGGGAGGGAGGGAGGGAGAGAGAGACGGATGGAGAGGGAGGGAGGGAGGGAGAGAGAGACGGATGGAGAGGGAGGGAGGGAGAGAGAGACGGATGGAGAGGGAGGGAGGGAGAGAGAGACGGATGGAGAGGGAGGGAGGGAGAGAGACGGATGGAGAGGGAGGGAGGGAGAGAGAGACGGATGGAGAGGGAGGGAGGGAGAGAGAGACGGATGGAGAGGGAGGGAGGGAGAGAGAGACGGATGGAGAGGGAGGGAGGGAGAGAGAGACGGATGGAGAGGGAGGGAGGGAGAGAGAGACGGATGGAGAGGGAGGGAGGGAGAGAGACGGATGGAGAGGGAGGGAGGGAGAGAGACGGATGGAGAGGGAGGGAGGGAGAGAGAGACGGATGGAGAGGGAGGGAGGGAGGGAGAGAGAGATGGAGAGGGAGGGAGGGAGAGAGAGACGGATGGAGAGGGAGGGAGGGGGAGAGAGACGGATGGAGAGGGAGGGAGGGGGAGAGAGACGGATGGAGAGGGAGGGAGGGGGAGAGAGACGGATGGAGAGGGAGGGAGGGGGAGAGAGACGGATGGAGAGGGAGGGAGGGGGAGAGAGACGGATGGAGAGGGAGGGAGGGGGAGAGAGACGGAGGGAGGGGGAGAGAGAGGGAGGGAGGGGGAGAGAGACGGATGGAGAGGGAGGGAGGGGGAGAGAGACGGATGGAGAGGGAGGGAGGGGGAGAGAGACGGATGGAGAGGGAGGGAGGGGGAGAGAGACGGATGGAGAGGGAGGGAGGGGGAGAGAGACGGATGGAGAGGGAGGGAGGGGGAGAGAGACGGATGGAGAGGGAGGGAGGGGGGAGAGAGACGGATGGAGAGGGAGGGAGGGGGAGAGAGACGGATGGAGAGGGAGGGAGGGGGAGAGAGACGGATGGAGAGGGAGGGAGGGAGAGAGAGACGGATGGAGAGGGAGGGAGGGGGAGAGAGACGGAGGGAGGGGGAGGGAGGGGGAGAGAGACGGAGGGAGGGGGAGGGAGACGGATGGAGAGGGAGGGAGGGGGAGAGAGACGGATGGAGAGGGAGGGAGGGGGAGAGAGACGGATGGAGAGGGAGGGAGGGGGAGAGAGACGGATGGAGAGGGAGGGAGGGGAGAGAGACGGATGGAGAGGGAGGGAGGGGGAGAGAGACGGATGGAGAGGGAGGGAGGGGGAGAGAGACGGATGGAGAGGGAGGGAGGGGGAGAGAGACGGATGGAGAGGGAGGGAGGGGGAGAGAGACGGATGGAGAGGGAGGGAGGGGGAGAGAGACGGATGGAGAGGGAGGGAGGGGGAGAGAGACGGATGGAGAGGGAGGAGGGGAGAGAGACGGATGGAGAGGGAGGGAGGGGGAGAGAGACGGATGGAGAGGGAGGGAGGGGAGAGAGACGGATGGAGAGGGAGGGAGGGAGAGAGAGACGGATGGAGAGGGAGGGAGGGAGAGAGAGACGGATGGAGAGGGAGGGAGGGGGAGAGAGACGGATGGAGAGGGAGGGAGGGGGAGAGAGACGGATGGAGAGGGAGGGAGGGGGAGAGAGACGGATGGAGAGGGAGGGAGGGGGAGAGAGACGGATGGAGAGGGAGGGAGGGGGAGAGAGACGGATGGAGAGGGAGGGAGGGGGAGAGAGACGGATGGAGAGGGAGGGAGGGGGAGAGAGACGGATGGAGAGGGAGGGAGGGGGAGAGAGACGGATGGAGAGGGAGGGAGGGAGAGAGAGACGGATGGAGAGGGAGGGAGGGGGAGAGAGACGGATGGAGAGGGAGGGAGGGGGAGAGAGACGGATGGAGAGGGAGGGAGGGGAGAGAGACGGATGGAGAGGGAGGGAGGGGGAGAGAGACGGATGGAGAGGGAGGGAGGGGGAGAGAGACGGATGGAGAGGGAGGGAGGGAGAGAGAGACGGATGGAGAGGGAGGGAGGGGGAGAGAGACAGAGACAGACAGACTGATGGAGAGGGAGGGAGGGAGGGAGAGACGGATGGAGAGGGAGGGAGAGAGAGACGGATGGAGAGGGAGGGAGAGAGAGACGGATGGAGAGGGAGGGAGAGAGAGACGGAGGGAGAGGGAGGGAGGGAGAGAGAGACGGATGGAGAGGGAGGGAGGGGGAGAGAGACGGATGGAGAGGGAGGGAGGGGGAGAGAGACGGATGGAGAGGGAGGGAGGGAGAGAGAGACGGATGGAGAGGGAGGGAGGGGGAGAGAGACGGATGGAGAGGGAGGGAGGGAGAGAGAGACGGATGGAGAGGGAGGGAGGGAGAGAGACGGATGGAGAGGGAGGGAGGGGGAGAGAGACGGATGGAGAGGGAGGGAGGGGAGAGAGACGGATGGAGAGGGAGGGAGGGGGAGAGAGACGGATGGAGAGGGAGGGAGGGGAGAGAGACGGATGGAGAGGGAGGGAGGGGGAGAGAGACGGATGGAGAGGGAGGGAGGGAGAGAGAGAGACGGATGGAGAGGGAGGGAGGGAGAGAGAGACGGATGGAGAGGGAGGGAGGGAGGGAGAGAGAGACGGATGGAGAGGGAGGGAGGGAGGGAGAGAGAGACGGATGGAGAGGGAGGGAGGGAGGGAGAGAGAGACGGATGGAGAGGGAGGGAGGGAGGGAGAGAGACGGATGGAGAGGGAGGGAGGGAGGGAGAGAGAGACGGATGGAGAGGGAGGGAGGGAGGGAGAGAGAGACGGATGGAGAGGGAGGGAGGGAGGGAGAGAGAGACGGATGGAGAGGGAGGGAGGGAGGGAGAGAGAGACGGATGGAGAGGGAGGGAGGGAGGGAGAGAGAGACGGATGGAGAGGGAGGGAGGGAGAGAGAGACGGATGGAGAGGGAGGGAGGGAGGGAGAGAGAGACGGATGGAGAGGGAGGGAGGGAGGGAGAGAGAGACGGATGGAGAGAGAGAGGGAGGGAGAGAGAGACGGATGGAGAGGGAGGGAGGGAGGGAGAGAGAGACGGATGGAGAGGGAGGGAGGGAGAGAGAGACGGATGGAGAGGGAGGGAGGGAGAGAGAGAGAGACGGATGGAGAGGGAGGGAGGGAGGGAGAGAGAGACGGATGGAGAGGGAGGGAGGGAGGGAGAGAGACGGATGGAGAGGGAGGGAGGGAGAGAGAGAGACGGATGGAGAGGGAGGGAGGGAGAGAGAGACGGATGGAGAGGGAGGGAGGGAGAGAGAGACGGATGGAGAGGGAGGGAGGGAGGGAGAGACGGATGGAGAGGGAGGGAGGGAGAGAGAGACGGATGGAGAGGGAGGGAGGGAGAGAGAGACGGATGGAGAGGGAGGGAGGGAGAGAGAGACGGATGGAGAGGGAGGGAGGGGGAGAGAGACTGATGGAGAGGGAGGGAGGGGAGAGAGACGGATGGAGAGGGAGGGAGGGGGAGAGAGACGGATGGAGAGGGAGGGAGGGGGAGAGAGACGGATGGAGAGGGAGGGAGGGGGAGAGAGACGGATGGAGAGGGAGGGAGGGGGAGAGAGACGGATGGAGAGGGAGGGAGGGGGAGAGAGACGGATGGAGAGGGAGGGAGGGGGAGAGAGACGGATGGAGAGGGAGGGAGGGAGAGAGAGACGGATGGAGAGGGAGGGAGGGAGGAGAGAGAGACGGATGGAGAGGGAGGGAGGGAGGGAGGAGAGAGGAGAGAGAGATGGAGAGGGAGGGAGGGAGGGAGGGAGAGAGAGACGGATGGAGAGGGAGGGAGGGAGGGAGGGAGAGAGACGGATGGAGAGGGAGGGAGGGAGAGAGAGACGGATGGAGAGGGAGGGAGGGAGAGAGAGACGGATGGAGAGGGAGGGAGGGAGGGAGAGAGAGACGGATGGAGAGGGAGGGAGGGAGGGAGAGAGACGGATGGAGAGGGAGGGAGGGAGGGAGAGAGAGACGGATGGAGAGGGAGGGAGGGAGGGAGAGAGAGACGGATGGAGAGGGAGGGAGGGAGGGAGAGAGAGACGGATGGAGAGGGAGGGAGGGAGAGAGAGACGGATGGAGAGGGAGGGAGGGAGAGAGAGAGAGAGACGGATGGAGAGGGAGGGAGGGAGGGAGAGAGAGACGGATGGAGAGGGAGGGAGGGAGGGAGAGAGAGACGGATGGAGAGGGAGGGAGGGAGGGAGAGAGAGACGGATGGAGAGGGAGGGAGGGAGAGAGAGACGGATGGAGAGGGAGGGAGGGAGAGAGAGACGGATGGAGAGGGAGGGAGGGAGAGAGAGAGACGGATGGAGAGGGAGGGAGGGAGAGAGAGACGGATGGAGAGGGAGGGAGGGAGGGAGAGAGAGACGGATGGAGAGGGAGGGAGGGAGGGAGAGAGAGACGGATTGAGAGGGAGGAGGGAGAGAGAGACGGATTGAGAGGAGGGAGGAGAGGGAGGGAGGGAGAGAGAGACGGATTGAGAGGGAGGGAGGGAGAGAGAGACGGATTGAGAGGGAGGGAGGGAGAGAGAGACGGATTGAGAGGGAGGGAGGGAGAGAGAGACGGATTGAGAGGGAGGGAGGGAGAGAGAGACGGATTGAGAGGGAGGGAGGGAGAGAGAGACGGATGGAGAGGGAGGGAGGGAGGGAGAGAGAGACGGATGGAGAGGGAGGGAGGGAGAGAGAGACGGATGGAGAGGGAGGGAGGGAGAGAGAGACGGATGGAGAGGGAGGGAGGGAGAGAGAGACGGGTGGAGGGGGAGGGAGGGAGAGAGGAGGGGGGAGAGGGAGGGAGAGAGAGAGGGAGACGGAGGGAGAGGGAGGGAGAGAGAGGGAGAGACGGATGGAGAGGGAGGGAGAGAGAGAGAGAGACGGATGGAGAGGGAGGGAGAGAGAGAGAGAGACGGATGGAGAGGGAGGGAGAGAGAGAGAGAGACGGATGGAGAGGGAGGGAGAGAGAGAGAGAGACGGATGGAGAGGGAGGGAGAGAGAGAGAGAGACGGATGGAGAGGGAGGGAGAGAGAGAGAGAGACGGATGGAGAGATAGGGAGAGAGAGAGACGGATGGAGAGATAGGGAGAGAGAGACTGAGAGGAGGGAGGGAGATGGATGGAGAGAGGGACAGAGAGAGAAAGAGAGGGGGGGAGAGAGAGAGACAGACAGATACATACATTCATGTTCTGCTTATTGTCAATATTTCTGTTATCATGATTACCCTGCACATAGCACAGAGTAGGGTTAAGCAATTGGGTCCTGTATATGGTCGAGGAACTACTCTATCTTATTTGACTTCTTCATTTCAAACGTGTACCGAGTTGCAGTTCAGCCGAACTCGGGGAAATTGTACGAAGTATTGTCCTGAGTGAGCACGCACACTCACGGGAGAGCAGTTGCCTTGGCATCTGGTCGTGAAACAAAATTGAAAATCATTCTCAACAGGAAACTTCCTGTTTTTAAAGAGGAACAAAACAAATTGTTTTTTCTTCTAAAAATCATCAATCAAATTTGAAGAGAAAAAACATTTTTGAATTTTTGTTTTTTGCCAAACACAGTGATTTGTCGTGTCGATTTCACAAAGTGCCCAAAAAAGTCCAAAAGAGTCGATTTTCTCCAGTCATGCAACACTTGGAACCCACCTTGAACCAAATGGTGGCTTTCCATCGATAAAGTGTATTTTAAGGTCGGATTCCGATACCAATTCCACAGTCATTAACAACTCAGAAGGTTCTCAGTATGTTGAAACAATCAGTGGGATTTTGAAGAAACTATTGGAGACAAAATTAGTGAAGGAAACACTTCCGGGGGAATTCTGGAGCCAAATTCAGACGTAAATGGTGACGATGGAGGATGGGAGATGTTGAAGGTGAAGATGAAAATTCTGGTCGCATGTTCACTACAGATTTATAGGTTTTCTTTTTCCGTTCAATTGACGATTTATTGTGTGGAGTGATGGTGGGTATTGTGGGGCTGATTGTTGATTGCGGATGGTGGAGTGGGCGCCCATGTTCATGTTCTGGTTGCTGGGTTGAGATGGTGTTGCACAGTTTCGAGCGACGGCAGTTTCTTCCACTTAATCGTGCAGATTGCATCCTCTCTTCATGGTGGCAGATAACCATAAGATCTTCATAACAGTGCTCCGTAAAATGTTCCAAGCACAAAAGCGAGCCTCTTTCTCGGCCTGATCCACACTTGGGTATTTCAGACAAACCTCATCCAATTTGTCGCAAACTTTGGGGTTTTCGGCCATTGCTGGAGCACGAAATCATCTTGGTTTGTATTACTGCGGACTGCGATTCATATAATGACAGAGGACGGATCGACTCGGCATATTTGTGGAAAATCCAAAATTGTTCGCCGTTTGAGTTCAATCGTACAGCGTTATAACGGGTCGAGAATACGGAGATGACGGTCGACTCCTGGGTGTAACGTCATGGCCAAGCACGAAGATGATGATTTTGCCATCATCGTAAAATTACCTACTTTATTATTAATGGGGAAAAAGACATTTATTTTGTGGGGTATCAAGGGACATATTATCGTCAAGGTGGTCTCAACATTTGGGTTCCCCTTTAAGGACGTCATAAATGACACAAACAGGCACGAAGAACCAATGTTACGTGTTAAATAAGGTGGTGTAAAAGACGCTGCACCAACGGTGGTAAACTTCCGAAAAATGTCTTGCGTTTTCTTTTCGACCATCTTTATTTTATTTCAATGGAATTATGCAATTGAACACTAGAACAAATCACCTTGTTTGCACTGATAAAAACCTTCAGTTGCATCCAACCCAGCATGAAGAGGAGATGATCAGTGTAGAAGAGCAAGATGGAAGGAAATAAACTCACGAATGCCACTTTAAAGAGAATTTTCACGAGTGAAAGATCTTTAACATCGATCTCAAGACCATGAACGGGAAGACGATCAAGTGGGTAGACGGTCCAGAAATGCCACGGTGGATTTGAGCCGACCTCGCAGATGGACAGAAGGTAGGCTGGGATATGGATTTGGACCGGATGGGTTCTCCACGCGAGCGCGTTTGTAAAGCTCCGACGAGTAGAGCACTTTTGTTCCTGTGGGGAACCCCTCGAAACGCGAGGCTTCCTTTGAATGTGCAGGATGACCTCATGGCTGCACGTATGGTTGGAATCCGGCAGAAGGAAAATTCCTGCCGGATGGTACCATCCAAGAGGGACGAGGTGCGCGAAGCGCGAACAGCTGCCTTGACGTCACAGGAAAAGCGCAGGTTGTGAGTTGCCGTGCTGGTGTGCGCATAAAAAAAAAGCAAGCCTCACTTCGGGTGAACAGGATTCCCGGGCAAGGGGTGGAAGACCCCCCTGTCGCGGGCACAGGATACCACTAGTTAGGGGGAAGGGTTAGTTTAGTTAGACCAGCCTCATGGGGCAGGGATAAGTCCTCATGGAGCCTGTGGAATGGATTAGTTAGAGGGATTTTAGGTCAGATTTAGGATTGAAAATGGAATTTTTGAGCACACGGACGGACTTTGAGTGTGTAGTGGGGACGTCGCTTAGCTACGTAGTGTTAAATGGAATGTGCTACTAGTTTAAGGGACGATGAGGGAACATGAGATAGTTATGGGATTTCGTGAGAGGAATTGCAGTGATCAGCCATGTGAGTAGAGAAATGGAATGGAAACGTGTTGAGTGAGTGGAGGGCCAGCGGGCCTGAGTGTATGGAGTGAACGTGGAATGCATGGTGCGATGAGTGATTGGGGGGGAGGAGTGATTCCCACCCAAGGGACCCCGGGGTCAGTATAATGTGAGTTAGTGGGTTAGTTAAATTTACAAAATGGAGGTCGTTTTACTGTTGGTGGGAGCATCGGCTCGAAACCCGTTTGGAGGGGTGCAGGAGCCCTGTTGACGGGCTGGGAGCGTGGCCGTGAAGGGTATCGCTTAGTGGGTACCCCGGGCACCAGGCTCGTTGGCCGCGGTAGGCCAAGGATCCATGGGGGGCTGGGATAGTGTAGTGGGCCCGCATGATGCGGGGCCCGTGGCACCAAATGCCACAGGGGCAGTGTACTGGGCACGTGCGACCCTCGGAAAGGGACGCGGAGCGCCAACATGCCACGTGGGCATCGAGGGGTCGCCAGGGAGGGCACTCCCCGGTTTTTAGGGGCTGGTAGGCTCGGAGGCAGTTGCAGGGCCCGGGGGTGCCATCGTTTGAGAATCGGCAGAGGGTAGTTCCTGCCAAGGGAGCCACGCGTCCCAGCCATGAAACCGTGCGAGGGCACGAGGGAAAATTTGAGGGCGCGGCCCAAAAATTGTGAGGACACCAACACAGGCGACGGGAATCTTGGTTTGTAGAACAAGCAGTTTAAGCGAGAGGTGCTTTTGGAAAGCCCCGGGGTAGTTTAAAGTCAAATAATGTTAGGGTAGATTAGGAAATGTACCCTCCGCACCATCCATCCCTTCGCTCCCGTTGTGGGCCGCTGGACCCACTTTGGGTAAAACAGATCGCTGAGATCTGGGGAGGCCATTCTGAGGCTTTGTTGGGCCTTGACACAGGACGCCAGCTCTCCCTTATTCCCCTCCAGGAAGGGAACGTAGGGGTTGGGAGTAGGCTCGGATGACGATAAGTTCGCCGGACAAAGACAATAAAGGGTTAGGGAGACTATTTATAATAGAGAAAGTAAAAATAAAATAAAACAAAAAAATAAGTTGGGGCTAAATTGGGTGGATTTTTGCAAACGAAAGGCTGGGTATGGACAGACAGGCAAAGGCGATAGGTTGGGAGGGAGACAGTAGGGTAGGTCCGAGCCCGCCTTCCGAGTGGCCAGCACCACCACACTCCCTCCACACACTTGCAGGACAAGACAAGAGGCCGGTCAGTTCGTCTGCCGACTGTTTTGCTACAAGGCCTGTGCCGGTCAGTTCATCTGCCGGCTGTTTTGCTACAAAGCCTGTGCCGGTCAGTTCATCTGCCGGCTGTTTTGCTACAAGGCCTGTGCCGGTCAGTTCATCTGCCGGCTGTTTTGCTACAAGGCCTGTGCCGGTCAGTTCACCTGCCGGCTGTTTTGCTACAAGGCCTGTGCCGATCAGTTCACCTGCCAGCTGTTTTTACTACAAGGCCTGTGCCGGTCAGCTTCACCACCAGCCTGTTTTGCTACGACGGCCTGTGCCGGCCTTGCCATGCCTTGTCTGCCTGCCTTTGCCTTGATCCCATGCCTGCTTGCCCTTCCTTGCATTTGCCCCATTCATCCATCACCACGTGCGCCAGGATCATCACGCGTTCTGCAGGGATTGCCCTGTCGGCAGCTGCATCACGGGACTGCATTGGCGGCCCGTGCACCGTGTTGTCCATCCATCCATCTACACCACGGGGCTGCATTGAGCAGCCCGTGCGCCGTTTGTGTTCACTGCGCTCATTCAAGGGGAGGCCTTGGACTGCATTGGTGCAGCCGGCCACATTCCCTGTCACCTGCATGTGTTTCATGAGCCAGAGACTGCGTGTGAGCAGACTGGCTCCCTGCTTCTTTTCCCACAGAGTCCATCAGTCCTGGGCCATGGTGTAGTGTAAAATTATAAGGTTAAGGTCTAAGTTCAGGGTAAAATTGTACATGAGTTGCTTCCCCCTGCATGTGTCTTAGCGCCAGCAATTTAGTTAAGTCGTCTATGAGTGGGTTTGTTTAATTAGTTACTCAGCCCGTAGGTTATTTATTTTTGGGACACGAATACACTAAATGTCGCACTCGGGGATCCAAAGATAAAACATTCCAGGGGAAACTTACACATGATGGCACACGAAAATTCGACGACTCGGGACGAGTCTGTAAAAAGGGGAGGGGGTAGTGTTACGGCTGGAAATTTGCAGAGCACCATTTAGGTCCTTCGATCAGTTATGCCGATAAGTCCGTGTTCAGATAGATTTCCCCACCGTTGTCAAATGGGATTTATTCGTGTCACCCGGGCTGTGATCTTTGAGTTAGCCGTTTTTCTTTTGCTATTGTTATTTTGGACTAACCACCATGCCAACCACCAACCACCTTCACCACAACGCCACCCACCAACCACCTTCTCCAGCACACCAACCACCTTCTCCACCACGCCAACCACCGACCACCTTCTCCACCACGCCAACTACCAACCACCCTCTCCACAACCGCCTTCACAACAACGACATCTCACTATCTCCCAAACCGCATCTCCCCCGATACCCAACAACACGAACAACATCGCCTTACCTTCATCTCCGAAGCGACGCCATCTTTGCGCCAGCCACGGCGAGTCCGCATCGAACGGCATCGCTGCAGGCAGACGCGGGGGTCCGCTCGCCATGCGGGTCGGTGATCTCACGCACGTCCGATCGCTGCGCGAGTCGGTGATCTCGCGCACATCTTCCCTGTGCAAGCTTCGCCTCAGAATTTGGATCAAAAGGTCGAAAGGGGCGGAGCCAGTGGAGGTCGAAGGTTGGAGAGCGGAGATCAGAATCTCGGCTCACGGACCCGATATAAGGGCGAGCGGAACGCCAAGCGCAGTCAGTCTGGAGAGGTCGAGAAGCCGCGTGGAATCCTGGAGCCCTGAAGCCTGCAGTCAGTGGAGAAACTGAGGATAGCGGAGGAGACGCGAGCAGACTCAGCCTGCTGTGCCGCGCGGAGCTGCGTGTTCGTGTGCGAGCCGCAGAGAGCTTGCCAACCAGCTCCGAACGGTCTGAGGTGGTCGGGCTTCAGAACAGTCTGAGCATCGCTGAGGGACGAACGGGTTCTTAAAGAGAGCAACTCAAAAAGAGCGAAGACCCGTTCGTTCCTCTCAGGCGTTGCCGGCTGGGGCCCGAATCACCAGGCCGCGGCCGAGCCACAGTTACACTAGCTGCCACGGGGAAGGAACGTCGCGGGTCTCCCCAGCGAGGAAGGTAACCTGCGCGGCCTCGCGGAGCCTCTGCGGTCTACACGGCTCCGTGCAATAAAGACCCAAAGAGGTCCAGTCTGCCCCTCATCTGTCCTGGGGCTTTTCTTTGCTTTTGAATGAATGTTGTGGCGCCATGTCCGCAAGTCGAACTGTATAAGTGACTGTACATGATTAATTACAGACTATATTAGCTCTTTCCTTTGCATTGTGTTTGGCTGTATAATTGCATGCGTGCTTTTCCACATCTGCATGACTGTATACGTATAAATAATAAATGTGCTTATTTGAATGTGAACCTGTTCGTCGTGTCATTTTCCCCATTGAACTGCTGTATTGCATTTCGGAATGGTAGCAGGCTTTTTGATAGCCGATAAAAGAATCGGGTCCAGCGAGGTCTCGCGATAATACCCCGCTCGGTTATCCCAGAACGGAACGAACCGCTTAAGCGGTTCATGTCCAAGCAGACCTCGCTGAGGTACGGTCTCTCGGTGGGCTGCCCACGTGAATAATTAGGTATATCGACAATTCGGCATTGACCCTGTCGCTTGGAGGTAGAATATTGACTAGGCCATGGTGTGCGCTTGGAGCACACCCGTGACTGGTTTTCGACGTTGTTCCGGAAAGTCACGACTGAATTGTCCATCCGGTGGGCGTACGGCCGCGATTCGGCTAAAAGCGGCTGTCCGCACGCTGGCGGGCGTGAAGGCCCGGTCACACCTTGACGTTTTAGCCAACGTATGCCGATTTTTGAATTTTTTTTTTCTAAAACGCTGGCACACGTTGAATACGTTATGGGTAAGTTTTGATAACATTGAGAGCACGCTGAAAAACACTGCCATACGTTGTTGTACGCTGGCTTTAGACGTACTTTTCGGTTGTCCTCAAATTTTTTCATGCTTGAAATTTCACAACGTATGCCGGCGTATGACTCACACGTTCCGCTACGCTGGCCACAAGTTGTATGCACGGTCTGCGATCGTTGACAGACATCAACACATGCTACTTGTAAGTTAATCATAAGTTGAGACACGCCGAGGTAATGTTTAGCGTACCCAAAACTTATTTCTAACCTATGATTAACGTGTTGTTGGCACGTTGCGCGATCGTTGCCACACATCGACAGACGTTACTTTTAAGTTACTCATAGGCTGAAAGACGTCGGTATTATGGAGCGTCCTTGCGTCAGCGGCCACGGCCAGGACACTTATTTGCAGCATTCTTCAAACTTTTCTTCGGCATGACGAGGATGTTCACACTTCGATGTCGAGCTTGGCTATGATTCCAATTGTCCATCGGCAGCGTCTATTTAAAATAGTCGAGTTTGAGCGTTTTAACACGTTCAGAAGAAACGCTTCAAATTTCCGACCCCAGCGTCAAAAAACAAAGGCGAGTGACAGCAATTTAAATCGTTCATTGTAAACAATGAAAATAGCTGAGTGGTACCGTTTAAAAGTCGTTGAGTGTAAAAAAAATCCAATTGTTGAGCGCAAGCGTCTACTTTCAATAGTGGAGATGCAGCCATTTAAATCGTTAAACGCAAGGACGATCCACCATAACCCACACCCTCCCCCTCACATACTACTGCCAACATGAACAAACTACTACTAATACTGATACTGTTACTGCTGACATGGACATCGACTCAAAAAGGACTCAAACACTGTTGGGTTCCCCTTTTATGAGCAGCATTTTTATATACCAATTCCCAAAACCGCTGGGAACACGTCTTTATATGGCAGTTGTAAGTTAGAAACACGTTAATTTTTTTTTTTTTTTTGTCGACCGGAAGACGTCATTGGAATACGTCTACATACGTCGATGTGTGTTGGGACTACGTAAAGAATTGGTTCAAAGCACGTCAAACATAAGTTAGAAATAAGTTTCGCGTAAAAAAGGCATTACCGCGACGTGTTTCGACTTATGAGTAGCTTATAAGTAGCGTTTGTGGACGTGTGTAAGCGTCCACATATCGTGTGTAAAACTTATCCCCATCGCATGCGGAACGTGTGTCATACGCCGAGTACGTCGTAAAATTTTGAACATGTTTAAAATTTCTTGACGTACTCTACTTACTACGACGTATGATAGCATACTTTAGCATTGTACTCACGTATACCAAACTTACTCATACCGTATTTGACGTGCCCCAACGTTTTAGACACATTTTTCTTAGGTCGGCATACGCTGGCAAGATCGCCAAGGTGTGACCGCGATGTTGACACTTCCATTTCTACGGCAGTTATGATTCGAATCGTTGTGCGTCAGCCTTTTAATAGGCTACGTCACGACATCGTCGTCGATGCGTGCAACGCGCTATGCCTAAGTTAGACTATCGTTGGGCATCGGTTGTGTAGGCCGACAACAGGTTCAGCATTTGTTGGTATAAGTTATCTATAACACAACGAAACGTTCTGTGTCCGTTACCAATGCGTTATACATAAGACCAAGTCGCTATGAATACGTCCGAATCTTTAAAAAAAAACATCAAAAGTTCAACGTAAGCCAGCGTTTTACATACATTTTAATACGTTGCCATCGCTGGCTAAAACGTCAAGGTGTGACCGGGCCTTGAGATTCGTAGCAATATTTTAAGCAAAATTGGCATGAACAACATTGGGGCGAATGTTTAAAGACTCGGTACATTACTCGAAGGGCCGGAGTTTGATTTTCACGGCTGTTCCTGGAGTGGCGGGTCCTGAACTTCAGACGTCGCTCTTTAATTTAAGGGGACGGTGAGAGGATTTACCACTGTTAACGAGATCTGTTGGGCATACTAAAATAAATAAATTCTCTCCATGTATGGTAAATGTGCATCTCATTGTGCCTGTGTGAGGGAGTATTACAAGTCCTGATGACATATCACAATTCTCAGCATGAAACACAGACAAAAGAAGTGGGGCAATGAACCCTTACGGACGGGTTCTTCGCTCGTACTTTAAACAAATAAAAACAAAACTGTTTTAATGGTTCCAAAATTTAAATGATCAACAAAACTCTGAACCCTGTTACTAAGACGAATTCCACATGTACATATCAGTACGCATCTTCAAACACCATGTGACGGTATAGCAGCACAAGATGAGAAAACAAAACAAAGAAAGTTCGATAAGATGGCAGCAAGAGCGATGAACAGTCAACAAGTTCACGGGCTGACGTCAAATTCAACAAAACTAGATTTCTACGTGAATTTTAAATGCATTTTCATCTCCACAATGCCTTGTGTTTCGTTTTTAACAATAACTTTACCCTCGGAGCCGAACAGCACTGGCTTGACGGGCTGAGCGGCGTCTTCCCGTTTGCTCGAGTTAACACTGCTTTTGTACTTTGAGGCCCGCACACTCATTCACCGACCCTCGTGTAATCGGAACCTCAAATGTGACATTGAACGAATCCGCCGTGCACTCAGACAACCCAAAACATGCTGATCCTGTGCCGAAAGGAAGAAAAAATAATAAAATAACCAAACCCAACAGTGGAACGATCAGAAAGGAAAGCGCTCGAACACTGCTCGGGAACGTACATTTTTATCCGTATAAATTAAGTGGCTTCACTTGCTATGTTCATATCACTGGACTTTCCAAGCAGGATGGTTATTGCTCATGCGATAAGTGCCACGTTACAAACCATCAAGGGCACAAAAAAAACTCAATACAAACCATGCGGAGATACGACTAAATGTACAAAATTGGGGGAGGGGGGTGGGAGCGGGAGGGGGGGGTAATAAAATCAAAATCAATGTACTCTTTGTATTAAGGCATTTTATGATTCAGTTGCTTCTTGCATAAAGCTAAATTTCAAATAAACAATCGACATTTACATCATAGGATGCCTACCACCCACTCCCAAACCATCCCCCCCCCACCTTAAAGGAACTTAAAGTCAAGTTAGACGGTGTCCTTGGAAAGCTAAGAACGGTTGCAAATGTCAAGAGGAAGATGAGAACGGTGGGGTGTTCACGTGTTTCCTTGCTCTTTGGCTCTCTCTTTCCTGTTCACCTGTGGATGAAACACCAGAACACAATGACAACACAATCTCGCCTCAAAAAAAGAGACCACCTCTCATACCCCGTTTCTATTTAGAGGTCTTTTGAAGGTGTGTAGCTATTTCAGGTAAAGAGGGATAATTACAAGAAAGATCGATACAGAAACCGACTTAGCTACTAAAAAAAAAAAAAAACACGCTTCAGATTTTGGGCCGAACGTCGCACACCATAATCCTTCGGAAGGATCGCAAGTTTGGTGGTGGATTGTTGGTCTGTTCGTGCCGACATTCGAGGGGATGTTCTAAAAATGTTTGAAAATTTTTTTTAAAAAGAGTAGTCTGATCTGGGTTTTAAGTCGGGGTTTGGTGCTAGTCACTGGAGATTTTCCACCATTGTCGACGTTAAAGCCATTTCCTCTAAGACGCTGCGGGTAAAGCCCGGTAAATGCCATCATGCTGGTGGACAGAGCCCTCGGCAGTGGAGCAGCAAAGCCTGGAGCGTATCGTCGTCCAGTTTCATGGGCTGCGACCTTTATTCACCCGAGATGGCTTTCCATCCAGGACTCTTGGTAACAAGTTCAAGACATGTGTTTGTTCGCTTTCGAATTGTAGACTCACATGCATTTATGGATAGCCATCCGTTACTTTTATTGGAATTAGCCATCAGAGGTTTTCTTGGAATTGGAAAGGGACCGAGATATCTGCGATCATAAAGTGATCCCCAAGGGTAAGCCTCGCCCAGTGCCCGCAATCCAATGATGGCCATATTCTTTTCAGACCGTCATATGACCCTGGCCTTCAACATTTATAGATAAAGTGTAAATTAAGAAAATGTGTCCCCATCAACAATCGATCCATAAAACTCGACATCGTGAAAATAGGAGGAAAAATTTTCAAGTTATGATCAAAAAGATGTTTTCTTTTACTTCGGTCACAATCCAAACAAAGTTGGTCAAGGACACTAATCAAATATCAGGTGCACAACTTCACTATATTATGCAATAACATATTGGAAGGCAAAACAGTCTGAGATTCCACGTTGGCAAAATTCAGCGATGGCAAGGTAAACGGCTCACCTCCGGCGGGGGCTTTACCGACACGGGCTGGGTCGCGCGTCGTGGTGGTGATGGTTTCGGCTGGACTTGTTGCTCCATCATGTTGTAGTACGTGACTCCGCCATATACGTGCGGGTGTGCCTGCAAACAGGTTTGCAAAGAGGCTGCAGAATGCAAATAGTTCTCTCAAGCATTACTTGTATTTTTAATCAATTTGATTTTCCAAATGCTTTTTATTACCCCCCCCCTCCAGTTCCACAACTGGAACACAACACGTTCCACAACCTCCATTCTTTCCAGTTTACTATAAACTGAACAGCACACTATAAACTGAGCAACAAGAGAGGATTTTATCAACTGAAATCTGATGAAAGCATGTTAGGTACTGTGGCCCTTTTTTGCCCCCGTGAAGCGCCAACGCTCAAAGACATCAGCTGCACCTTGCATCCCGCAGCAGTTAACATGCACGTACAGACTCTCTCAGTTGATAATGCCCCCGACGCCTGGCCTTCACGAAGACGGTGAAAGAACAGATTACACAGCGCAGGTAAACCCATCCACTGCAGAATCACGTGACCAGCATTGCTGGGTTTTGTAGGGGTGAACAGACAAAACCTTGTATTGCTAGCTTAACTATAACATCGAAAGTTGATGAACATAAATAAAAAGTAAAATAAACCTCGTTCTGGAGTTACATCATGTAAACATCATGAGTGATACCTGTGTTGGGAACAAATGAGGAAGTGGACTCGGACTGTAGGGAAAGCTGGAGCTGGGAAGCGGAGTCCCAGGGTACCCGGGCAGCATTCCACCAGAAAAGTACCCCGGATTAAGTAGTGGTCCAGGGGACTGCCCGGGTGAAACGGAGACCGGCGATGGGTATAGGTGGCCAGCTGGTGGGTGTGGGTGCAGCACTACGCAGATAGGAAGCGGAGGAAAAAATTATAAATGAAAAGCAACATTAAGTCATTGCCAAAAGAGGGACATAACTCGATCCCATCATTAAGTTACACATCGACACCATCGTTCTAACCTATCCTCTCATCACCAAAATGATGAAAAGGTCTCAAACTGCCAAGGTTTGTTCAACAGGATGTCTAAAAACAAAAAACAAATTAAGGTTCCAAAACAAAAACAAAACTAATGAAACAGGATACAACGATGGTGTTTGCTGCACATTAAAGAACATTGTCAGAGTTGTATTGACTTTTCCCCCATTTTCAGGCACCTCCTGTGACACGCGACATCACATTTACTGCAAATGGTGCCCCCGCAAGAAAAAGCACAATGTGCTGCCTGGCTTATGGAGATCGAATCAGCCACACAGGTTCAACAAAGCTTCAGGACAACCGACGGAAGGCAGCCACCATCGATAAAAACGATTCTTGAGTGACATGAAAAGTTCCTGAAGACTATTAGCATCCTGCAGAAGAAGGGGGCAGGTTTGAAACAAGGCTGCAACAAGCATCCTATAAAGGAAGGGGACAGGCCGGCCAAGGACAAGTAGTGAGGATGTTGAACAACATGTTCGTGAGTCATTGCAGTGCAGCCCCCACAAGTCCACTTAGACTACCGCCAAGGGGCTGCAGATACTCAAAGGTACACATCGTGCTGCACACGTAACCGCAGCTGTACGTGTGCATACGAGGTTCGGCTGGTGCAGGCACTGAAGCTGAATGACGACACGCAGTACATGATGTTTCCAGTGGACATTTTGAAACGCTTAAATGAAGACGGATTCCAAGGACGTGTGCTCTTCTCAGATGAGTCAACTTTCCACGTTTCGGGGAAGGTTAACAGACAAAACGTCAGGATTTGGGGCTCTGAGCCTCCCAATGAGATCTGAGAACTTGGGCAAGACAGCTTAAAGATGAACATGTGATGTGGACGAATGCACAACCGAGTCATTCAGCCATTCTTCTTTGCTGAAGTCACTATGATGTCTGAAAATGACTTGGATATGTTGGAGAACTTTGTACTCCCACAACTGGCTGACGTGCAAGCAAAAGTCATTTAGCTACAAGATGGACTTCCCCTATAAGAGTCTGATAGGACGAGAATTCCTGAATGAACACTTCAATGATCGATGATTGGGTGCAGCGGTCCGATTCTGTGGCCACCGTGTTTGTCAGACATAACACCTCTGGATACTTTTCCGATGGGGTATTTAAAGGATGTGGTGTTACCGATATTGTGGATCGGAGGAAGACCGTAAAGGCAGGAATGCTGATCCGAACATGGAAGAAAATAGAGCGATGATTATTAATGATTACCTTGACAATAAAACTTTGAGAAATGTTTATACCCCAGGCACGCAAAAAGATTGGGTTAAGCAACTGGTTCATGTTCGTCCGTCCGTCTATAAATGTCAGTTTATGACCGAAGAAAAACTTATTTGAATTGAATGTTATATTTTGAAAACAAATTGGAACATGAATCGGAAAACAAACTTGTCGTTTTACAGTACTTTAGCTCTGAATTTGTCCCAATCGCACATGCGCAGAGAGGAGTGAGATATTATATTGACTTTATCCACCTGTCTGGCTCAAACAAAATTGAAAATCATTCCAAAGAGGAAACTTACTGGTTTTAAGGACTTTACAAAGGACACAAACAACAGGCATGAAGAACTCATGTCATGTGTTCGGTTAGGTGGTGTAAAAGCAACTACGTTATTGGTGGTAAATTCCAGAATTAATTATTTTTTTATGACTTTTACAATCTTTATTTTATTTTCATTGAATTATATGCTTCAACACTGGAGAACATAAATCACCTTCTTATAACTTCCAAGAACCTCCAGTTTTGTAGTACTTGGACATGTTAAATAGGGTGGTGTACAAGACTGCTTCAATGGCCCAAAACTTCCAGATTTATTTTTAAACAATCTATAAAATCATTATTAGCCCCCACTGGACTTAGTCCAAAATGAGAGCTTATGGATTTGGTCTCAATTTTCGTGTGCGTGCATGCGCGCATGCATGCATGCGTCCGCAACCATATCTCGGACATGTGTGGACCGATTTTATTTGTACTTGACACAAAGACAACACATGATGGTATACACATGCACATGAATTTGGAATGGTGACTTGTGGACACCCGGAATGAACTACACTGCAAATATAATTTGCTTAGTAAGAAAATATTTCTTTAAATAAAAGTTTTCTTGAAAGAAGAAAACCATGAGAAACCTTATCCTTCAGCGAGACTGCATGTTGCACTTCACAAACAAGGACGGCACTCGACCTCCGCCAGGATGAACACTTTACAACTTTACATTGTGTGTCCCACTGATAGGCCGGATCTGCATCAGAACCTTCACCAAAAGCGAATCACCTTGTTCTTGTCACCTACCCAATTCATCCACAAAGTTTCGTCCGAATCCGTCCATAACTTTTTGAGATATCACGTTAAATATCGTTTTTGGCCCATCCCTCAATGGTGAAGAATCACTTGAAAAAAAATTACCAGATCCAAATCTTCATCAAGATCTAATTAATTCGTCCTTGTCAAACACCCAAGCTGTCCACCAAATTTTGTCCGAATCTGTCCGTCTGTGAGCAGGACATCTTAAAAATTATGGACGAACAGACAAACAAACAGGGGTGAAAACATCCTCTGTGCACCTTCGATGGCAGAGGTAATTAAATAGCTGTTATGGGACTCGATCTGTGCTTCGCTGCTTCAAGTTGAGGGGTTTAGTTCACACTTAACCGACTTATTCTGATCACAAGTAAACAGTTCCGTGGTATGCCGTCCTGAGGAGACCAAATGAGTCCGAAACATGGTCGGCGGCTCCGCATTCCTCCACTTGTGACCATTCCAACCTCAGTCTTTAAAGACCTGAGTAACCCTGCGGAAGCCAGGCAATCGGTATTGGAGGCGACGTTGCGGATGCGCATGCACACGACATTCAGCATCATTGTATAATGCACGAGTGTTGTTCGAGTTAGCCTTCCGTTGTGATCACCTCCATCCACACCCACTGGAATGATTTTTTTTCTCCATTATAATCATCGTTACCAGTGCGATGAGGAACTCGGTCCTTAATTCCCTATTCTTTAGAAGATCAGATTTTTTTTTGGACAACTTTTATAAGTACATAACCCAAATAGCATTAGTAGATAAAATGTTTAAAAAGCAAAATTGAAGCCCAGACAACCAGGGTTCTGAGGCCTCAAAGCCATGTTACAGTACCGGGATGGGGGAGGCTCATGTTGGGTGGAACCATCACGCCCTGTGGGCTCACATTAGGCTGCTCTCCATGCCCATATATCGGTCCTTGGTAAGGTGAACCTACCACGCACACGAGGAAATAATCAAAGAAATTCAGCAGCACCGCATAAAACAAACCATGAACATCGACCAAGCTCAACCCGTCAGCCCTCTTGGATATACACATGCCACAACTGAAAGCACAGTACAAATCCTTTCATCATATTTAACTCGACCATTTCAAACTAGGTATGGTTGTAAGCGCAGAAGTGAGGACACAACTGGCATCCCAGAAGTTCTACGTTCAAGTCCAACTGAAGGTAGTATCGTATTGTGACGGCTAAGAAACCGGCCCCCAGGTGAATGAACATCCACGACACGTTGGAGTTTCCCAGTCAGTTATATCGTTAGTATATGTGTCCAGACAGGCCCCCACCAATTGTCTAAGGGGAAACAGGGTATATGGTTTGTGTGGGCTCTAGTCGGTCTTCCTCCTACTTAATTTCCTTCCTGTTCTTCCTTTAATCCTCCATTAAATCCTCCTTTGTTTATGGCTCATATGTAGTGGTTGTCACTTAATGTACCACACAGTATAATTTGGTTCTCCCTCTTTACCAAATTACCATTTACCATTCTGCAAGTATTTATTGGATACAACCCGTTATTCATAAATCCCTGTCTTTCTTTTTTTTATTAACGCTCTCGTACAGCATCACACACAACCACACTCAGAAAAACAACACCACAGACAACCAAAATTCACATGACGAAGGAGGGAACAACGTTCCTGTTTTCAAACGTGCTGGGCGGGAAACCCCGTTGGAGAAGAGGTAGCGATGTAGCATCGACTCGGGGGAGGACTTCAACTCCGGGATAATTGACAGCCAAAAGAGGTGTTGGCCGGTGAGCAAACCAATGAGGATGTACTGTCGCAGGTCAAGGGACAAGCTACGACCTTTGCTCCCAGCAACTCTGTTCCCCCAAATCAACGCCCTGTTTAAGCTGCTAAAAAGGTGGAGCGCGCCAGGGATCCCGCTGTTGGAGCGCGCCAGGGATCCCGCTGTTGGAGCGCGCCAGGGATCCCGCTGTTGGAGGGAGGAGTCCGAGAAGCCCCCCTTGTGGTGAACCCCGAACACCAGTTCCGTAACAGCATTAAGGACTTGTGAGTCTAAGCCTTTGTAAAACGAATTAATCTCAGGATTATTTGGTCACAAAAACATCAGAAAAACCCAGCTGGCTCAAGAAAAACAAACAGAGAGGGGAAAGTGTTTGCCCCAGTTGGCCTGGCTTACACATAATAATCGTCCAGACTACATGGTTAACAATTAATGAACATCGTATCCAGTTTAAAAGGGCCACTGCCATGACCTCACCTACTTGCACAAAAGGTTTTGGAGGATCCCAAATAGTATCAATGGTTCCCATAAAACATACACTTCAACACTTATTATCCACACCAGAGGGTATTGCATTTGAGTCCGTTTCTTTGTTAGTCTCAGTCAGTGAATGAACATACTTACTCGGGTTATAATACGCGTCTTCCATAAGACCCATATGCATTGGGGGTGGGGCTCCCGAAGGTGGTACTCCAGGAGGGGGTGGAGCTCCAGGATGTTGGCCTGCTCCGGCAGAGGGCAGGGGTGGTGCACCTGGGGGTGGCCCTCCACCATCAGGAAGTTGGCGGTTGCGTTGAGAAGAATAACGCTTAACACGCATGCCCTGTCCTACCTGTACGGGAAATACACGCATGCTCTCAAAAGGATTTAAGGTGACAACAGACAATGGGAAATGAGAGGAAAGCCACATTTAACATTGACATGCACAATGACTTGAGATATCTAAATTCACATCATCAGTTGTTTGTTTCATCCGTATGCTGCTCTTTATTGGATCAGATGACAATGAAAGTTTTCATAGACTTCATCCATTGTGTTGAAAAGCAGTGGATATAAAATAAAGCAGAAGGTAAATAATTGTACAAATCTGCAAGGAAGTGAGTGAGTGATGAGGAGGATCTCTCAAGAAGAGAAATGGCCTTGAAATATCAGAAGAAAGTTATTAGCAACATTGTGCTCGTTATTATTTTGTAGAAATGCCATTACAAAGACTCCAATAAGTGAGTGAACATGCAAAATCACAGCCATTGTGTTTTTGGCTGTTCCTTAAAAAATAAATAAACTATACCATCAGAGATGGGGAATCCCCCGCCATTGAATGAAAAAGGTCATACATATTCCAGATAATGAGGGAGGTGAATTTGAAACAAGACACCATTTGGTCATCATCTCGAAAAAGTTCCCCAGGGGTGAGGAATGTAGTAACCAAAAATAATTGAAATCAGATAAGCGGTTTTCCATTTATTACAAAACATTTTTTTCAAGATGGCCGCCCCAGTCGGCCATCTTGGATCTAGCCACGCCCAAAATCAATAGGGTTCTTCCTTTTCAGGTGGTACATGTGTGACCCAAATTTCAAATAGATATGGCAAACAGTTTATGAGTTATCGCACTCACAGCTGTAAATGTTGACGCCGCCCCAGTCGGCCATCTTGGATCCGGCCACACCCAAAATCAATAGGGTTCTTCTTTTTCAGGTGGTACATGTGTGACTCAAATTTCAAATCGACATGTCGAACAGTTTATGAGTTATCGCACTCACAGCTACAAATGTTGATGCCCGGACGGACGGACGGACGGACAGCCGGACGCCCTGGGTGACAACAATATCCCCCTTCCGCCACGTGGCGGGGGATAATAAAAACTGGCTATTCAACTCCATGGTCAATCCATTATCAGGATAAAATGAAACCAGTAATCCACCAAATGTCACATGTCACATGCAATCATCTTTCTCACGGCTAAAATGAGAGAGATTGCTACCAAGGTAACTTCGATATTTTTGAATGTTTTCATACAAAGTAAACTAAAATCAATAATCAATGCTAACAAAAAATTACTTTGAGCAAAAATTGGTGCTTAATAAATACGCAGAGTCTCACCATGTCATCCACTCTATATTGTGCATTCGAGGTATTCGGGGGCACGTCGTTGATACCTGCGTGGCAAAAATGTTCAGACAGCAAGCACAGGTGTGATTGTTGCAAAGTTCTCGTTACTTTTTGGGAGGTAAAATCTGATGTGGTAATATAAGTTTGATTGCAATTTTCAAAATGTGAGCCGGTCTGTTTGGCATTGTCATTCCGAGGACGCAGTTCCCGATATCATCCTATATGGTAACTGTATCACCTACTTTAGACAGGCAGACACACACACACACACACACACACACACACACACACACACACACACACACACACACACACACACACACACACACACACACACACACACACACACACACACACACGTCACTTTTAGGTTATCCTGACATGTTACCTTTCGCCTCATTTATTGCCTTCCAAAAAAAAACTAACAAATAAAAATTTTATGATTTTTTTTTTCCTTTTACAAGAACTCTGCGAGATCGAAAATGACAACCCACCTGATGCCTCATGCCTCATGTGAGCAATATGATGCCGTTGATTCCAGCTCGAAGACCCAAGGCCCATTTGAGCAATGCCCTGGCCAATGTTTGCCAACTCATGGTCGCCTTGGTTCCTGAGATCCCAGTCCTTCACCGGCAGCGACACATGCTGTTTGAGTGGCGCAACTGTCTGCACAGCCTGAGGACGAGGGTGTGCGAGTTCTTGTGAATCGTGTTCCGTGAGGGTTGCAGCCACCGGGGGAGCCACTTCGATCAAGGCCTGACGATCTGCCTCCAAGCCCTTAATTCGTGAACGTCGCACACGCGAATAAGATTTTTTCTCCGTCACTTTGGGTGCAAGAGGGGCCTCTGCCGATCGGAGTGTCGCCAAATCTTTATTTAAAACATCAGCATGTCCTGCACAATTGACATCAAGTAACAAGGCAGTGTGATGTTGAGGAATGCTCCTTTGAGGCCTATCCTCGTTCTCGGCTGGATGCCAGTTATCCATGGACTCGTCCACTTTGTAATTACCTCCCCGGTATTCTTTTGGCTTTCTAATTCTCTGTTTCTCGTCCTGTAAACCCTTTGACCTGTAAGAGGTCTCCCTGGAGATTGCAACATCCTCGTCCTGCTCGTTTTGCCAGGTCTTTGACGATCTCTGCAAGTGCTCTTTTTTCTGTGAGTAAGCGGGTCTGCTTTCTTCCGTCCACTCACGATCACTCTGTTGAGGGTATCTGCAACAAAACAAGTTTAAAGAAAAAAAAGATAGTGAAAAACACACACACACACACACACACACACACACACACACACACACACACACACACACACACACACACACACACACACACACACACACACACACACACACACACACACACACACACACACACACTTCCCCTCCAAACCCTCAGGCATCAATCCCCTCCCCGTACCCAAGCCTTCAAACTCCCTCCTCCCAATGCCTCCATCCCACCGAAAGTCCACCCCCCTCCCCTCCTCTTCCAAAGCTGTCCCGTCTTTCCTGTCACCTTCCTCCTGCTCATAAAACCAAATGGCCATTCCCACATTGAAACAGCAGAATATGCACCGTTTTCTGCTCTCCTATCATACCATCACCGACTTCACTGAAACCCGTCACAGTCGCCTGTTGAACTCACAATTTGAGAAAATAGTCGGAAATAATACCAAACCTGCATAACCTCCACCAGTAAAAACACTGCTTGAGAAAAAAGGTATTTCTAAGTGGTTCTAAAGGGTACCTAAAGTATAGAAATTGTCGATGGAGTCAGGCGAACTGTCCAACGAACAGGTGGAACTCGCATGCACGCACAGACACACGCACAGCTCCGTTTATAGTATAGACAAAACTTTAAATTCCAAGCTAAATCCGTTTTCTCCTTTCTCCTAATCTTTTTTGAAGGCAGGAGGCAGTTAGAAGGTGTCCAATGAGCTTAAGTTCCCTGGTGGTCAATGAACAAATAAATGGTGTAACTCAAGTTTCAGAGAAAGCCAAATTGACGTCACTTCAACATTCGAACAAATTGGACTGACAAACAAGATCAGAAACCTAAAACAAGACATTCATTTCCCATTCAAAGACGAAAAGTAACCAAAGTTGATCATTTTCAAGCTCAGCTCAAGATAACGTGTCCAGTTATGACGACAGCCCAAAGGCTGGTTTGAGCACACCTGGGTTTCCTTTGAGCACGGATGCGTCCACGTGCAGCCATGTTCCCAAAGCGGATGTCATAGCCGTACACCGAAACAAGCTCTGCACTGGATTTCGGCAACTGCTCATCCTCACAGTAGAGGTCATGTTCCCATCGGCCCTCATCCTTCCACAACTTGCGACCCCTTGCCTTGGCCCTGGGACAAAAATTGAGAACAGCGATGGTAGGCTATTGAACTGCGAGGAGACACAAGCAGACGCTGGAAAAATGCATCATTGAGGTTTACCTGGCGTCATCTTCCTTCGTCCCTCCCCGTATGTCATGCTCAAAGAACAGTCCTTTCCTGGGCACGTAGGCCGGGTTCTGCTTGTCTTCATCGGCGTCTGGATTCTTATTAACGTCCTTATTCTCGGCCTCCTCATCTTCCTACAGGAAAGGGAAGACAGACCGAGGAAACAAACCGCTTTATTAACAAAAAGATGCAACCGACAGTGATACTAATGTTTTGGAAAGAAATGTGCAATGAGTCACAATTCCCTTAAGTGGCTTTTTGCTTTGTGAGGGAAAAGAATGCAGAAAAATAAATAAATCTGATTCGACATTGTCCAAGGTCATCTGTAGCCTGAAGACCTACCAGTGGATGCAATTTGAATGCACCTTCAATCTTTTCATGCAAAGAGACAATGAAAACAACACCAGTTCCCTGCATTAAACACACTTTCTCTTGGTAAGATGACCTGTCAAATCAATCTCTGAAAGTCTACGACTCGAATAAATTAATCTTCGTCTTTATTTGGATGTAGCATTATTGGCTGAAGGCGTGGCTGTGCCGCTGATGCAATGCCCCCATTACCAGCCAGCTGGTACTCATTTTTGTCGACCTCGGAAGGACGACAGACTGAGACGATGGTGTAAATTCAATAACCCGACAAGGGGCTTGAAATCCAGACCCTAAGACCTTTTGGCAGCCACCTTAACCATGAAGCCAACACTAGGCTTCCTTGACTCGTGATATACAGGGAACCCAAGTTCAGATCCCATCTACCATATGGTTACATAGAAAAGGGGAAGGAGGGGGGGGGGATCCAAAGCTCAACCTAGAAGGGCTTCGGTCCACCTTCTGAAACTCGCATGTGGAGATAACAACCAACAACAACCTGTGCAGCACATAACCTGTGTGAAGTCGTCATTAAACCATTCATCTGTCATATGCACCAGATAACACCACTGGTAGTTGTGTGATGAGGAAATAGATTTGTGTTTCGCACATAAAAGGTTCCCACTCAAGGTGAATAGAAAAGGGACACAAGACAAACCTGGCCATCCAAACTGTCTTCCACATCACCATCCACCTGCTCACTGCTCTTGGCTTCCTTGGATGCACTTTTCTTGATCTTGACAACTTCTTTAACCTCAAAATCATCCTCACGATCAGAAATCTCCTCCTCACCCTTGGCAGAAAAATGAAAACCATAAATACATCATCAACATTTTTGTTACCTTCATCAATAATAAAATTAGTATTCTCAGTCACACAGTGGAAGACAACCTGTGATAATAGTAGACCAGCCAAAATTTGAAGTCCCCTACAATTTTTTTTTTTGCGGCATTGCTTGTTAATCGCAGGCATCCATGTTGGTTCATTCCACTGTGGCAAGGTAAAAAGAATGTGGGTGGATGCCATTGCCAAATTTAAATTTCAAGGTCATTTTGAAGGTCACCAAGGTCATTGCCGGTCGATTTTGGGGTTTTGCCTATTTTGATGAAACCGGTGCCTATTTTATTAAACATATCAATAAAACCAAAGCTTGCATATTATAGCAAGTGTATTTTTGCATTGTGAATGGTTAAACTGAAAATATACCTTAATTTACAGAGTTTTAAGAGAATAAAAGGCAAACATTGCCATTTTTATGTTATATTCTTATAGGTATTTTACATGTCCAATGTCGCTTTGTTCTCAGTACTACCAGAACTTGCACACCATTAACATCTTGTTATTTTCTTTCCAGTTGGAGATAGGCAGGCTTCCTGCTAAATATGTACCAGATGTAGTGCATATAGCAGTGTGCTAGGTGTTCTTGTTGATCGTTGTTACATGGTTATAACCACTGTGCACACTGTATTTTCAGATCGCTAGAAACTTCCACAGTTTGAAAGCAGTAGTATAGTTGCCAACCATGGACCCTGTATCAATTATCAAGCGTAAAAGAGAGAGAGAGCAAAGACACAGACAAGCTCTCATGTCTTTTTTTGTCAGAGCAGTTCACGTGACCTCCGCACAGCATCCACAGAAGGAAAAAAACAGAACAAGGACAGTCACTGATCAGAGGTGAAAACTGGGTGACACCACCAATATATACATCCTTGAGAGACTTTAGGTGCTTTCAGAGGAAGAATTCCATGCAATGGAACACAGGTGGCACAAAACCTGCTACTCCACATTCACCTCTGAAAGCAAGCTAAGCAGACTAAAGAAACAGCGCCAGTCATCAGCACAGCCAGCATCCCATCATGGTCTTGATCCATGCTTCAGCACTACTTCAGTACCCACCGAGCAATGAATTGGTCCCTATGCATGTTTTGCCAAGAAGAGGGCAAAATAAAAGTTCACAGGGTGGAAACTCTGGAGAAGTCTACAGAATTGATTGAGCGTTCCAAACTTCACCCGGTGATGAGTTAAAGATTGTCAGGAGTCAGCGACCTGATAGCAGCTGAAGGTTGCTATCATCTTGCTTGTTTGGTATCCTTTGAAAGACACTCTGCAAGACCAGGATCAGCCAGGGAATCACAACAGCCAGTGGAGTATGAGTGCATGGTGATGATATGCAGAGACTTGTGTGTAGGTTTTTCTCGTGGTCATGTGTATGACATGAGTGACGTATATGACAGATACGAGAGGATGAGCAGTGAAATGGGCAAATGTGTACCACCAAAATACCAGTCCAGGAGAACAACTTTCTATTAAGTGGTTCAAGAGCTCGTTGGACCAAAGGCTAGTTATGTGAAACCTCTATCCAGGGGATCACTCCTGATGTACCCCGGTGAAAGTCAGATTTCTTGATCTCCAAAACACTGACAAAATCCATAGAGCATGGAATGTTCTCATCAGAATCGGAATCAGCTGAAGATGAAGACGGTGGAACACTCAAGTTTGCACAAGGCAACATCTTTCAAGAGATGGTGCACGTTGCCCTCAGAGTCAGGCAGGATCTGCTCGACACACCAGGACACTCGAGCACATGGCATGGACTTGATCAAGAGCATGTTGATCAAGTGATCCCAGAGAGCTTGTATATGTTCCTTCGCTTGCTCTTTGGGGGGCATAAATAACCTTTATGAGACAGATGAAGACAATACGATCAAACAGACTGTATGTTCAACCAGAGAGTTTGTGTCAAAGCCACCCAATGCTCGCCTGTTTATACATTTATCGTTTTTAAAAGACTAGTCTAATAATATTTTTTTTAAAGCATTGCAGTGGTCTAATCCAAATAATTTTAAAGCAATATATGTATTTGTATATTGTAATCAGTAAAAAATAGTGTGGTAGATAAAAACATTAGAAAGGAAATAACTTGCACCAAAAACTTTAACATTTTTACGCTGACGCTCAAGCTCACGCTCACGCTGACGCTCAAGCTCACGCTCACGCTGACGCTGGGGGTATCGCTATAGCTCTCTGTTCTTCAAACAGGCGAGCTAAAAAAATCACACCAAAATACACAAGTGTGTGTGTGTGTGTGTGTGTGTGTGTGTGTGTGTGTGTGTGTGTGTGTGTGTGTGTGTGTGTGTGTGTGTGTGTGTGACTGCAATCCATTCGGTCGTTACTTATCCAATCTCAACCAAACTTGACAGTCGGACTAAAGGTCTCATGATGGAGGTTGTCACGACTTCATTTGCCCCCCTTTCCAAGGAGGTTTTCCGCCTTGGGTGAAATCAATGGTAAGGTGTATGACTAGCTTATCGTGGGGTTTGTTGGGGCAAGCCTACCAGAAGTAAACTGGAAGGGTGGCGACATCGCCACGTATGCCTCTATCCACATTACCACATCATCATACTTGTACCAAGATCGATTTAAATCTCTGAACCCAGATTTAAAAATATTAAATGATTCTGGCTGCCAGACCATGCGCCCGATCAGGTTGAAATTTAAAACATATATTCCCCATGAATATTAGATCATAATTGTTATGTTTCACGTCACTTGATGAGGCGGTTCAAGAGAATTGTTTTTAGAGTTTCATTCAATCCAATATGGCTGCCAGACCATATGACCTATTAATTATTTGTGAAGACCCTGATATCCCCAAGTCTTGGGGAACATATGCATGAAGCTTCCCCTCGATCTGTCCAGCTGTTCTGGAGAAGATTAATTATTTTAAGTTTTAGGGTAAATCCAATATGACTGCCAAACCATGTGACCTATGACATCATAGGTGGAGAACATTTTGTTCCTCATGGATAGGCAATTATACATGTAAAGTTTCCCTCGATCTGTTCAGCCGTTTCGGAGATGATTTTTGAAAGTTTTTAATGTAAAAAAAAAAGAAAAGAAATAAAAACCACATGACCAATGACATCATCAATTATGTTTTCCACCATACAATTTAGCCCTCAATGACCCTCAAAAATTTTCATACCGATCAGATAAAGCGTTCGACATGCAATTGTGACCATAATGAAGCCACCTATGACATCATCAAAAAAACAAACAAACACTTGTTCCCCGTGAGAAGTACTTCACATGTGCCAAGTTTCAATATTTTTCCATGGAGCGGTTTCAGAGATACAGAGGTCCAAAATTTTTCCTTTTTTTCCAACATGCTGCTACACCTCATGACTTATAATGTCATAATTATCATCAAAACATTCTATATAAGTAGTTACACCGATGATGAAAATTTTGAATCAATCAAATTAGGTGTTGCCGAGAAAACAGAGAAAACCAGCATGGACGTACGAATGAACAACCTGAAAACATACTGCCTCTGGGAAATTCATTGGCGGAGGCATGAAAATATTATAAACCACAAACACATACGATTACCTTTTAAACAGTCGCTATTGTTGTTCAATACCAAACTGAAATAAATTTGGAGGAATTCCGAGATCCTTGAGGCATTCTATGCTTAACGCGTCCACCACAGACTAACTGACTCGAGCCTAGATGTACTGTAACCTACATACCCCAGAGAGGATCACACCATGACCCTGCTGCTCCCGTAGGATTCGAATCCCGACCCAGTTATAAACAGTCATCTTTGTGTTTCACAGGCAGGGTGATTCATCAATGTGCGTCCCATGTAATTATATTTTATTTTTCTGTGTGTTATACTGAATCTGGGTGTTCTGTCTGCTGGCATGAGTTGGTGGATGTTAAAGATCCCAACGTGCAGAGTAGGTGAGCTATTGCTGGAGCCCTGAACAAACTCCGACATTTCTGCCATAACTACTGCTGGGAAGCCAACGACAAACCACCCAGTGTAACCCTCGCCAATAAACTACTTCAGCAGCACCGACGCTCTGTCACAGAGTATGGTACATCAGAATCAGAATTATTACGTGTGCACGTAGGATGCACCCCAACCTCTGCTTGCAGATTGCATGTATAACCCACGAGTGTATATATTCTGTGCATACATGTGACACGCATGGCAGTTGGTCACCTTACTGGTGGACCACGAGTACAGGTTGTCCCATATCATATCTATGACAAACACAATTTATCGACAATATCAGAATAACTTACCACATTGGAAGCAACTTCTTCGGCACTTTCATATTCAGAAAGGACAACTTCTGCAAATAGAAATTCAGTGTACAAATCACATTTTCCACTGAATAAAAAGGAAAGCACAACAACCATATTAACCCTTCTCAATATCAACTGTAATCCACATTTCGAGTCAGGACAGAATCCGTTACAAAAGGATTTTTAGAATTGTGCAGTGGTGTGTAGTGATCTGCATTAAACTTTTATTATCACATAATTGGTCGATATTCTTTCCATCATGAAAACTGTTGCCTGACGAAGATACTGATGCTAATGCTCAGAGGGAGAGAGAAAAAGTGAGATGTACAGCTGAGTGATTTGAACCTCCACCACCTTGCGGGGAGGTGGGGCAGTATCTTGCCGATTTGTTGTCAGTGTTGTATTAACTAGTGCGGGCCCGTAGGCGCGTGCCCGTACGTGCGTGGCCGTACGTGTGTGGCTATACGTGAAAAAAAATAATAAACGTTCAAACCGCATGCCAGAAACAACAACCACTCCTTCAATCTTGCGTGGCTGTAAAAATAAAAAATAAAACCTGCAAAAAAAAAAAAATTTCAAACCGTGTCCCACAAACAACAACCACACAGGCCGTTCCTTCGCTCTTGCGGCCCATACGTGCATGGCGGTAGTACAAAAAAAACAAACTTTCAAACCTTGGGAAAGAGGTGTTTCCCTTGGGAAATTTCAAACCTTGGGAAGAATTAATAATTTGCACAATTAATTCAAACCTTGGGAAAAAACAGCTTTCAAACCTTGGGAAAAAACAGCTTTCAAACCTTGGGAAACACTTGGGTAACAGCTGAAATGGATGAAAAAGAATGATATCAAACTTTGAAAAGGCACATACTCAGGTCCCCAGCGTCAATTGTGACGTCATATGAAACGAAGAAGAAGAATTGTGACTTCAATCGTGGAAAAAAAAACAATAAATAAAAGAAGAATTGTGACGTCAATCGTGATGTCATAGCACCGTGTCCTGTCATTGGTTGATAAATAAATGGCCATAACTTGGGAAACAATTGTCCGATTAATATCAAACCTTGAAAAGGCACATACTCAGGTCCCCAGCGTCAATTGTGACATCATATCAAATGAAGAAGAATTGTGACATCAATCGTGCAAAAAAAAAATTTGTGACGTCAATAGTGGTCATATCACCATGTCCTGTCATTGGTTGATTAAACAAATAGCCGTAACTTGGGATCCGCTTGTCCGATTAATATCAAACCTTGAAAAGGCACATACTCGGGTCCCCAGCGATATTCCTGGCAAGTTTCAATTAGATCGGACCGGGGTTGTCGACACACGGCGGTCGCAGACACACACACACATACAGACAGACACAGAGATTGCTGGAATTATAGATAGACTAGTACGTGCTCGTAAAAAAATAAAATAAAATAAAAAAATTAATGAATAAATATTCAAACCGTGAGCAACAAACAAACAACCACACAGGCCGTTTCTTCGCTCTCACGTGCCCGTACGTGCGTGGCCCGGAAGTTCGCATATTATTCGCAGTTACGATTATTCGCAATTTAGTTTTAATACCCAATTCTTCAATTCGCGCCAACATATTTACCTTTTCGCAATGTCGTGGCAAGGAAAAACAAAAAGAGAAGAGAAGAGAGACAAAAAAATTTTACTTCCTGGTTCAGAGCATACCAGCACTCTGATGTTACCGAAATTTATGCACCGTCTAATATGAAAACGATCATAACTTGGGGCATTGTGTTTATCTATAAATGCGCATAAGAAATCGAGAAATTATTAGAATACACGAAGTCATCATTATCCGGAAGCCCGTATGTTGTAACCCGTAATGGGGAACGCGGCTGAGCTTCCGTTCCCCATCGGCCATGCCCACGCAACAACGTGTCTTGTCATTGGTTTGATAAATAAATGGCCATAACTTGGGAAGCACTTGTCCGATTAATATCAAACCTTGAAAAGGCACATCCTCAGGTCCCCAGCAATATAGCTGGCAAGTTTCAATTAGATTGGACTTGTGGTTGTCGAGAAACAGCGCTCACGCACGCACGCACGCACGCACGCACACACACACACTGCTGTAATTATAGATAGATGAGAATAAAAGTGTCACAGATCCAGGTTCAAGGTTCGCCACAAGGGGAAGCGCTTGGGTCCCTCTCGAATGCCTGGTCCTGAGGCCACCAGCCGTGGACAACTACATGGCCCGGCGGGTTGCTAGTCAAACACGAATGTCGATTGGTACCGCAAATCCTTGCAGGGTTCTCACAACTTTGAGTGTTACCTTTCTGTTGGATTGGCAGGATCAAGGGGGATAGTGCCCTCGAAAAGTACTTGTCCTGTCTTACCTGATTAGGTGCAGCCGAGTGGACTTGTTAGCTACGTACCAGCTAACTGCACTTGTACACTGTGTCGGACCAATGGAGGAAAGGACAACTGAAAGATTTGAAAGAACAACCAGCAACAATTTTTACAACCAGCAACAATTTTCACACACACACACACACACACACACACACACACACACACACACACACACACACACACACACACACACACACACACACACACACACACACACACACACACACACACACACACACTTCCCCTCCAAACCCTCAGGCATCAATCCCCTCCCCGCACCCAAGCCTTCAAACTCCCTCCTCCCAATGCATTTGTCCTTACACACACACACACACACACACACACAATTACAGTTCTTTATTCACCAAGCAAGCAGTAGATAAAGTGAGTTTTTTCAGACAAAAGGCAAAAGACACAGAGGAGCAGACTTAACACTAACACGTATTTTTAGACAATATTATTTTGACAAAAGACATATGGCCATCATTCAATCTGAGAAGAAGAAAAGAAGAACTGAGAAGAAAGAAAAGATCGGAGTATAGGGTTGACCCCCTCCTTCACCTCACAAAACCTTACAGGGATATGCCAGTCCAAATAAATATACGAGGGGGAAGAGGATAGGAAAGATTGGGAGTGGAGTGGCGATGCGGTGCGATGGGATGCACAACCATATCTCAGAGGCATCCAGCACGAGCAGGCAAGTGCTATCCAGCATCCCAGATATGCCGACGGCACGCTGCTCTGTACCTGAGACAAGCAGCAACACACAAACCAATCCGCGTTCTGCGATTCCTATTCTGCTCTCCTCCACATGATGGGCTCTTTCCTTATTTCCTCCGCACGCTGAACTCCTTTCTGCTCCTCCCCGGACAAGTTGTTGGCTTAATGGTGAGGGTGGCGGGCTTTGGATCCTAGGTTCCCGAGTTCAAATCCCGCTCAGCTGTTGAATTAATACTAGGTGGGGTTAACTCGGCCTGTCATCCTTCCGAGGTCGGCAAAATGAATGCCAGCTTGCTGGTATACTGTGTCGGAGTGGCAACCCATCCAGGATTGTGCCCAATAACCAAGGAGACTGTTTAAGCAGCACCAACGCTCTGCACAGAGTATGGTCCCAATCTCCTCCTCTCTAGACAAGCTTTGAGGAGACTCTGTCCCGTACACACTCTATGTTGCTTTCTCCTCGCAGGATATTTTTTTTGAATCCCTCTCATGCGAGCCTCTCTCTCATTGGTGCGCATATGATTGGGTGTGTCCATGATGCAGTTTGTCGGGCCAGCATGCTTTGCTTTATACATACCTTTCCTCGCCCAATTGTAAATAAATCATTTTTAGAAATGTTCCAAGCTCATTTTCATTCTTTCTTTCATTGATCCAGCATGGTCCGTATCCTAACTTAGCCGGGACTTTATTCCCAATGATCCGTTCCTTTTAGCCGGTATGTTCTTGGCAATGTTGCTTGGTCACATCTGATCCGGTAAAGTGATCTGATTCGGACAAGGCGTACCGAGGGCGTGTCCCCCGGTAATTAGATCACGTGGTTATTTTTAGGTAACCGGATTAACGAGACGGAGGACCCAAAATCACGTGGTAGAGTTATTGGCATTCATGGTCGGTTAGCGACCTGCCGCGTCTCGTAATTATCCGTGTGCGACGGCCTGCAATACCGGGGAGTCTGGTGGGAACCCAAGATAGCTCCCCCCCCTGGTGGCCTTCTCACCCAACCCCCAACACATATATATATATATATATATATATATATATATATATATATATATATATATATATATATATATATATATATATATATATATATATAGTGTTGCGGTTCTGCAAGCTGGCACCATTCCGAGGCAATGGCACCCAACATATCGTGATCCCAAGACAGTTATCCATGATATGCTGTGTTGAGCCTGGGGAGTAACTGCTGAAATCTATCGGGGTTCTTCCCGACATCTTTTTTCTTTGTTCCTTTCACATTTCTTTCTAAAATTTATTCACTAATGAAAAATAAATGACTAAATTAATTAATTAATAATTCTCTTTTCATTCATCTCCTTCTCTCTTTCGTTATCTATCTCTCTAATAAGTGAATTCTTGCAGAAAATTTTCTGTGAGGTTCACTTGGCAGCGCCTGCATGGGTTCGAGAGTTGTGGAGTAGCGGCTGAAACCACAATCATATCCAGGTTCCTCCTGATAACTCCATCTTTGCTCTTTACTTCTTCGGGTTCCTTCTTGGTCTTCCATTTCATCTCATTAGTATTTGTTTAGTTCACCCTTTCCATATGTCCAGTAGGTAAATGGGGAAAGATGAGTTGTGTAGGGCTTTTAGATAGGTCTTCAACCCTATATTCTTTCATTTCTTTCACCCTTTATTTCACATTAATTCCCTTTATTTCACAAACAAAAACTCGTATGTATGCAGGCCAGGCCAGTAATGCTATCTGTGGAGCATCACGAAGGCACAGCAGCATTCGCAGCTCAATTGCCTACGCGCACAAAGTTCCTGTTCAAACGGCACGCCATATAGCAACCAACGCTTCACCTCAGACCCTCACCACACGACAATGCTCACCACAAATGCCTCCTAAAATTCACCACAAATGCCAGAACCATGACCAACCACTTCAGTCTCCTCACCGAAACTGCTTCAACCACTCCCAACGCTTCAACGTCTTCACTACAAACGCCACAGCACTTCCTCTACCACACACCAACCACTACAAACCGCCCCAACCACAGTTAGCTCCCTGGACGCTCACCACAGTCTCTGAGGGTGCCAGAGGAACAAAGCACATTGTGAGCCAGTCGGCATTCCAATTCATCCCAAAGGTGTTCAATGGGGTTGAGTTCAGGGCTCTGTGCAGGCCAGTCAAGTTCTTGTACACTGATCTCGACAAACCATTTCTGTATGGACCTCGCTTTGTGCATGGGGCATTGTCATGCTGAAACAGGAAAGGGCCTTCCCAAAACTGTTGCCACAAAGTTGGAAGCACAGAATCATCTAGAATGTCATTGTATGCTGTCACATTAAGATTTCCCTTCACTGGAACTAAGGGGCCTAGTCCAAACCATGAAAAACAGCCCCAGACCATTATTCCTCCTCCACCAAACTTTACAGTTGGCACTATGCATTTGGGCAGGTAGCGCTCTTCTGGTATCTGCCAAACCCAGATTAGTCCGTCGGATTGCCAGACGGTGAAGCGAGATTCATCACTCCTGAGAAGGCATTTCCACCACTCCAGAGTCCAATGTCGGTGAGCTTTACATCACTCCAGCCGACGCTTAGCATTGCACATGGTGCTCTTAGGCTGTGTGTGGCTGATCGGCCATGGAAACCCATTTCATGAAGCTCTCGACGAACAGTGCTTGTGCTGACATTGCTTCCAGTCAGTTTGGAACTTGGTAGTGAGTGTTGCAACCGACGACAGACGATTTTTCCACGCTACGCGCTTCAGCACTCGGTGGTCCCATTCTGTGAGCTTGTGTGGCCTACCACTTCGCAGCTGAGCTGTTGTTGCTCCTAGACGTTTCCACTTCACAATAACAGCACTTTCAGTTGACCGGGGCTAGCTCCAGCAGGGCAGACATTTGATGAACTGACTTGTTTTCAAGGTGAAATCCTATAACGGTACCACATTGAAAGTCACTGAACTCTTCAGTACGGCCCATTTTACTGCCAACGTTTGTCTATGGAGATTGCATGGCTGTGTGCTTGATTGTATACACCTGTCAGCAATGGGTATGGCTGAATAGCCGAATCCATTTATGAGAAGGGGTGTCTGCATACTTTTGGCCAAGTTATGCATTTACATTGCTGGAGGCCATTCTGGGTTTGCAGTCAGGATGTTATCATGACGGTATCATCAGTGTTTGTCTCAGTCAGTGGTTCTCAAACCTTTTTTTTTCCCCGCAGACCACTTGAAAATTGCTGAGGGTCTCGGCAGACCACTTAATAAACTCCTCTCTTTTTTGTGCTACAAATCAAAGCACACAACTCGTATTTTAATTTCAGTAGGCTTTCCTTTCTTATGTGATGGATGTACCTGTTTTTCATATTTTTTATTTTTTTTATTTTTTAAGCAAAGTTCTTCTAAGTTAGGTGTAATGTTTGTCAACTTTAGCCTTCGGTCAGATTCAGCACTCAGCCTGATTCTTGCACATGTATGTCGTATCAAATGGCATCAGAAAACATACTGCTTTGTCTGCAAGTTATGGGTACTCTCCAATTCTTTGAATCCAAAGCTGAAATAGGGAATGGCTTAATTTTTGACCTCAATGTTTCGTCACAAGAAAGCTCCAACAAGTACTCCCGTGCCTTATTGGAGAAACCAGAGGGCAGCTCACCGATTTCAATCACGAAATAATTGCGGATACAGTTGTTTGGTTTGGCATCTACGAGAAAATAATCTTCAAATTATTGTTTCTTGAGAGCAACAAGATATTGTCTTTTTTTTTTTGAACCAGTTCATTTTGCAGAGCCAAGTACAGATATCCTCGATTGTTCCACAACCTCTCTGCGGACCACCTCAATGGAGCTCGTGGACCAGTGGTGGTCTGCAGACCACAGGTTAGGAACCACTGGTCTAGGTTAGAGAACTTCAATAAATGCATTAGTACAACTCCAGACTGCTTAAAAAATGGTGATGCCTCCAAGTTGGAATTGTTCGGTGAAAGATAATGTGTCCATGTGGCAGATGGCACAAGTTGGTTCCAGATACGATATGGCGTCCTCACCAATCACAGTTAGAGGTGTATCATTAACCTGTACGTATATGTATACAATTTAGTGCTGGGCCGATCTCAGCATCGGTAATCGGCACAGGCCAATATCTGCAATTTTTCAGTAATTGGCATCAGCCACTTGTAGTCAGAGTGAGTGTCGATTAACGATTACAGTTTGTACTGCATTCAACCCAAAAACCTCGAGTAGCTTTCACCCTTGTTTAGGGTGAATTTAAATGAACAAATTAAAAGAAACAATGTTGCATTTAAAGGAGATAGACGTTTGAAGGGGATAGACGTTTGAAGGGGATAGACGTTTGAAGGGGATAGACGTTTGTAGGAGATAGACGTTTGTAGGAGATAGACGTTTGAAGGAGATGTGTACAAACATTATTCTTTATAAACAACTGGCAATCGTGTGATGGGGAGAAAAAAAATTGGCTCGGTAACTTGGAAAATATGTTAGTAGGGCAGACGGTTTGTATGCTGCTGAGGTTAAAAGTTAAAATCTATTGTCCCTCCTTCCTGGCAGAGTAAGTCTTGAATGTCATACTTTCCAGGCGTACCCTGGTGCACCACAGCGCAAGTAAATTTTATTTTTTTCCAATTTCAACAGTAAACAGACCGACAGTTTTCTGGATTGTTCAGTGCTGCTTGTGCAGCATATGCTAACAAAATAAACTGTGTTTCATTTGACAAAGCAAAGAAACTCGTCTTTCTCAAAAGGAATATGAGTTTTGTGGACTTTAAATATTAACTCTTAAACATGGCATTTTCCTTATTTTGAACAATGCCAGCTCAGGTAATACGGTTAAAATGGTTGGTCTCCCGCTGAGCTTGTTACATCACTGGGTTAGTAACCTCCACTCAAGCGCTGATACCACAATTTATAACACCGAGCCAACGGTCGATCGATTTACTTACTGTACAACACTGATGAACGATTGTTCGGAACGGAATCCCTTTGGAACCCGAGGGATTCCTTGTGCTGTGTTTTGCATAAAACTTGCTTTTCATATGACCAGACAAGTATGAAATGCTTCATTTTATATGAATGAACACATGGTAAAGTCCTGAGCAACGTATACCAGCAATAGTTTCTCAAACTTCAGAAGCTAATATCCGGTCATTTCGATTTTCCCAATAACGTGTGTTGTAAAACTTCATCGTAAGATATCTCGGTCAGTTTGTGACGGACCACCATGTATAATACACCGTTGTGAAGCTTATGTTATGGGGCTTTCAAATAAACCCAATAACTCAATATTGAATTTTTGCAACTTCCGACTGGTTTTGTACTGGAGGGTCACATATGGCAATAATAATCACAAACAAATAATCCCAAACCTTGGCCCAAGCACGTTGAGGCTTGGTGAAAGGCACGGTAATGTTCCAGAAGTACAGCAGGCAATTATGTAACAAGGCTGTTGGACTCAACTACAAAGAATCCAGAAGAATTCCCATTACCATGTCTTAAATGCATGCAGTGTTAAGGTGTATGGAGCAGCTTAATAGGTCTTTCCACAGCAAGGCATGATAATATAAATACATAATAAATAGCAAAAATAATGACAATATTGTAACAAAGCATATACTCATTAATACGAATAATATTAACAACAATATAAATAGTTGTATCATTTGGCAATAATAATAATAATAACTGCATAATCCCGTCCCGCCCTGGCCGAGGGACAGTCATGGCCAGAAATATTGGCACCCTTGCAATCTTTTCAAATAACTCACAATTTTCTTGAAAAATAAGTTGAAATTGACAAAAGTATTTGGTCTCCATAATTCTTTATTTCACTGTTAATATTACAGAACCTTTGTTTTGGATTCAGAACTTCATATATCCTTTAAAATGAGAAAATAAAAATAAATGGCATTGACAAAATTATTGGCACCCGAGACTTGATATTTGTTATCACAGCCTTTGGGCAAAATAACTGCAGTCAAGCACTTCCATTAGCCATGAATGAGCTTCCTACACCTCTCTACTGGTACTTTGTCCCACTCTTCTTGTGTAAACTGCTGAAGTTCTCCCAGATTTGAAGGGTGCCTTCTCCCAACTGCTGTTTTCAGATCTCCCCATAGGTGTTCAATGGGATTTAGATCTGAATTAATTGGTGGCCACTTCAGAACAGTCCAGCGTTTTGTCTTGAACCATTCCTGGGTGCTTTTTGAAGTGTGTTTGGGATTATTGTCCTGCTGCAAGACCCATGACCTTCAATGGAGACCCAGCTTTCTGACACTGGGTTGAACATTGTGCTCCAAAATGCCTCCATGGTAATCTCCTGATTTCATGAGGCCATGCACACATTCAAGGCACCTAGTGCCAGAAGCAGCACAGCTCCCCCAAAACATTACTGAACTTCCTCCATGTTTAACTGTAGGAAGGTGTTCTTTTCTTTGAAGGCTTCATTTTGTTTTCTGGAAACATAGAGATGATGTGCTTTACCAAAAAGCTCTAATTTGGTCTCATCCGTCCACAGGACATTCTCCCAGAAGGATTATGGCTTGTTTAGGTGTTTTGGCAAACTCCAGTCAGGCTTTCTTATGTCTCTCTCTCAGCAGTGGTGTCCTCCTGGGTCTCCGACCATAGAACCCCCTTCATAGAGTTGGCGACGGATAGTGCAAGTTGAAATTGTCATACCTTGTGTCTGAAGGTCAGCTTGAATCTGTTTGGCAGTTCATCGAGGTGCTTTCTCCACCATTCGAACAATCCTTCACTGCAATCTTCGATCAAGTTTTCTCTTGTTTTCTCCAGCGAGGTAGGCTACAGTGCCATGGGCCTTAAACTTCCTGATAACATTGCGTACGGTGGACACAGGAACATCAAGGTCTCTGGAGATGGACTTTTGTAGCCTTGAGATTGTTTATGCTTGGCTACAATCTTGTCTGACCTCAGACAATTCTCTGGTTTTCTTTCTTTTCTCCACGCTCATTGCGGTACACACAGTGACACAAAACAGCAGAACGACTCCTTTTCTCTATTCAAACTGATTGAATGAGTGATTTTTATACTGCAGACACCTGCAACTCACCACAGGTGAGTTCAATTCCAAAGTAAAGGAGAATCACCTGCTTGACATCTAATTATTTCTAACAACTTCTAAAAGGTGCCAATAATATTGTCCGGGCCATTTTAGGATTTCTGTGTGGAATAAGCTCGGAGTTAGTAATTTTTTCTGATTTTTTTCTTTTTTTCCACTGCAAACCAAAGAAATACAAATGTGGATCTGAAAATATTTTTATATTTCAACAATTTTCTGAAAGAAATGGTGCATTTTTTTAAAAAAAGTGCAAGGGTGCCAATATTTTTGGCCACGACAGTACACCTGTCTCCGGCAGTGGAGCAGACAAGTATGCTACAACGCCGTGAACAACAACTCTTTCAAACATGCATCCAGCTTGGTGTAGTATTTATATAGCCACGAGATTATGAGACAGAGCAGCAGAGGAAGGCAAGACGAGATGGTCTCCAAAGGAAGTGCAAAGCTGCTCGATAGATGCAGCAACGCAGCAGTCTCAGTCAGGAGAGGCACCATGCTCTGTGGGCACAGAATGCTGCAGCAATTCGACAGGCCCGTCAAAGTCAAGACTCACCAGAACGTGCTGCAGCCCGTGCTCAAAATGCTGCAGCAATGCGACGGGCCCAATGAGGGTGACGATGCATTTTCATGCCTGGTGTTGGCTTGATGGTTAGTGTGTTGGGCTTGGGATCCAAGGATCCTGAATTCAAATCCCACTCGGCTCTTGAATTAATACCAGATGGAGTTGACTCTGCCTGTCATCCTTCCGAGGTCGGCAAAATATGGTATCCTGTGTTGGAGTGGTGACCCATCCAGGATTGTACCCAATAGCAAAGGAGACTGCTTCGGCAGCACAAACGTTCTACACAGAGTATGGACCCGATGGATGGATGGATGGATGGATGCATGCATTTGCATGGCAACGATGGCAGTTCCCTATTCGGGTGACTTTTGCAATGACCATCAACAAAGTCCAGGGACAGACACTCAATAAGTTGGGTGTGTGGTTGGAAGATTCAGTCTTTACATATGGCCATCTCGATGTGGCAGCATCAAGAGTTGGACACCCAGACAATCTGTGCTTTACTATAAAGCAGGCACAACATGGTGTGAATACCACAAGGAAAGGCCAGGGCGGGACGTCTTGGTACCCGGTCATCACAACCTGCAGTTATAAAGTGGCAGTTCTAGTTACGTGACACACCAGTACACAAACACCACACAAAACAATTCCTGGCGAAGGTCTGCAATCTCCGATTGCTCTTTTTCTTGTTGTCCATGTTCCAGTTTCTGGACTTTTGACTCACCCTGCATATTTATTCTTTTGGGTGGCCAATGGCAAGCAACTTTATTATCACCATCAGAGGGACTTAAAGTGAGAAAGCAAAGAATGGCAATTTCTTACACTGACTGTGGATTAATTAAAATAAGTTTTTTTTTAAAGTTCCTGAATCTACTTACCATCTCTTTCATAGGCTTCCTCACTCTCCTGGAAAAAAAGACAACAAAATAAACTTTAAAAATTAATCCAAAACAATGACAGCTTCCACAACAAAAAAAAAATTTAGAATGTCATTGGCAACAGCTCGTTTGTCAACATTTACTACGCAATGTTGAATAGGATTAAAAGACAAATTACGAAATGCATTTGGTCAATCTAACAACCGAATAGCTCAGAGATTGCACACCCACCTTTGAGCTGTCTAGTCTGGGTTCGATTCTTTCATGCGATGAAAATGTCGCGTTGGTGCTTTCAGGGACAGGTATTTGTATCATCGACTGTGCTGTCCTTCACAGGGACAATCAGCTGAGTGTCTCGTCTGCTTACATTTGCGAGTGAATATCAAAGAGCTAATTGCACCTTCCAGAAAGAGACGATTGACAATGCGTGCCTATACTTTGGCAGAATTGAAAATTCCTGCCACAACTGAAAAAGTATCAACCTGTCCAAGATTGGTTCTCAATGGCAGCAACGTCATGCAGTAGGGCACTAGCCATACTACGCTCTGTGAAAGAGTAAGCTTATAGTGTAGAAAGCAACAATAACCAGAGAGAATTAGATGGCATGCCCATCACAAACCCCCATGCTTCCCTCCTAAAACAAAGTTGAAAGATGGGGAAAAAAGTCCCACCAGGAATGAGACGACATCACATTTTGAATGAAAAAATTCCCCCCCCCCCGTTTTGAAGTCCCCACCCTGGGTCATGAAGTGGGGGTTAAATCCCAAAAATTGTTACATATTTCATGCGTCCCTCAACATACTGCACAAAGTTTCATTATGTTCTTGGAATTTGACCCCACCCCAAGGTAGCAGGGCCAAAAATGATATTACTCTTGCACCTTCTTGCCATGTGATGATCATAACATCCAAGTTTGGTGAAGTTCTTCCCAACTGTTTAGGTGATAGTGCGATGGACAGACAGACGGACAGACAGAGCCAATTACAATATCAACCATTTTTTTTTTCAAAAAGCGTGGGGACAAATATAATACTCTAACAAGCGTGACACAAGGTTTGTTTTTGGTTCTTTGACATTTTAATTATTTTTGAGACAGGGTTCTTTTCTACTTTTATGCCTTTTCAAAATTGGAAAACTTTACTACTATTGAACAATGCATTAAATCGGTGAATAACACCAACTCAAACAACTTGGCGGTTCAACACCATCTTCACTTCTTCCTCCCTTTTCAACATTCATCGTGACGTCTCTCAGCCGATTAAAATATTCCCCCGGGTTTGTTTCATCTTCAAAAAAGTACAGGGGTGATAATAAAAATAATAATAATAATCATAGAATGTAGCTCCATGTTTTAGTATGAATTATTTTAGGTTGTGGTTAAGATGAGAAGGTAAATGGATCGCTGTGAAAGGTAAAGGGCACTTGCAGTGGTTGGTCACCAGACTCAGGGTCATAATAGAGCATCCGTTGTGAATCTGGGAGGATGGCGGTTGGAACCAAACCCCAGCCGAGTCATGGAGAGAAAAGCAACGTCATAAAGATGGTGTCGAAGCTACGTCACTTCTCCCAAGCTCAGTGGCTGTGTTTATTTAAAATCAAATCCGGTGCTGTCTAACGCTACCTCTGTGTGTAGGATCCAGCGATACATCGATTTACCGGTTAGATCGGCATAATTTTTCCCATCGATATAAATTTATTGGAAATTTGAATATACAGTAATAGTATACCCAAAAATTTGGTATGTAAAAAAAACACAAATGTTTTTGATATATCCACAAAAAACCCCCAAAAACCCCAGTACATCACCAACAAGTCAAGGAAAGGTGTTTACAATCTTTAAATACATGATATATCATGATCAGAAAAACGATAACTCCAACTTCTTTATGAGTAAAATAATCTGCAAAAGACAACTTCAAATCTTCCTTCATCTCGTACCACACACCGAAATCAGTGTATGGGACCGACCGTCCATCACAGTAATTCCCGCCTCTGTGAATTGCTTGCGGTGTTAGCAACGACCAATGGTAATCCGTCTTCTTATCTTCGCTTATATGCAAAGTAAATTTGCTCTTGCGCTTGAAGCAAGGAACTCATTATTTGTAAAAATAAAATAATTTTTTTTTTTTAATCATTGAATGCACTGAGCACCACGCTGATTAGACTGCACGCAGTCCCTCTCGTGATACCTACCAATCATTGCCAAGAACAGAATGATGGCTCAGCTAAACAACTATTACCTTTACAAGTTACCTTGCTAGAATAGAGTAAGTAAAGGACAAAACTGAACCCCTTTTAACTCTGTTTATCAACAAATTCTCCATCGTATGGAAATAAGTTGCCGTCATTTGTAAAGATCGAGTGCATTATGTATGCAGTGAATTACCGTGTATCAATGATGTGTACAAGCCTGGTGTTAGCTCAGCGGTTAGGGTAGCAGCTTGGGATCCAAGGGTCCTGAGTTAAAGCCCCGTTGGCCGCTGAATTAAAAAAACACCAGGGGGTTGACTCAGCCTGTCATCCTTCCAAGATCGGCAAATTGAGTACCAGCTCGCTGGGATAATTGAGCCATTCGAGTATCCTGCGAAGGAGTGGTGACCTGTCCAGGATTGTGCCCAACAGCCCAGGGAACTGCTTCAGAGTATGGTTCCAATTATTATTAATGATGTGTACGTCATATATGAATACGTAATGGTTTGGAACCTGCATTTTAAAAAAAAACAACAAATGTAGGACCACGCGTCCTGAAGCTCACCTGGATCAGGAGCAACAGTCACTTAACCCCCCTCCCTTTAAACCTCCTTCGACCCTGACTTTTTTTAAATTTCATGAACAAACTTTTGTACATCACGTGTAATGAAGGTTGTAGTCAACTTTAATCAAAATTGTGTGTAGCTTCGGAGAAAAGAGCAAATACCTATTTTGGAGGGGTCAACCTCCCCCCCCCCCACCGTTTACCCCACTTAATGAGCACAGATTTTGAAGGTGGCGATACACTTTTTGATGTGGTCAAGTTTCATCAGAATCGTTTGTGTAGTTTCACAGAGAAGAGAGCAAATACCTATTTTGGGGGGCTCAACTCCAACCTCCCCCCCCACCCCCACCGTATACCCCTTTAATGAAAGCAGATTTTGATGCGGTCAATACACTTTGGTGCATCACGGGTGATGAAGGTTGTGGTCTGACAGAGAATGGCTTAATGACTTTAAAAGAGGCACTGGACAAACACAAACATGATGTTTACAGAACACTGTGACCCATCATACAAGATACAAAGGACTTCATGTCCCCAGAGCAGCAGTGTGTCACGGGTCACACACGTCACAGGACTTTTCGGAGCAGCTACACTCACAAAAGGGCTGTGGAACAAACAAACGCCAAAAGGCTTTTAAAGCAGGCAAATGATGAGTCAGTGCATCAAGATGAAGATGAAGATGCACTCAGTCAAGGAGAAGTGTCACTCCCCCAATTGCCTGTAAACGAGTGATTTTCCGTGTGAAAAGGAGGGCGATCCAAACAGGAACGACAAGGGCACTCAGTGGAGCACATACCTCTGCCAGGCTGAACAGTTTATGTTTTGTATCCCACTGATGGGCTGGATCTGAATCAAAATGTAATCCGCTTGTTCTCGTCACCGAACCAACTCATCCACCTAGTTTTGTCACAACCTTTCTGTGATATCGTGCGACATGTGGTTTTTGGTCCCATCTTTCATAGTGAAGAATCACTTAAAAAATTTTTTTAAAAATCGGATCCGGATCCAGATCTTCACCAAAATCGAATCAATTCTTCCTTGGCACCCAGCCAACCTGCTCACCAAGTTTCGTCAGAATCCGTCCAGAACTTGAGATAATAGTGCTCACAGCCAAAGAGACAGGCAGACAGACAGGGGTTTGAAGAACCTCTGCTCAGCTTCGGTGGCGGAGGTAAAGAGGAGCGACACTCAACACCACGGAACAGAGACAAAGGCCTCGTCACAGAAAAGCAGAAGCAGTAGATTATTGGAAAGTATTTAATGAAATACAGAGATATGGTAAACGCCACACAGATACGGTTAAAACAAAATTCCGACATCAAGTACAATGAATAAACGAGTTCATGAACAGGAGGAAAAGGTTACTGTTGGCAGTCAAACAGTGGACAAACAGGAATTCTGTAAACTGATCTCAGAAATAGATAATAAACTTTTTATGGAAGAATGTGCCTTTCATCTCAAACAGCTGCGGAATCGATTCGGGGAAATACTTCAAGAGAAACATGCATTGGATTCTTAGAGATATCCATCTGACAAACTGCATCAAAAGTTGACAAAGCAATTTGGAGAAAGAATTCAAATCATAGCTCAGAAAGGAACCTCGAGCCTCGTGTGTGCCTCTTACAATCAGTACACATCAACAACAATGACACAATGATCAATCTGCACGAGCCCCAAATTGATCATGAGTCAGAGGCAAGTACAGATGATGAAGCAAAGCCAGACTACAAGGGCACTCGGTAGAGTACATACCTCTGCCAGGTAATACCTGATCCTCGAGAACATATCGGGCCCATTACATTTTTGATATATCTTGCATTACAGAACTATATCGTTTTTGGCCCAATCTCTCAATAGTGAAGAATCACTTTAAAAATTAAATAACTCTCGTATCCAGATCCGGATCTGCACCAAAATCTAATCAGTTCGTCCTTGTCACACACTCAACCTGTCCACAAAATTTCATCCAAATCCGCCCACAACTTTTTGAGATATCTTGGACACAAACACAAGTTCCACTTGGCATGGATCATTCCCGATACAAGCACAAGTACCAAGTTCCACTTGGCATGGATAATTACCGACACCAGAACAAGTATCTGGTTCCACTTGGCATGGATAATTAGCGACACCAGCACAAGTACCAGGTTCCACTTGGCATGGAACATTACCGACGACAGCACAAGTACCTGGTTCCACTTGGCATGGATAATTACCCATACCAGAACAAGTACCTGGTTCCACTTGGCATGGGCCATTACTGACACCAGAACAAGTACCAGGTTCCACTTGGCATGGATAATTACCGACACCAGAACAAGTACTGGTTCCACTTGGCATGGATAATTACCGACACCAGAACAAGTATCTGGTTCCACTTGGCATGGATAATTACCGACACCAGAACGAGTACCAGGTTCCATTTGGCATGGATAATTACCGACACCAGAACAAGTACTGTACCAGGTTCCACTTGGCATGGATAATTACAGACACCAGAACAAGTACCTGGTTCCACTTGGCATGGAAAATTGCAGAAACCAGAACAAGTACCTGGTTCCACTTGGCATGGATAATTACCGACACCAGGACAAGTACCAGGTTCCACTTGGCATGGATAATTACCGACACCAGAACAAGTAACAGGTTCCACTTGGCATGGATAATTACCGACACCAGAACAAGTACCAGGTTCCACTTGGCATGGATAATTACCGACACCAGAACAAGTACCAGGTTCCACTTGGCATGGATAATTACCGACACCAGAACAAGTACCAGGTTCCACTTGGCATGGATAATTACCGACACCAGAACAAGTACCAGGTTCCACTTGGCATGGATAATTACTGACACCAGAACAAGTATCAGGTTCCACTTGGCATGGATAATTATCGACACCAGAACAAGTACCAGGTTCCACTTGGCATGGATGTTGGCCTTGCACTTCACATACCCAAGCAACCAAGAAGCGGAAACTTGATAACAATTCTGAATAGGCTTGGGAACACGACAACCACAAAGTACAATGATGCTCTGTGCTATGTTGCATACTTAGGAAATCATGTTGAGGAACAGACGCAGCAAGATAGTGTATTTATCCTTTCAACATAGCTGATGAACAATTTATTTAATGTGTACCAAATAATCTTGATTGAAGTAAGGACACAAAGGATTGGCCAAAGTTGCATGCAACTTCACGCAACATATATCAGTACCCAAAGGAAGGTATTTTTGCTTATCCCACAACAATGCCTACTTTGACAAAGAGAAGGAACAACCACAATTCCAACAAGAAAAAGAGCAATCAGAGATTGTAGACCCTCGCCAGGACTCGGTTTGTGTGGTGTTTGTTGACTGGTGTTACATAATTAACAAGAGACATAATTAAAACTGCCACTTTATAACAGCTGGCAGTGATGACCGGGTACCAAGACGTCCCGCTTTGATGCAACCCCTCTTTGATCGGATACCTGACCCTGACCCTGACCCTGACCCATGACGTTTTTTTATTACTTTACTATTCAATTGACTTTAGAATGGGATTAAAATAAATTCAATTCAAATCAAATGGAAGACCAAATAAGTATTATCCTACATTGGAGTTATCAGAAGGAACCAAAACAAGCAAAAAGCAAAGATGGCATCATCAGGAGGAACCTGGATAGGATTCACATTTCAGCTGCTACTTTTCTACCCTCAAACCCACCAAGGCACAGCCGAGTGAGCCATGTTAAAAAATAATAATACGAGAGGGGGAGCACTCGGTAGAGTGCAAAACCTCCGCCGCCAATACTGCTAGGTCACTCAAGTGAACCTGATATCCTATTCATTCAATTTGACGTCAACAGTGCTCACAGAGTTATAGTTTGCAACTTTCCCTTTTACTTTTAACCTTTACATACTCAAGTCATTCGTCATAACTAGATTCCTTGAGACAGAAATTGATTTTACGTGGGTATATTCACCTGAAGTTCCAAAATCAGCTGCAATTATAATTTTGGCATGTTTTTTGTTGGAAATCACTTATAACATGTAGAAATGCAAAAAAAAAAAAAAACTCGAAATTTTGTTGAAAAAAAAATTTGCAAATTTTTTTTTTCTCTAACAAATTTTTTTGGGGGGGGGGCTTGGAAATCACTTAAAACATGTAGAAATGCAAAAAAAATCTAAATTTTGTTGAAAAAAAAGTTGCAAAAAAATTTTTTTCTCTATTTTTTTTTTGGGGGGGGGTTGGAAATCACTTAAAACATGTAGAAATGCAAAAAAAAAAATTCAAATATTTTTTTCAAATTGGCCACCATAGTGGCCATATTGGATTTTGGACTAAGTTTTGGACATAAGTCCAAAATCTAATGGCATGATCCTTGGACCAGGCCTAACCCCCCGACCAAGTTTCGTTGAAATCCGTCGAGGAGTTTTTCCATAATACTGTTCACAAACAAACAAACAAACAAACAAGCAAAAAAAAAACCAATGTCACCCCCAGGGTGACCAGTATCTTTCCAAAATGAACATGAGTGACTTATTTATTCGATTAAAGTTACTCAAAAAAATTAGGGTTTCGTCGACTTTGATGCTTGACCTTTTTGTGACCTTGACCTTTATATTTTCGTACGGTTAATGGTATCTCTCCAGAACCGTTGTACATGAAATATCAAGAGATTTTGATGAGAACTGAGGAAATAAAATTTTCATGAAAAATCCGTTTTTTCGTCATGACGTCATCAAATGAGGTCATAGCGTCAAACTTTTGACAGATCTGGAATGCACTTATCAAGCGCTTTCATGAGGTATTACTCAATATGGTATCTAAGATTTCAAAATTTGACCTTGGGGTCAAAAACTTTCGACCTCCAGCGCTAACCATGAAGGTCAAGGCCGATCGCCACCAAAAATTAATCAGCTGAGCGCCAGACCATGAACTATATTCCCATGAAGTTTGAAGACGATCTGATCAAAATTACTCAAAAAATAAGGGTTTCGTCGACTCCCCTGATTTGCGACAAAGTGACCTTGACCTTTGACCTTGAAAATTTTATGCGCTGAAAGGGACCTCTATCGGACTCTGATATATGCGAAGTTACAAAAATTTCCAATGATAACTGTGCTCTGCAGAGTGATCGATACATGATTACAGACAAACAAACAGAAAAATAAAATAAAAAAACATACAAGCTGACTAATATATCTTGCAAAAACTTCGTTTTGGCAAGATAACAAACAGAAAGGGGTGAAAACAGTAACCTCCGATCTTTGATGGCGGAGGTTAAATATACAAAAATTAAATAATTTTGGCTGCCAGACCATGTATCCGATCAAGTAGAAATTTAAAACATCTATTTCCCATCACTACTAGGTCATAAATGTAAAGTTTCACATTGATTGATGAAGCGGTTCCAGAGAAAATATTATTTAATACTAGCCGAAACCCCGTCACAGACGGATTCCGTTCCATGAGCCCAATATGACAACCAGTGGCGGCTCTCGTAAGAGCCGGATCCCAGTCGATGTACTCCATGGCCTTACCTAATGAGGCCTACAAAACGTCCTTGTGCACGACATTTTTGGTGTACACTACTCCTTGTAAGAAGTCCCCTAATTTGTGCACGTGTTTATTTTGACGTACACAGTGTCAAAACTTCTCAGATCAAAGTACAGAGAAAAACGTGACGTGACCGCGAGGAGGAGCACAAAAATGGTCCTTCAGTATTAATATATAGATGCTTCAGAGTTGAAGGTTGACTATTGCCACTATGTGCGATGCCCTCTTACAGGTACGAAGTTTCTTTCAGTCCAGGTCACAGTACCGAGAAAAACGTGACGCGACCGCGAGGAGGAGCACAAAATTGGTCCTTCAGTATTAATATATAGATTATTCTTCAATCTAATTTTGCTGCCAAACCATGTCACCTATCAATTGTTCCTTAACACGCTTATACACGCATGGCTTGGGGAACACTTGTGTGAAATTTCCCCTCGATTTGTCCAGCTGTTCTGGAGAAGATTTGAATATGTTTGAGGGTAAATCCAATATGGCTGCCAAACCGTGTGAACAATGACATCATGTGTGTGAACCTTTTGTTCCTCATGGACAGGCGGTCATACTTGTAAAGTTTCGCCTCAATCTGTTCAGCCACTTCAGAGAAGATTTTTGAAGGTTAAAAAAATAATAATAAAAATTAAAAGGCTGCCGAATCATGTGACTGATGACGTTGTCAATTTTTTTTTCCTGTGGACCATTTCATCCCTAGATGACCCTCAAAAATGTTCATACTGATCGGAAGTGGTGTTCTACATATGCAATTATGACATCATAACGAGGGCACCAATGACGTCATTTAAAAAAAAAATCACACTCATTCCCCATGAAGAGTACTTGCTATTTGCCCAGTTTCAATTTTTTTCTTGGTGTGGTTTCAGATATACAGAGGTCCAATTTTTTCCCCGTTTTTCCCACATGGCTGCCGCACCACATGACCAATGACGTAACAATTATCATTAAAAAATTCTACATGAGAAGTCACACAAATGGTGAAAATTTCGTCTCAATCCAACAAGCGGTTGCGGAGAGAAACACCAACGTTCTGTGCGGATAAACAAACAAACAAGCAGTCACAGACTGGTACTTACGAAATCGTCAACTTGACCTCTGACATTGTCTAATAAAAGCTGTCTCTTGAGAAGGTAGCGACGCAAACCAGAAGTTTCCACGATGATCCTGTACCAAACCATCGAAAATTTAATGTTTTGGATGTTTGACCTCACTGTGACCTTGACTTTTGACCGATTTTGACCAAAATCTAATCAGCACAAGCCATCAGCCTCCTGAATCACATGGTATAATTTGACATCGGTAGCTTCTTCCGTTCTCGAGTTATCTGTATCAAACCATCAAAAATCGAATATTTGACCTCACCGTGACCTTGACCTTTGACCAAAATCTAATCAGCACTAGCCATCACCCTCCTGAATCACGTGGTGTAATTTGACATTGGTTGCTTCTTCCGTTCTCGAGTTATCGTGCCTACAAATAAACAAACAAACAAACAAGCAGTCATAGACTGGTACTTACTAAATCGTCAACTTGACCTCTGACCTTGTCTAATAAAAGCTGTCTCGAGAGAAGGTAGCGACACAAACCAGAAGTTTCTACGAAGATTCTGTACCAAACCATCAAAAATCGAATGTTTTGGATGTTTGACCTCACTGTGACCTTTGACCGATTTTGACCAAAATCTAATCAGCGCTAGCCACCAGCCTCCTGAATCACGTGGTGTAATTTGACATTGGAAGCTTCTTCCGTTCTCGAGTTATCATTTTTTGGATGTTTGACCTCACTGTGACCTTGACCTTTGACCGATTTTGACCAAAATCTAATCAGCACTAGCCATCAGCCTCCTGAATCACGTGGTGTAATTTGATATTGGTAGCTTCTTCCGTTCTCGAGTTATCTGTACCAAACCATCAAAAATCGAATATTTGACCTCACTGTGACCTTGACCTTTGACCGATTTTGACCAAAATCTAATCAGCGCTAGCCACCAGCCTCCTGAATCACGTGGTGTAATTTGACATTGGAAGCTTCTTCCGTTCTCGAGTTATCATTTTTTGTATGTTTGACCTCACTGTGACCTTGACCTTTGACAGATTTTGACCAAAATCTAATCAGCGCGAGCCACCAGCCTCCTGAATCACGTGGTGTAATTTGATATTGGAAGCTTCTTCCGTTCTCGAGTTATCATTTTTTGGATGTTTGACCTCACTGTAACCTTGACCTTTGACCGATTTTGACCAAAATCTAATCAGCACTAGCCATCACCCTCCTGAATCACGTGGTGTAATTTGACATTGGTAGCTTCTTCCGTTCTCGAGTTATCGTGCCTACAAACAAACAAACAAACAAACAAACAAGCAGTCATAGACTGGTACTTACGAAATCGTCAACTTGACCTCTGACCTTGTCTAATAAAAGCTGTCTCTTGAGAAGGTAGCGACACAAACCAGAAGTTTCTACGATGATTCTGTACCAAACCATCAAAAATCGAATGTTTTGGATGTTTGACCTCACTGTGACCTTGACCTTTGACCGATTTTGACCAAAATCTAATACGCACTAGCCATCAGCCTCCTGAATCACGTGGTGTAATTTGATATTGGTAGCTTCTTCCGTTCTCGAGTTATCTGTACCAAACCATCAAAAATTGAATATTTGACCTCACTGTGACCAAAATCTAATCAGCGCTAGCCACCAGCCTCCTGAATCACGTGGTGTAATTTGACATTGGTAGCTTCTTCCGTTCGAGTTATCTGCACCAAACCATCAAAAATCGAATATTTGACCTTGCTGTGCCCTTGACCTTTGACCGATTTTGACCAAAATCTAATCAGCACTAGCTATCACCCTCCTGAATCACGTGGTGTAATTTGACATTGGTAGCTTCTTCCGTTCTCGAGTTATCGTTTCTACAAACAAACAAACAGAAACGGAAGTCATCAATATACTTAGGAAATCTTTAGATTTCGTAAGTAACAAACAGACAAACAGATAAACAAACAGACAAACAGACACAAATGCAATGCCCTCTCCTTTGAGAGGGTAAAAATATCATATTACCGACGTGGACTCAGCCAGTCATCGTTCCGAGGCCGACAAAATCAGTACCAGCTTACTGGAAAGAAAGAGCCATTGGAGTATTCTGTGTCGGAGTGGCGATCCGACCAGGATCATGTGCCCCAAGCCAATGAAAAACATTGCTGACGAAGGGAACCTGTATGTTGTGTGCAATTGAATTCCAAATTCGTAACAATATATAAAACAATGATATTGTTGTGGTTGAGGAAATTCGCAAACCACCATTCAGGTCGCATAGGTGAGACATCTCTGTAAGTATATGTGTAGTTAGCCCAAACCCGTTGTTTAGCAGGAATAAATGTCATTCATTCGGGCTGCGACCCTTCAAGATAGCCGTTTTTCTGTTCTATCTTTATTTTGAGCCAACCACGTCTCAACAGCCATCACACAACAACCACCAACCGCAACGCCGCTTCACAACAACAACAACAACAACAACAACGCCAACAGCCACGACCTTTACCGTCACATCTCGCTCTCGCAACCATCGCATCACCGCCATTCCCGCGCCGCTTGTGGGCACCGATCCTGGACTCGTACAGGGCGCGCACCGAGCAGCGGGTGCAAAAAGTGGCCTTTCCGAGAAATCGGATCAAGAATGATTCACGCCCACTTCTGTTCCGTCCTTTCAGCGAGCGTGGGGCGATTTGGCCCCGCCTCCAGGCGCGTCGGAGTATAATCGATATATGCAGATTCGAGGATCAGGAATGATTCACGCCCACTTTTCCTCTGTCCAATGGGCGAGCGTGGCTCCGCCCCTGAGCCGATCCTGATCCAAAAATCTGCATATGGTTTCTCCTGTCGCACTATAAAGCGCCGAGCGCGGGGCGAATCGAGGAAGAGTTGGAGAGTTGTGGCGGCGGCGAAATCAGTCGAGAGAGTGTCTGTCGGGGTCCGGAGAGTCTGGAGAAGCCAAGGAGCTTTGTGGAGGTCTGCGCTCGTGTCAGAGTCGGGGAGCTGCGGAGAGGGGAGGCCGGGAACACGGTTGAGGTCGCAGTGGAGTCGCTCGTCGCGGGACCCAAGCCAGCCAGATATCCTCTTTCCCCCGAGCATCAACAACCCCCCCTGTTCCCCCCCGCGCTGAGATAGTGTGAGAAGGGGGCCCCGTTCCCACCCCATTCCAGGCAGTGCCAGCGAGGCCCGCGGAGTCGGGGCGCCGCCGCCATTTTGCGGCTCATCACCAGACGGGTAGGCTCGACACGGTCTCGGCCCCAGGCCCGTCTGCCCCCTTATCGTTGAGGGTGGCCCCTTTTTCTTTTGCTTTGGAGTATATGCGTTGTCGGCGCCGTCTGTGAAGTAAAACTGTGTAAGTGTTACCGTGTGCTCGCGTAGTCGGTAGTAGATCTGCATTGTGTTTCTCTTTTACATTTGCTTTTTGCGCATAATTGTTGTGTTACTTTTACATTTGCTTTTGGTGCATAATTGTTGTAATTGTATACGTGTGCTTTCCGTTTGCCGCGGAATAAATGTGCCTTATGTTGAACTGTCTTTCCCGTTTCGCTTCGTATTTTCTCTAATTGAATCTCCATCTTACTTCACGTAAAGGGTTGGTAGGGGCTAAATACGCCCGATAATTAATCGGAACCGTCGAGGTTGACGATAACACCGCTCGGTTATCCCGATAGTACGGAACGGGTCGCTTAAAGTGGCCCGTGTCCGAAGTCGACCTGCGGCGAGGTGCGATCGCCCGGTCTACCCTCCGTGTGGGTACTTAGGTAGGTCGAATTTGGCGAACAACCCTATCCCACGCGGGGGGCCGATTGGCACGATCGTGGTGAGGCCGAAAGGCCCACCCGTGACTAGTTCCCGGCGTTAGTCCGAGAGGGTCACGACGGAATTGTCCGTCCGGTGGGCGACGTGCCGCGATTCGAGTTACGTGGCCGCCCGCACGCCGGCAGGCGCGAATTCGCAACAATATGTATATACACATACATACATGACAATGATGATATATATTTTTTATGAGACAATAATAACAATAAATGTTGGAGGTTTTTTTGTGACAAAAAATAAACACCGACAAAAAATGTCCTCGCTCTGCTCGGCGAAATATTTACCTCCGTCACCGAAGGTGGAAGGATGTTATGTTTTCACCACTGTCTATTTGTTTGTCTATTTGTTTGTCTGTTTGTGTGCAGGATATCTCAAAAAGTTGTGATGGATTCAGATGAAATTTGATGAAGATCCGGATCTTTGTACTAGAATTTTTAAAAGTGATTCTTCCCCATTGAGAGATAGGACCAAACGATATCTCGAAAGGTTGTGGACGGATTCGGACAAAACTCGGTGGACACCTTGGGTGTGTGACCACGACGAATTGATTCAATTTTGGTGAAGATCGGAATCCAGGTCTAGATACGAGAATTATTTCATTTTAAAGCGATTCCTCACCATCGAGAGATAGGGCTAAACCGATATATTATATACGGTATAGCATGATGGTTCAAAAGTTGTTGCACCTGATAGGTTGTACTGGATCAGGCATTGTGTGGTGGAGGTGTGTGCTCTACAGAGTGCACTTCTAGTATTGAGAGCAATGGAATCCTCCCCGCCCACTCCCAAACCCCCCAACCCCTCAACCCCCAACGCCGAAAATCAGGGATCCGCACCATCACCAGATCCCCCACACCCCTCATCACCAGATCCCCCACACCCATCATCACCAGATCCCCCACACCCATCATCACCAGATCCCCCACACCCATCATCACCAGATCCCCCACACCCATCATCACCAGATCCCCCACACCCATCATCACCAGATCCCCCACACCCCATCATCACCAGATCCCCCACACCCCATCATCACCAGATCCCCCACACCCCATCATCACCAGATCCCCCACACCCCATCATCACCAGATCCCCCACACCCCATCATCACCAGATCCCCCACACCCCTCATCACCAAATCCCCCACATCCCTCATCACCAGATCCCCCACACCCCTCATCACCAGATCCCCCACACCCCTCATCACCAGATCCCCCACACCCCTCATCACCAGATCCCCCACACCCATCATCACCAGATCCCCCACACCCATCATCACCAGATCCCCCACACCCCACATCACCAGATCCCCCACACCCCTCATCACCAGATCCCCCACACCCCTCATCACCAGATCCCCCACATCACCAGATCCCCCACACCCCACATCACCAGATCCCCCACATCACCAGATCTCCCACACCCATCATCACCAGATCCCCCACAACCATCACCAGATGCCCCACACCCCTCATCACCAGATCCTCCACACCAATCACCAGATCCCCCACACCCCACATCACCAGATCTCCCACACCCATCATCACCAGATCCCCCACAACCATCACCAGATGCCCCCACACCCCTCATCACCAGATCCACCACACCAATCACCAGATCCCCCACACCCATCATCACCAGATCCTCCACACCAATCACCAGATCCTCCACACCATCATCACCAGATCCTCCACACCCATCATCACCAGATCGCCCCACACCCATCATCACCAGATCCCCCACACCCATCACCAGATCCCCCACACCCATCACCAGATCCCCCACACCCATCACCAGATCCCCCACACCCATCACCAGATCCCCCACACCCATCACCAGATCCCCCACACCCCTCATCACCAGATTCCCCACACACTCCCAAACCAACGTGTGCACCTCTCGTACCAAACAGAACCGACGCTCTTTAACCGATTTCCCACCTCAGTGACAAATCCAGAAAACATGTCCACCCTCTGACCTTCTCCTCAGGTTCTCCCGCAAACCGCTAAAAACAAACCCTCCGGCGGGACGGGTTTTGTCAATTCCTTGGTAAATTCCTTCAAATCGACGATTTTTATAACTTGAACGGAATGAAAAGTTAAAAAAAATCAAAAAAAAATCACCGATCTCTCGTGGAGAACGGGGTCATTAGTGGTCAATGGAATCGCGAAACGGCTGAAGCGAACTCACGCATTCCGAGAGCACCTCGCTCTCATCCACAGAATGGAGCCGTCCCTTGTCCTTGGTCACGGGCCGCGCACGTACACTCCTTCGGGGATGCTCCTGGGGGTGCGGGGGCTCCTGCGCCTGCTGGTGCTGCTGCTCTTGCTCATCTTCATCACTTTCACTGTCCTGGGAAGCACGGACACGACGTCTATCCGCCATCGTGAGAGCACGTGACGGAGCGCACTGACGAAATTTTCGTTGGTACGGCGTGACGTCATTTCCGGTGAAATTCGACTTATTTAATTTTATTTCAACGGGTGCTGCGCGCGAGGCAGAGCACGATGAGCCGAGCGAGGTTCACGATGTCGTTGCTGACTGGTCATGTCCACGGCCGAGGCTAATCAATGAAGTATCTTTATATATTTAATTCATACCGTCTCGGTCTGTAACAGGTATGGGAGGAAGGTGAGATGGTCTGCCACCTGTCCTGAGTTTCCTGGACTATTTGCGATCGATTTGACACGTTAGAGGCAAAAAATAAATATAGCAGAGATTTGGTTCTCCTCCTCTGTCTCCCCTTTCTCTCTTTTGCAGGAAAACAAGTTTTCTGGTTGTCAACATCAATTCGAATTCGGTGTCGCTGATATGTATGTGTGATCGAACAGGGGACAACCGGTCAAACAGGTGACAACCGGTCGAACAGGGGACAATCGGTCGAACAGGGGACAACCAGTCGAATAGGTCACAACCGGTCGAACAGGTGGCAACCGGTCGAACAGTAGACAACCGGTCGAACAGGGGACAACCGGTCGAACAGTAGACAACCGGTCGAACAGTAGACAACCGGTCGAACAGTAGACAACCGGTCGAACAGGTGACAATCGGTCGAACAGGGGACAACCGGTCGAACAGGGGACAACCAGTCGAATAGGTCACAACCGGTCGAACAGGTGGCAACCGGTCGAACAGTAGACAACCGGTCGAACAGTAGACAACCGGTCGAACAGGTGACAATCGGTCGAACAGGGGACAACCGGTCGAACAGGGGACAACCAGTCGAATAGGTCACAACCGGTCGAACAGGTGGCAACCGGTCGAACAGTAGACAACCAGTCGAACAGGGGACAACCGGTCGAACAGTAGACAACCGGTTGAACAGGTGGCAACCAGTCGAACAGTAGACAACCAGTCGAACAGGGGACAACCGGTCAAACAGGTGACAACCGGTCCATTATGTTTAAAGTGTGAATACTAAGTAGTCCGGTTCGAGTCTGGAAGGTCTGTGGTTCAAACCCTGGCTGAGTCAGACCAAAGACTGTATAAAAATGGAACGTGTTGCTGTCTTGTTTGACTTTCAGCATTTAAAAGGTGAAGATCACGGACAATCCCCATGGATTGGCAGATCCAGTGCCGGCACAAGATGAAATGACGCCCCAGGGCGTCTTCGATGCGCCTCGGGGTTTGGTCAACTTTTCAATACCTGATGAGGGGCTAACAAGGGCAAGCGTGAGTGGTGAGTGGCTAGCGAGGACAAGGAGTGGTGAGTGGCTAGCAAGGGCAGGCAGTGGTGAGAGGGTAACGAGGATAAGTCGTGGTGAGGGGCTAGCGAGCGCAGTCAGTGGTGAGTGGCTAGCGAGGGCAGGCAGTGGTGAGAGGGTAACGAGGATAAGTCGTGGTGAGGGGCTAGCGAGCGCAGTCAGTGGTGAGGGGCTAGCGAGGGCAGGCAGTGGTGAGAGGGTAACGAAAGCAGGCAGTGGTTGAGACAGTAAGTAACGAGGGTCAACATGTTTAAGATAATGAAGTGTGTTGACAAAAGTGCAGAAGAGTTTTCCAGCAGCATTGACAGTGATAGGACCAGGGACCACAGCCTGAGAGTGAATAAGAGTTAATACGGTTGTAAGGTCGGGGTCTTTCACTATGAGAATCGTTAAAGCGTGAACTGGTCTCCCTGGCAAGCTGGTGGCAGCAGAAACAGGAGCTCAGTTTAAATTGGAATTAGATGGGTACCTACCTGGAAACAATGGAGAGAAAGGGGTAGTGATACTGGCAGGACTTGAAGGTAGCTATATTATGGATGGGCAGTTGTGTGCAACTGTGCTGAGCATGACTTTGCCCAGGCACCCACCCTCGCCCCCCCCGCCCCCCCCCCCACAATAAAAAAAAGTTTTAATTTTCAGTTGACGTGGGGACGGAGAAGTTGGGATGGCTGTCAGCCTGCAAACACTTACAAGTTCTCCGAAACTGCTGATAGGGCTGTGACCAAAGTTGGCTCAAATGACATTTGGTATGTTTCAACTCATGTTTGTTCACAGCATTTTAAAAAATTGGGGCCTGAGAGGGTCTACTGGGGGGGTGGGTGGGTGGGTTGTGGGGTTGCCCCCCAAAAATAGGTCCAGTATTTCCTTTCTTCTCAGAAACTATACACATGGTTTTGACCAAACTTGACCACAACCTTCACACCCGTGATGTGCCAAAGTTTGTTCAAGACATTTTAAAAAAAAGTCCGGGTCTAAAGAGGTTGAAATGGGGGGAGGGGGCGTCGGTTAAGTGACTTGCTCCTGATCCAGGTGAGCTTCAGGACGCGAGGTTCTATGTTTGTTGTTTGTTTTTTAATGCAGGTTCCAAACCATTACGTATTCATATATGACGTACATCATACATAATGCACTCGATCTTTACAAATGATGGCAACTTATTTCCGTACGATGGAGAATTTGTTGATAAAGAGAGTTAAAAGGGGTTCAGTTTTGTCCTTTACTTACTCTATTCTTGCAGGGTAATTTGTAAAGGTAATAGTTGTTTGGCGGAGCCATCATTCTGTTCTTAGCAATGATTGGTAGGTATCACAAGAGGGACTGCGTGCAGTCTATGTTTTTAAAAGTCTATCTTGGATCTATTTCAAAAGTAAACTGTTATTGCGATGAAGGTAAAAGATTCCGGACGTCACGAGACGAGATGACTTTCTGAAGTAGTGGGATAATGATTCGGCTGAAGGTGAAAAGAAAAGTGTCGGGATATTTTGAGGTGTTTTATTTATTTATATATTCACATGTTCTGAGATTCGAGGAAGAGTTCTTGATATTCTGACGGTTGTGAGCCCGGTGAGGACTTCGCGCACCTCCTAGGAGAATAAAGGTACATACACATACGATTAGTCAATTATATCGTAGTATTCTGTTTAACATTTAAGTTACATCGTGTACAACTGTACATAAGTTTGTGTTTATCCCTCTCTACCTTCTCCATCTTGCAACAAACACACCATAACTCACTTTCAGACCCTTAAACGCCTCGATCTTTAGCGGAGAAATTCAGGCGAGGCGAGCTGTGACACCAGATTCAGTGGAAGCACATTAGGATTCACTGGAACGGAAGCCATCCCCATCAAATCAGACAGGTGTGTCCAGGCTTCCAGCTCCCTCCCCCTTCCAGGTGAAGGAAACCACGATGGTGAGGTTCGTCCAATCAGGCACTGATGTTGGGTCTGATCTCGGAAGGTTGTCCGCCCCCACAAACATGAGGCCAATGGGGGTAGCCTCAGGGATCGCTTGTAAGAAGGAACGCACAGACAGTTCGAGACGGCTCACTACGAGTTCCCTCATAGACGGTTAGGGAGTCGAGTGGGTCCTTTCATGAGTTCAGAGCCTTTTGCCCTTCGTCCTTCATTCAAACTTGTTCGCCCTTCGCTTTCTCTCTCCCCACCATTTCAACATGGAAATTGATGTTTCTTCTTCTTCTCTTTTCTGATTTTTCTCTCTTGATGACCTTCCCACTTTTCTGACTTCTTCTTTTTCTTCCTTTTTCCGGACTGTTCACAGCTTTTGACGCATGACGTATCTCACCCACGGCATGCTGTTCCTGTACCCCGGTTACCAGCAAGTTGGCCAAGTCAAGGCCTCCCCTTGGCACGAGAACGAGCAAGCCCATACGATCGGGCACCGTCGGAACAGAAGGGATTGACCAGGAGATGTGTGGAGGAGCCGAGCACTAAGCACTGAGTCACAGGATAACTGTATCCTCAAGCAGGGGTGCACAAAGGTGTGTCGGAGTACATAATAAAACTCCAGACTATCTTTTGTACTCTCAATTTCTGGCCCCCTCTTCCCAAACTCCCTGTGTCTTTCCTTTGGGTGTCTGGATCCATTTTAGTGTGCAGGTGATATGTCCTTGCAATAAGACATCCAAGAGTGGGTATCATCATGTAGGGGACAAGGGGAATGTATGAACCATTTTCCCTCTTTGAATTCACCAACCACCATTAAGCCTGGTATTGGCTTAGTGGTTACGGTGGGTGCCTTGGGATCCCCCTCAGCTGTTGAATTAACACCAGGTGGGGTTGACTTTGCCTGTCATCCTTCCGAGGTCGGCAAAATGAGTGCCAGCATGCTGGCACACTGTGTCGGAGTGGCGACCCGTCCAGGATTGTGCCCAATAGCCAAGGAGACTGCTTAAGCAGCACCGACGCACTGCACAGAGTATGGTCCCAATGGATGGATGGAACCGCCATTCCTCCTGTCATTTCCCGTAAAATTGCTCATTGTAACAAAATACATGGAAGTTTTCTTGTGTCTTGACTTATCCTGCTCGGGTTTGATCTGGAATGGCGCTTCCAGGACAAATGGTCCCAAGGAATAACTGTAATGGTAGCCAATAGAGTGTGATACGTGATGTCAGTTCGCTCGGCCAATTAATGGCCGCTACATAGTCACTGGCATGGTTCCCCATCATCCATCTCACAGGTACGGTAAGCCGACCCTGGGCGCAAAGATCCGGCCAGAGGTAAGTGTTGTCGATGGCGTCCGTGGTCTTTGTACAAACAGACACGCCGGGTTTTTGGAGTTATCCGACCATGCGGCCGTCACAACATAGTCACACATAAAATACATGAGAAAACACTGACCTGACCATGTGACGTGAGATAAACAGCAGCAGGGAAGTGTCGTCACTTCAAAGGGCGCTCTGGTTCACCTTTCTCAATGCAGTTAGCAGAAAACAAATAAATTTCCTCCTTCCCACATATGCCACCCCACGAGGTTTATTCACACTTTATCTCACATTAAGAATGTTTGAAGCCTGGTGTTAGCTTAACGGTTAGGGTGGTAGGCTTAAGATGTTAGGGTCTTGACTTCAACATGGCATCTGATGAAAATGCTCAATATATATATATATATATATATATATATCTTCTTCTTCTTCTTCTTGGTGTTGCCTGGTGTTGGCGCAGTTGGTGTTCTGAAGCCTGGTGTTGGCGCAGTGGTAAGGGCAGTGGCTTGGGACCCAAGAGGTCCTGAGTTCAAGCCCCGTTGGGACACTGAATTAATATATGTATGTATATGTATATATATATATGTATATATATGTATCTATATATATATATATATATATGTATCTATATATATATATATATATATATATATATAATGTGTATATATATATATATATATATATATATATATATGTATCTATATATATATATATATATGTATCTATATATATATATATATATATATATATATATAAATATATATAAATATAAATATATATAAACCAAGTCGAAAACACCAGGGGGTTGACTCAGCCTGCCATCCTTCCGAGGGTCGGCGAAATGAGCACCAGTTGTACTGGGCCCGGTGTATGCCCCGGTTAGAATAGGTGTACCATATCCCTGTGTGTCGTAAGAGGCGACCAGGGTTGCGTCAGGAAGGGCATCCGGCGTAAAAACCTATGCCAAATCATTATGCGGACAACAAAACGAATTTCCATACCGGATCGGTCGAGGCCCGGGTTACCAACGACCGCCACCGGTACCGGTGGCCAGCAGGGTACCAGTGGAAATTGTGCTACTGCTGGGCGAAGGAGGAGAAGGAGACGGGGAAGGCGAGTCCGGAGGCAGTGGGAGAGGGGGAGGGTAGAAGTGTGGAGGTGAGAGTTGGAACTCTGAATGTTGGGACGATGACTGGCAAAGGGCGAGAGTTGGCTGATATGATGGAGAGAAGAAAGGTGGACATACTGTGTGTACAAGAGACCAAGTGGATGGGGAGTAAGGCGAGGAGCATTGGAGGTGGTTTCAAACTGTTCTACCATGGTGTGGATGGGAGGAGAAATGGTGTCGGGATAATCCTGAAGGAAGATCATGTCAAGAGGGTATTGGAGGTGAGGAGGGTGTCTGACAGAGTGATGAGTGTGAAGTTGGAAATTGAAGGGGTGATGATGAATGTCATCAGTGCATATGCCCCACATATGGGGTGTGAGATGGAATATAAAGAAGATTTCTGGAGTGAGTTAGATGAAGTGGTGGAGAGTGTATCCAAGGATGAAAGAGTGGTGATTGGAGCAGATTTCAATGGACATGTTGGGGAAGGGAATAAAGAGGATGAGGAGGTGATGGGGAGGTACGGTCTCAACAAGAGAAATGTGGAAGGGCAAATGGTGGTAGAGTTTGCAAAAAGAATGGAAATGGCAGTGGTAAACACGTATTTCAAGAAGAAGGAGGAACACAGGGTGACATACAAGAGTGGAGGAAAGTGCACACAGGTGGATTACATCTTAAGTCGGAGATGCAACCTGAAAGAGATTAGTGACTGTAAGGTTGTGGCAGGGGAGAGTGTAGCTCGACAGCATCGATTGGTGGTCTGTAGGATGACTTTAGAGGTGAGGTTGAGGAAGAGAGTGAGGGCTGAACCAAGGACCAGATGGTGGAAGCTGAAGGAGGAAGACTGTTGCGTGAAATTTAGGGAGGAGGTGAGACAGGCGTTGGATGGTGGTAAAGATGGGTGGGATGATTGGGCAACGACAGCAGAAGTTGTGAGGGAGATAGCAAGGAAGGTACTTGGTGTGACATCTGGACAGAGGAAGGAAGATAAGGAGACTTGGTGGTGGAATGAGGAAGTACAGGAAAGTATAAGGAAGAAGGGGTTGGCGAAAAAGAAGTGGGATAGTCAGAGAGATGAAGAAAGTCGGCAGGAGTACAAGGAGTGGCCTCGAAAAGTCAAAAGAGAGGTGGCTAAGGCCAAGGAAAAGGCATATGACGAGCTGTATGAGAAGTTGGATACAAAAGAAGGGGAAAAGGATTTGTACCGATTGGCAAGGCAGAGGGACCGAGCTGGGAAGGATGTGCTGCAGGTTCGGGTGATAAAGGACGCAAATGGGAATGTGCTGACGAGCGAGGAGAGTGTGTTGAGAAGGTGGATGGAGTACTTTGAGGAGCTGATGAATGAAGAAAATGAGAGAGAGAGAAGGTTGGAAGAGGTGGAGATAGTGAATCTGGAAGTGGGGTGGATCAGTAAGGATGAAGTGAGGACTGCTATGAAGAAGATGAAAAGTGGAAAGGCGGTTGGCCCAGATGGTATACCAGTGGAGGCATGGAAGTGCTTAGGAGAGATGGCAGTGGGGTTGTTAACCAGATTGTTTAATAAAGTCTTGGAAAGTGAGAGGATGCCGGAGGAGTGGAGATTAAGTGTACTGGTTCCGATTTTCAAGAACAAGGGTGATGTGCAGAGCTGTGGAAATTACAGAGGGATAAAGTTGTTAAGCCACACCATGAAGTTGTGGGAAAGAGTAGTGGAAGCTCGGTTGAGAGGAGAGGTGACGATCTGTGAGCAGCAATATGGGTTTATGCCAGGAAAGAGCACCACTGATGCGATGTTTGCTTTGAGAATGTTGATGGAGAAGTATAGGGAAGGCCAGAAAGAGTTACATTGTGTGTTTGTGGATTTAGAGAAAGCTTATGATAGGGTGCCAAGAGAGGAGTTGTGGCATTGTATGAGGAAGTCGGGAGTGGTGGAGAAATATGTGAGGATCGTGCAGGATATGTATGAGGACAGTGTGACAGCGGTGAGGTGTGCGGTAGGAATGACGGACCGGTTTAAGGTTAAAGTGGGATTGCACCAAGGATCGACTCTGAGCCCTTTCCTGTTTGCAATGGTGATGGACAGGTTGACGGACGAGATCAGACTGGAGTCTCCATGGACCATGATGTTCGCGGATGACATCATGATCTGTAGGGAGAGTAGGGAGCAGGCTGAATCGAGCCTTGAGAGGTGGAGGTACGCACTGGAGAGAAGGGGAATGCTAGTCAGTAGGAGAAAGACGGAGTACATGTGCGTAAATGAGAGGGAGGGTGGTGGTATGGTGCGGTTGCAAGGAGTTGAGGTGGGGAAGGTGGATTGGTTTAAATACTTGGGATCAACTGTCCAAAGTAACGGAGAGTGTGGGAGAGAAGTGAAAAAGAGAGTGCAGGCAGGATGGAGTGGGTGGAGAAGAGTTGCAGGAGTGATTTGTGACAGAAGGGTAGCTGCAAGAGTGAAGGGGAAAGTATACAAGACGGTAGTGAGACCAGCTATGTTGTATGGTTTGGAGGCGGTGGCGCTAACAAAAAGACAGGAAGCAGAGCTGGAGGTGGCAGAGTTAAAGATGCTGCGATTCTCGTTGGGAGTGACGAGGATGGATAGGATAAGAAATGAGTGTATTAGAGGGACAGCGCAGGTAGGACGGTTTGGAGACAAAGTGAGAGAGGCGAGATTGCGATGGTTTGGACATGTGCACAGGAGGGAAACGGAGTATATCGGGAGAAGGATGTTGAAGATGGAGCCGCCAGGCAGGAGGAGAAGAGGAAGGCCAAAGAAGAGGTTCATGGATGCGGTAAGGGCGGACATGCGGGTGGTTGGAGTGTCAATGGAAGATGTGGAGGATAGAGCAAAATGGAGACAGTTGGTCCGCTGTGGCGACCCCTAGCGGGAGCAAGCCGAAAGAGGAAGAAGATATATTTTTTTTTTTTTTCAAAGACAGGGGTCAGGGCTGGTTATCTCTACCTTCTGCTACATGTTATAGCATTCGACAAATTTTGTCCTTTTATGTCCCACCGAATCCCAAAGACAAGTGGTAGAAGTGGAGATGCCTGGAGAAACAAGCGAGACCTGCTTCAGAGTGACAAGCTCCACTTTCATGCTAAATTGCACCGTGTAGTCATTTCTGCACCTTGGGGCATCTTCATCACACCTGCACCAGAGGGAGGGGACTATAAAGGAAAAAAATTGTAACTGAGAAAAAGAACGGCAGGGAGGATGATGTGATGAAACGGAAAACCAAGAATGAACCCGAAGTAAAAAGCAAAGATGGAGTCCATCAGGAAGAAGAAAGGAGATTGGTGGAGCATCAGACCAGAGCATGGGGGAATGGGTAGGGAAACAAAATTTTGAGAGATACAAGTAAAGTGATGTCTTCTTATTCTTTCGTATGCAGCAAGAGCCTGCTGGGCTGCATAATTGACAGGGGGTGCAGTTGTGCTGCTGATGCATTGCCCCCCCCCCCCTGTAAGTCAAGGCAGGAATTTGTAATTTGCTCATTGTGCTGGCAATAGCTCACCTACTCTTTGCAAAAACACTGTGTGGTCTTTATTAACGTCCACCAACTAATACCAGCAGATGGGATGTCCAGTTTAACATTGATTCGAGGGACGGGTACACACATACATGAATCACCCTACCTGTGAAACACTGGGATGACAGTTTGTAGCAGGGTCAGGATTCGAACTCAGGTTAGACAGCTCAGAAGCCTCAGAATCGAGTGTGCATACCTCTGAGGTCGAGGACATCCTGGTAGCCCCAGTAAAGGGATGTAAGGGGCATGTATTGAGCATTTTTACTCCAGGTGAGTGGTGGGGACTCAAAATGTCACCATATTTGCATCAGGTCCCATTTGACTAATTGGCCCTCTTTTTATGTAAAATCTTATTTCAATCTTCCTTGATGAAACTTGAAGATAAGGGGTCAAATTATCCATTCGTTGGTACTTGTTTAATATCAACATGTACCTTGCCTCCCCTCACCCTCCCCCTTTAAAGCTTTTGCAAATCGGGGACTGAGTTTAATATTCCTGTTTCATATTAAATAGTCCACTCCCTGGAGCTCCTTCGACTTACTATCTGCTATAACATTTCGTTGGAGAATCACACCGTAACTGACATCAAAGGGTAGTCGCCGCTTGGGTATCCTCCAGAGGCGAAGACATTCCTGAGCCACATCGAGTTCATCACGGTGTAGAACGCATGGCTCCTCACTCTGGCCAGGTACTCCCGCTTCCCACATTTCTCCTGTTGATGGGGTTGAAAGCAGGGCCTTGATCTGCAACCACTGAAATCTCAAGATAGGAGGCTGATTGCCAGGGACTGTCACTCCCCAGTTGGTGGGCTCTCTGTTGTACACACGCTTATATCTGGCCTTGCTCCTCCTGCCCTCTCTTACCTTTACCCTCCCCAAGTCACAGCAGGTCACAGGTATTCCTCAAGAAACCTAAACCTGCTCACCTTCCCAAAGTCCAGGCTGGTTGCCCTCCCCACATTCATTTGTCCCTTTATTTTCCCCGATTGTGGAATCGACTCCTTGTGTTCGTTGTCTCGTCCTCCTTACTCCAGTCTTTCTACTGCGTTGTCTGTCCATCACACTCCCTCATGCGGTTCACCCATGCACCTCCAGGGTCTCTTCTGCACAAGATCATTCTTTTGCATTCTGTCCCTCTGGTACTCATTTTTTTTTTTGCTATGCCTCCTTTTGTACATTAGGTCCACCTTTTAATATACAGTAGTCTTTAAGCCTGCTGTCCTTTTTTCATTTAGCTCCTCCATGAGAACGACTATTGTACACAAAAAACATCTTTTTTATTTTTTATTGGAAGGTTTAACAACTATTGGTATTCTTCTTATGAGATTAACTGGAGCGGTGTTTTTTTTTTCATGTGAATATATTTATTTATTTTTGTGCGCAGAGCTAAGGCTCGTGGAGGAGCTAGAACACTGAACAGATCAGGATGCAACAGAACAAAAGGAACAGTAGAGAGGAGGAGAGGGGGGTGGGGAACACCAACCAACAACAGGGTTGAAGGACAAAATAAAGGGACACTTGGACAAACAATGGGTGTGGGGGGAGGGGGAATGAGGTGAAGGGAGGGATGCATGGGATACAGAAGCAAACTCTCAGGAATGAAAAACTGGACATTTGGCATGGGTGTGGGGAGGCAGTTAACAAGAGTAGAAAAGATCATGGTTTGGGTGGTGATCAGCTGAGATGGTGGTGATCAGCTGTGTTGAAAAGTTGGAGGGAAGAACGAGTTTGAAGAGAATGTGAAAGTTGGTTCCACTGGTGGGGGGAAAGAGGAACAGATGAGGGGAGCAGTGATCCTGGATTTAGGGAGTTTCACCAGAAGGGGGTCAATACGGTACCACGAATGGTGGTCGTTCCATGCTTTGTGGACATGTCATGTTCCGACCACTATCTTTGGTTACAACAACAATTCGTCGGTCGCCTGTTAAGCCAACTGATGCAGGGATCAGAACATGTGCTTTTCATGATAAAAATTCTCACCATCTGTTTCCTTAATCCCTTTAAAATCATATCCAACTCACTTGTAAGTCATAAAAGTACGGAGGCTTATCCATCACTATGCACGTGGTCATCACACAAGGGTGATCTCACAAGTAAGTTATTACCTCTAGCACCGAAGGCAGAGATGTTTTTGCTCGTCTTTCTGTGAGCAAGATGTCTCAAAAGGTTGTGGACGTATCCGGACTAAATTTGGTGGACAGGTTGGGTGTGTGACAAGAATGAATTGATTCGATTTTGATGAAGATCCAGATCCTGATACTAGATTTTAAGTGATTCTTCATTATTGAGAGACGGGGCCAAAACGATATATAGCACGATATTTCAGAAAGTTGTGGATGGATTGAGACAAAACTTGGTGGACAGGTTGGGTGCGTGACAAGGATGAGCCGATTCGATTTTGATTCAGGTTTGAATTCAGATCCGGCCTATCAGTGGATACAAAACGTAAACACTTGTTGGTCGAATTTGCAGCTTCCGCCTCCACATCACGAAAGCTGAGTTTTCCGAACCGGATTTGTCCCGTTTCATGTTGCGTCATTTGTCCCATTGCAATATTGAGTCATTCCATCTGAAATCACCAAATTGAAGAAAATGTTCTCAGCTGACCCCCCTCAGATTTACTTTAAACTTTCATAAAATAGTTCCCAGGTATCAAAATGAAGCTGCGTAAAATTTTAGGTCCATAGATGCGGTCAAGTCCGAGATATTGAGGGTTGAAAATGTGGTTGTGGCCCTATTTTTATGGTCGTTGCGAGCATCACAAAATGAACGGCTACTTTTAAACTCCCGCAACTTTTTTAATATTAATGCTAGAGCCTTGAAATTTTTAGAGATTATTCTTCTATAACTGCTCTGTAAGACACAAACATAAAACTGAGTATACCTCTTTTAAATTTTATGACCTGATCAGTTGAAATCCAGAAAAAAAAATGTTGGTTTTGTATGAAGACCCAACTTTGAGACCCCATATATTTTTATTGACCCATCCCAGAAGCTTGAAATTTTTTCATGTAATAACTGTATGGTAGTAGTTTTCAAATACATGTTTACTTTTCTTAATCAGTCATATATATATATATATATATATATATATATATATATATATATATATATATATATATATATATATATATATATATATATATATATATATATATATATATATATATATATATATATATATATATAATACAGTCATGATCCCTCAAAAATTGAAAATTTTCATTTTTCCCCAAAATTCAGGTGAGGATTACAAATATATGACAAGGTATACCACTTCAAATTGTTCACCATTGGAAAGAGCATATTCAAGTTTACAAAAGTGTCAAATATCAAAGTGGTATATTTTTTAAAAAATATATTTTCTATTTTTTTTTTTTTTTTATAAACTGTTAACACAGTCGTGAATACATGAAGTGTGTGCATGGTGTGGGCACCATGGTAATCATGAATGATTAGTTCTACGATTCAAATTAATAATACAAAAATATATCACATACTGCAAGAACAATGTAATAAAACATTTCACGTAAATTTGAATCGGTCCTTGATCTGCTTTTCCAAGTCAGGTGCGAGCTTGTACCGCCTCCCAGTTAACGTTAGGGGAGCATCAATAACTTTCATCACATGGACTAAAGGAACCCAACAAATGTCCTCCCTTAAATGTAACCATATACACTGCTGACATCAGCAGATCAGCCACTATTCCTGAGTTCTATTTTTAGCCCCAGCTAGATGAGTTAAGCTCTTGCTATTTACAAATGAGAAACAAAGAATTAGAAATTCAAATTTTAAAGTATTGTGTTCATGGTATCCCAATAGCAGATGATATGTATGTACATTGTATATACATGTACTACACATATGTACTACATGTAAAAGGACTGTTCATTAAATAGCACACACAACGTGCACAGCACTGGCAGAACATCATTTATTCAAATATTTTTTAAATATTGATAGAAACATTATACCACATTGAAATGTTAGACTTAAGTTAACTTGAATATGCTCTTTCCAATGGCGAACAATTTGAAGTGGTATACCTTGTCATACATTTGCAATCCTCACCTGAATTTTGGGGAAAAATGAAAATTTTCAATTTTTGAGGGATCATGACTGTATTATATATATATATATATATATATATATATATATATATATATATATATATATATATATATATATATATATATATATATATATGACTGATGAAAAGTAAACATGTATTTGAATACTACTACCATACAGTTATTACATTTGTCATACCCAACAGTACCCATTCTTCCTTGTCGTACCCAACTGCTCCTGGACTGTCTTTTGCACCTGAGAAGGTTCTTTCAAACCTTGACTCTGACTCTGGTACTGGACCGAGCAGCAGCAGCAGCAGCTCACGTGTCCTAAAAATATTCTCTCTGCCCTTTTCACCCTGTCATTTGCGCTTCCATCTGGTGACGAAACATCTTCCATCTGCTTGAAATCCTCAGCATCACTGCATTATATAAAAAGGTGCAAAAACTGATCCCTTCAACTACAGACCAATCAGCTTACTTCCAATCATCAGCAAGGTCATGGACCCCTCACTATCAGACATCCCACCTTGCTCTCCAAACTCTCCACCTATGGCATCCAAGGCCAACTCCACACATGGCTTGCTGACTTCCTCTACTCTCATAGCCAACATGTGGCTCTCAACAGATTCCTTTCCCCTCCTCTCCCTATCAAGGATGGAGTACCCCAAGGCAGTGTTCTGGGCTCAATCATCAACATCATCATCAACGATCTAACTCCCTGGAAAATCATCTTTGTATTTGTTGATGACTCCATCTTCTGCTGCGATATCCCTCACCCTTCAGACAGACAGGCTGCAGCTTCTTCCCTTTACTCAAACCTTTGAAAAAAAATTACAAGATGGTCAAACACTTGGAATATGTATTTTAACCCTGACAAATCTTACACTCCCAGGATCACTCTCCAAAAAGACCACCTGGCAAACCCTCCTATCTACTTTCTTAACAATCCTCTTGGGAAAGTTCAGTCATTCAACATCATGGGACTCATTTATCAGCCATGATCTTTCTTCGGCAAACTACATTTACATTTCAAAGTTGGCCTCCGAAGCCAGTCGCCGAATGGGCATCCTCCATCATACAAAGTCCTTCCTTGGCACACATGAACTTATATCCACTTACCAGGCCTTCATCCACAGCTTGATGTCATGCTGCTCTCCCCTCTTGGCTTGATGCCCTGCTTCACATCTTGCTCAACTTAATGCCATCGAAATTAAGGCCTTCAAGATCATTTGAATCTCAGACACTGAAGCCGAGTATGTGGTCCTATCACTTTGCCATCACAGACAGGTCGGTGGTCTCTCTGTCTCTTGCCGCCTCATTTCTGGTCTTGCACTATGCCCTTTCCATGCTTTGCCACCCCAGGTTTCTGTAGGACTCACACAGTCCACCACCAACCTCCTTCTGGTGAAACTACCTAAATCCAGAATCAATGCTCACCTTGACTCATTTATTCCTCTTTTTTTATTGCCTCTGGAACCAAGTTACACATTCTCTTCAATATCATTCTTCCCTCCACGTCTTTAAGACAGCTGTTCACCACCATCTCTGATCATCGCCAATCGAAAACCATGATCTTTTCTACCCTCTTTAACCACCCCCTCCTCCCCCACCCCAATTTCCAGTTGTCTTTCCTGAGAGTGCCCTTCTGTATCCATCTTGTCCACCCCATGCATACTCTCCTGCCCCCCCCCACCACCCCCTCATTCCTCCCCACACCCATTGCTTGTCTGCCTCCCTCTGCCTTGGCCTTCAACTCTGCTGTTGCTGTCCCTCCCCTCCTTTCTATTGTTCCTTTTGTCTTGTTGCATCCTGATCGTTCAGTGTACCAGTACGAGCTCTTCCACGAGCCTCGACCATGTATACAAAAACTGTTCAGCCTGGCGGAGGTATGCGCTCCACTGAGTGCCGTTCCATTCCTGAATGAAACTGAAAAAATGAGTTTTGTTGAGACAGGTGTTCAAAGGTTTATATTGCAAGTTCAGAGTTATCTTTGCAACAATACGAGGCGGCATTCATCATAACATTTAAACTGACATAATAATACGTTAAACTTTTGTTTAATTAAAGCATATTATTTTATACTTGGAACAATCTTTTTGAGCAAGTCAGAGCCAATAATTACCCTGTTGTTAACCGTTCTGTTTTAAAGTAGCTCGCACAATGAATAAAAAAAGTAAAACCGGTTTATTTAATTTCCCCTTACCGCACCATCTCCATATTATGTGTGCAAAGATTCCAGAAGTTTTCATCCCCACCCTATCCTTTTCAAAACAGAATATGTAGAAGTCACAACGGTGGAATAAAACAGGGTTACATTTTACTACCTGCACCGAAATAAAAATATGATGCTTGCAGGAAGGTGTAAGTAATCTGCATAACTCCTTTCCTTTTGATAATCACAACAGTCTGAAGCTCAAATTTTGAGCATTGTGTATTTTTCTTGATTCTTGACCAAACGACAAAAAAAGAAAAGAAAATGCTTGTGGCCCAAATCAAGCACATTACCCAGCTGGCTACATTTGAGACATTCACTGTATTTAACACTTTAATCATGCAATGATAAAGGGCTCTTTTCAGGCCTACTTGCCCTGCTCATCAGAGAGTCGACCCAGAAGGGTCTGTATGTCCAGCCCTGAGTCCCAGGGCACCACCATGGCCTTACACGATCCAACCTTTTCGGCCAGCCTCTTCTCAAGCACAAATCCCCGCCTCGGCATCGCGACGTCACTCGCGGACAGGTCGAGCACCGGGCAGAGGTCATTGTTTCCATCACCGACGTAAATGACGCGGCGATATCGTCTCCCGCGAGCCATCTCTTCTGCCACAAAGTCACGCAGCGCCCTTCGCTTGCACAGATTGGGTGGGCACACTGGGCAGGAATGCGAGTGGAAGGGGCTCACAGAGAGCGCGCCGGACTCATCTGCCTGCGTCGACGGATTTGTGATGATTGCCCGGAAGAGCGAGAGCACTCGCGCCGCCTCCAATGTCCACGAGATGAAGGACAGGTTGGAGTCGGATGCCACAATGCTGTCGTAGTGGGCCCTGTTGGACTCTGTTGGGTTACAGGGTGTAGAGTTACGTTGCAAGCCCACAAAATCGTCACCCACTCCCGTGGGATCACCGTGATACCGTATTACCATTTGTGTGTCTCAATTACCATGGAGCAGAGCATTGTAATCAAAGCCAAATCATTATTTTCTACATACAATATTCCGATCCGTCAGATTGCAAACTAACAAATTCTTTATGCAGAATATGCTCCTCCATGGCATCGCCGAATATTTGTTTCCTGCATCAACAGTTTCGGACAAAAGAAACTATAAGGAGCTGCGCACACACACCCTTGTACACTTTCTGGCTTGTGGCTTCAGCAATTCAAATTCGAACAACTTTGGGGGCATGGACCCACGATTTACAGTCAACTACCAGCCGACGAGGAAATGATCAAACACTGAAAACAATAAATATCAGAATGATCAACTCGTATGTTAAATTAGCATTACAATGGTGGGAGATGTGTTTCATACAATCAAGCAATGGTTCAAAGCAATGCCAGTTACATTGGAAAAAATTTGTACGAAGGTTAAACGATCATAACGTGTCGTGTTTTAAAATAGGCAGTTTGGAGAAAAAGCAAAAAAAAAAAAATACATTTTGTAAATTATTCAGTTTATTCCAAGATCAGAGAGATGTAATTTCAAGAGTGAAACATTGAATGAATGACATGTTATGATGTCAACAATGCAAGTTTGAATATGCAGTAGTGTGGTGTAGAGCTGTTTGTGAGTGTGTGCATGTGCTTGTGTGTGAGGAGTGGTTAACGAGTGGAGAAAAGATCATGGTGTTGGATTGGGGATTATCTGAGATGGTGGTGAACAGCTGTATTGAAGACCTGGAGGAAAGAGTGGGATTGAAGAGAATGTTGCAGTTGGTTCCACAGGTGGGAAGAAAGAGAAATGAATGAGTGGAGGTGAGCAGTGATTCTGGAAGATTTTTGCTTTTGTTGATGATTTATGGAGCATGGGTCATGTGTCGGGAATATAACCTTGTCTCCTTTGGATACTTCCTTATATACTCAATAAGCCTTTGTACTTAGTGAACCTCGACCTTGCTCTGACAAAGGATAAACATCCAAAACAGCTCTTTTTTTTTTCCTTTGTGTTTTTGTATTTTCAGTCTGGTACAAAGGTCACTCCTTTTTCCATCATTCATCGACCATACTGTGCCCCTATTGTTGTGATTACTTGGTGACTCTTCGATAGAAACAGAAACTGATCTGACGAAGGGTATTCACAGTCCTACGAACAAGATACTCGCAATCCTCCAAGAAACTTGAATGATTCGCATTTTCGTTTTTCATTACATTGGTATGTGGAGTTAGTAAAAATAAAAAAAAAACATATAAATATATTCTTACCTTATGGAACGTGGATAACAAGTTTCCTTTAACAAAAAAATTTGTAGACACTGTCGAGGCTCGTATGAGAGCGTACAACAAGGGGAGCAGGAGACAAGAGGGAAGGACAAAACACAGTGTGGAACAGAGACATGAGAGGAATGAGGTGGAGTATACAGGGTAAAGAAGATGGACACTCCAGGGACTTTCAGGAAGGAAAGCAGGGAATTTGAATTGAAGGAGGTGGGTTTGGGATGGATTAGTGGAGGAAGAAAATATCATGGTTTTGGATGGTGGAAGATAAGAGATGGGGGTGAACAGCTGTTTTGAAGACCTGGAGGGAAGAGAAGGATTGAAGAGAGTGTGGGACAATTGTAAGTATCTTGTTTGTACAACCTTGTGAAACACCGTCCGAAGTTTGGTTTCTCACTTTGCTGTCGAGTTTGTCTTCCCAACATCTCATCCGAAGACTATCCCAAAATTAACTCAAATTCCTTACTATATATATATACACACATGCGAATGTCTGTCTGTCTGTCTGTCTGTCTGTCTGTCTCTCTCTCTCTGTTCCCTGAATATGGAATTTTAAAGATGGGACCGTGCATAAGGAACAGACCCACAGACACAACTTTTTTTCTGGGAAGCAACACGGGCTGTGTGGCCGTGGTCTCGGACATCATCCCGAGGCCGCAAAATAAGGTCAAAGTGACCAATATAGAATTTTTTGGCAAACAGGATGACCAACTGGTCGGAAATTGAAAAGGCTGGATTTTTTTTTTTAGTGCAACACAATTAACTTTTTTAAAGTCCATGAAATAATTTAAATTGATAGATTAACTCAAACTTTTCCCATCATTGGGATGGATACTTTTGCGAGTCGCTTATAAAGAATTTCCATTGATGTTTTTGAACGATTAACTATCTTGCAGCAAGTTTCACGAGAAATAAACAACAAGGCTTTTAAAAGAGCTCGGATCCAATCTACATATTACATTTGCAAACAGTGCCACTGGTTTTGAGCTAACCCGCGCTGCACAGAATTCCAACTCCTTTGTGGACCCAGCAAAGATGTGAGAAAAGTGCGAATGTTGCGAAGCCCGACGTCACAATGCAAGCGTGCGTGCGGCTGCAGGTAACTGCACCTTTGAGAGTGACTGTGTGGATGCGTGTCAACCCACCTGGTTGAAATGAGGATGAATACGAGCCGCGGCTTTATACCAGTGGAGGATCATGAGTACTCCTTACTTTTATTACCTGCAGCAATGAGACATTCCAAAGGATATGTGATCACGTGGTGTCATGTCTTGGCTCCTCGATGGACGACGTACGTTTTAACTGCCCTCTCAGTAGTTTTTATTTTTGGAAGCGTCGTGAACGGTCTCTCTCACAAACATACTGCAGGTCTAGTGGAGTTCAATTGGCTTTCTATCTGAAGCCTCGCCAAAACCTTCAGCATGCACTTGCACTGGTAATATAAGGGAAGAGTGGACAGTGTGTCAAAAATATATTCTATAACATATAGATGCTATAGTCATTACCATTGTATTACTTTCTGTTGAACAATGATTAAATGCTGGTACTCACATGTACACACACACACACACATATGCAAAAATATAAACAAACATGCACGTGTAAACACCCACGTACAAAGATGTGCACATGCATAAGCACGTGGCAAACACAAACACGTGCGCACACATCACACATCACAGTTTCTGAAAACATGAACCAAAAGCAATCACTGAAAACATGGAAGCACCACTCAGATCTGACTTAACGATCCCATCGAGCGTGAACATAGAAAACAAAGCATTGCGACCAGATATCATATTGAGGTGCAAAAAAGGAAGAGGCGGAATTGCTCATCGGGGTGTCAGTACCCAGCGACTTTGGCCTAAGCAACGCAGAAATCAAGAAGATGACCAAAATGAAGTGAAAAGATCCTGGAATGTAAAAATTTCCAAAATTGGACCAGTTACTTTTGGAGCAACGGAAATGATGAAGAAGAATCCTACAGACATCTTAAAAATCATCCCTGGAAATATTAAAACAAACAAACTGCAGTGAGAAGCTGTCCGGGGCAAAGGTGACGACCCCCAAAAGAGCCCTCGGGACAAAACTTTGAGAACAAAACTTCACAACTTAGGCCATGAATCATGATTCTTCACCGAAACGAAGGTGGATACTTCGACTCCTGCGAGGGCTCCGTTCCACCTTCTGAAACCCAAATTATGGAGAGAACAATCAACAACACACACACACACACACACACACACACACACACACACACACACACACACACACACACACACACACACACACACACACACACACACACACACACACACACACACACACACACACACACACACACACACACACACATACACACACACACACACACACACACACACACACACACACATACACACACACACACACACACACGTGGATGAATGGCTCACAGAAGGTGACACCTTCCTCATCCCAAAATCTGAAGAAAGCCACCTACCTCACAAATACTGGCTAATAATAATTTTTAGCTCTCATATGAGCCTCGACAATGTATACAATATATATATATATATATATATATATATATATATATATATATATATATATATATATATATATATATATATATATATAATCTGTCCACCGACAACATAAAACTTTGAACAGGAATCATCACAGAAATGATTGACCACCACCTAACAACAGGGAGGCTGAGAGGCAGAACAGAAGGGATGCAAGAGAGGATGTTACAGACCAATAGACCACTTACTACTAAATAAGTCTATCCTCTAAAACTGCAATACGAGAAGAACCAAATTGTCCACAGCCTGGATAGACGATAAAAAAAGGTTTTTGATAGTGTCCCACATTCATGGATGATAAAGTGCACGCAAATGTACAAGATAAATCCACAAATAATCGATCTGATTGAGAAAGCCGTGGATCGATGGAATACCACACTAATCCTGCAACACTCGGAAGGAAAGATCGAAATACCAGGAGTGAAGATATGACGTGGGATCTTTCAAGGAGACAGTCTCTCCCCCACCCCCTTCCTGTTTTGCCTTGCTATGGATCCACCAAGCATCCTCATTAGTACTCCGACGACATCCAAATGGAATTTCGGACAAGGAAGACCAACAAAAACGGGAAACATAAAAATCGGCCTTGATACAATACAGGAGCTCGCTAATGAAGCATCTTGCAAATACCTTGGAGTAGATGACCACCAAATAAATATGTCATAAAAATGCGCAAAACAATGACCAAAGAATACCTGTGTAGAATGAGGTTGATCCTGAAACCATACCTCTCACCAAGAAACAAAATCAAAACCATAAACCAACAAGAAAAAGATCAACCAGAGATTGCAGATCCTCGCCAGGACTTCCTTGGTGTATTTTGTGTGGCATTTGTGTATTGGTGTGTTACATAATTAATAAGAGAGGTAATTAGAACTGCCACTTTAGAAATGCTGGCAGTGATAACTGGTTCAGCCATTTCAGAGAAGATTTTTGAAGGTTTAAAAAAAACAAAAAGAACAATATGGCTGCCGAATCACGTAACCAACGACGTCATCAAAAAAATTTTGTGAGACATTTTATTCCTAAATGACCCTCAAAAATTTTCATACTGATCAGATGTGGCGTTCTTCATATGCAATTATGACGTCACAGCAAAGGCACCTACGACATAAAAAAAAAATATATATATATATATATATATATATATATATATATATATATATATATATATATATATATATATATATATATATATATATATATATATATATATATATATATATATATATATATATATATATATATATATATATATATATATATATATAAAATTAATTCCCCATATACCTGGTGTTGGCTTAATGGTTCGGGTGGTGTGCTTGGGATCCGAGGGTCCTGAGTTCAAATCCCGCTCAGCTGTTGAATTAATACCAGGTGGGGTTGACTCTGCCTGTCATCCTTCTGAGGTCGGCAAAATGAGTGCCAGCTTGCTGGTATACTGTGTCGGAGTGGTGACCCGTCCAGGATTGTGTCAGATAGCCAAGGAGACTGCTTTGGTAGCACCAACGCTCTGCACAGAGTATGGTCCCAATGGATGGATGGATTCCCCATGAGGAGTACTTGCCATGCACCAAGTTTAAATTTTTTCCTTGGTGCGGTTTCAGAGATGGATGTCCAAAGTTTTTTTCTGTTTTTCTAACATGGCTGCCACACCACGTGACCTATGACATTATAATTATCATTAAAACAATCTACATGAGTAGTCGCACCAATGGTAAAAATTTTGTCTCAGTCCGACAAGTGGTTGCGGAGAAAACCACGAAAGTTCGGTACGGACAGACAAACAAACAAATGGACCCAAATGCAATACCCTCTCCTTCGGCGAGGGTAACTCGGAGTCACAATGTTCCGATACAGCTGCAGAGTCATAAACTGGCCACAAGCGGAAATCAGAAAACTAGATATCAGAACAAGGAAGCTCCAAACTATCCACAAAATGTACTAAAAAAAATTAATGTATCCCGAGAAGTACCTGCTGAGGAAAGGAGGAGGTGGCGGCCTGATGGAACCCAATCAAGTACACAGAGCGACGACTGCAGGATTAGCAGATGAGCAACCAAAACAGCAACAAATACAGCCCCAACGATTCCAAAGAAGACAAAAGAAAAATATAAGACAAAATACCAACAGATATACAGTGACAACTGGGAGAAAGACAAACGAGCAGGGAAATATTAAAAAAAAAAAAGAGTTAGACAGATTAAGGATAGACAAAATGACAAAGAGGTCAGCTGGAATGACTAAGAGATGGAGAGGAGAGCAACACCTCCACCAGGACGAGGCTCAGGTCTGTCATACCGTAAGAGGGAGTAGCCAGGGAGAGATACTTGGGAGTCAGACACGTCTTGGGAGAGGAAAGTTTCTGTTAGGCAGATAATGTCTGGTTTGTCAGTGGCAACCTGTATGGAAAGATCTGAAAGGTTTGAGCGAAGGCCCCGGATATTTGAGGTCCACACTTTTAATGAAGAGGAAGGGGAGGAGGCTTTGGGTGCAGGAGGTGGAGGGGGAGGGGGAGGGTAGGACAAGGGACGAGGGGGGCAGGTAAGGAGGGTTGCTGAAGGAGTGTGGGGTATTGCAGAATAGCAAGGGGAGGGGGCCGAATAAGGAGGAGAAAAGGCTCTGTGGTGCTGGGGGAGAGGGGGGACAAGAGACAAGGAAGAAGGCAGTTGAGGATTTGAGGAGGTGGAGTGAAGAGATGGAGGTGAGAGGGCAGTGGAGGGAGGCAGCTTGGTGGATGAGAGGGGGGGCAACTTTGAGAAGGATGAGTGAGGGGGATGAAAGATGGGAGAAAGGTGAGGGGGAATTTTTGAGAGAGGTGAGAGGGAGGCTTGGAGGGAGAAGAGTGGGATGGTTGCTTTGAGAGTGAGGGGTGAGGGGGGTGAGTTGGCACTGAAGTTGGAAAAAAAGAATGGTTGATGGAAAGCGAGCATCCATGGCAAACTGTGGTTTTTAAAAGTTTTAGGTCAGAGATGCGATTTAACACAATTCTTGATGGATGCAATGAAGGCAAATTCAGAGCATGGAGAGAAGAAGCGCTGTAATAGTTGGATTTTTTAGGCAAGGAATGAAGGAGAGGTCGAAATGAGAGCAGTCTGTTAAAATAGCAGAAGAGTAGTGCATTATGAAACAGTAAAGAGTACCACATGTGTGAGAGAGGAAGATGAAGCATTATAAGATCGTTTTTGTTGTTAAAAATAATGTATGAGAGAGTTCAACAGATTAGGTCATGGAAGTGTAAAAAAAAATAAAATAAAAAAAATCGAGGAAGAAGACGAGGAGGAAGTTAAGAGGAAGAAGAATCGGGAGAAGGTGAGCGTGTTGTTGTTGTTGTTGTTGGGTATATATATATATATATATATATATATATATATATATATTTTTTTTTTTGTTGTTGTTGTTGTTGTTGTTGTTGTTAATATTAATATTGGAGATGGAGAAGGAATCATTTTAATGCCCAAGATCAAGGACACGACATGAATGGCTTTAAAAAGATGGCAGGACTGAGCCAATTGGACAAGTATGGTTCTGCAAGGAAGAAACAGGAAGCACGAGCCACCTCCTATCAGGATGTAAAAAAACACTCATGTCAGAACAGCGGTATGTAGAGTAATCACAACAAGGTGTGCAGAGTAATGCACCGGCACATCTGCAGGAATTTCAATATCCCAGTTCCACAAAACTCATGGAAACATGAACCAAAAGCGATACTTGAGAACAAGGAGGTGACGCTCACATACAAGCTGATGATCCCATCCAGCATGAACACGGGAAAACAAAGCACTGCGACTGGACGTAGTCCTCAGACACAAAAAGGAAAAGAAGGCTTTGTGAATTGAGGTTTCAGTACCAAGCAATTTTGGTCAAAATAATGCAAAATAAACAAATAAATAAAACGACCAGATATCAAAACTTCAAGAATGAAGTGAAAAGATCTTGAAAGCTGAAGAATGCTAAAATAGTACCAGTGAAAATTGGAGCAATGGGAATGACAAAGAAGAACCTCACAGAGATCCTACAAATCATCCCTGGGAACATTATCACAAGCAAACTACAGTTGGAAGCTGTTCAGGACTCGGTGACGATCCGAAAAAGAGCCCTTGGAACAAAACTTTGAGAACAAGGAAACTTCACAAATTGGTCCATGAATTATGATCCCTTACTGAAACTGAGGTGGATACTTCAAGACCTGGGAGGACCTTGTTCTACCTTCTGAAACCCCCAAATTGGGGATAACAACCAACGACACACACACACACACACACACACACACACACACACACACACACACACACACACACACACACACACACACACACACACACACACACAATTTTTTGCCTGAATATAAAGATATTTTTGGGATTTCACTCCATTGAATTATAATGAAAGGAAACAAATTATGTTCCCACGGGAATCTGATGAAAGCAAGCTGTTTCATTTCTTCTTGTTTTTTTTATCTCCCGGTTATCTCAGGCTCACGTAGGAGTTTATACACGTCTCACATGTGGTGCACAGGACGCGATGGGAAAATCAACACAGCAGATGGGATTTGAACCTAGGATTCTGCACCACGAGCCCTTATGCTCAGATGGGGTCAAACGTTTAGCTGACTTCACATTGTCGTTTCCCGGCTCTGCTGCAGATGAGAACATCGACGTGTTCACGTAATCACACTCTGTATTACCTCATGTGCACAATGACATCACCGTCATGATACCATGCCTATTGGTGATTATTTCGATTCGGTGATGACCCAGCAGTTCAATCCGTTTACCCCAAGATCTTGATCTCCTTGTTATTAACATTTCTGCATTCCTGTGCTTCCCATGTGCAGTGGACAATTATACACTCGGTTTGTCTCGGACACAGTCACGTATACCGACCCTCCTTGGTGATGACTGCTTTAACCGCATGGTGCGGAAGGAATGCCCTGTATATTATCTTAATGTTTGTCTTCCCGTTGCTAAGCAGCAAATAAAGCCTGAACAACATCTCTCCACCCTTTTCTGTCTTTGACCAGATCACAAGATGCTGTGCCTCTTCCAAAGTAATTTCAGCTTCCATTATATCCTTCCCCACTGTTTGCTTCCATCTGGTTCTGGTCTACCCACCGGCCTTCCAACATTCATGCTGCTTTGGTATATGTTTTTCACTCGAGTTTCCTCCTCCGTTCTTTCAACTCGTCCAAACCATTTCAGTCTAGATTTCAGTCTTCCCACAATCAATGGAATTTATTCAAGTCTTCCTCTGATATCTTCCTTTCTTATAAAATCGTCCAGTCTTACAAGGAGTAAGAAGGAATAACAAGTAACTTTGGTGCAGGAGGAGTCCATTTGATCCATCATGCCTGGGCTTCAGCAACACCAGATATCATCACCCATCCACATGTAAGATACCTATATGTCCTGCCAATATCCCTATACCCTCATATATCCAATGCCAATTTAAACATATCTGTTTATGCTGCGAATACCTTTGCAGTGAGACCATTCTATCCATTAGCTGCACTCTGAGTAAAGGACCTCTGCCTGACTACACTCTTAACTCTCCTGTTCTCCACTCTCAGGCTACGGCCCGTGGTCCTATCACTATCTATTCTGCAGAATAATTCTTCTGCACAAACTTTGTCTATATCCTTCATTATCTTAAACATTTTGATCATATCCCCCTCATAATCACTTCCTTTCTAATGTATAAAGTCAATGTCGTCACCCCACCCTGAATCCCCATAGCTGATCCTCATGAGGAATCAAATGAGTAGCCCCGTAAAGAATCCTCATAGCTTAGACAGTGATGTCCTTCCTCAGATGTGGTGACCAAAAAACTGCGCACAATATTGTAAATGAGGCCTCACTAAATTCCTGTGCAGTTGTTTTACTTATAGCTACCTGGCACCATCCTGTCTGCTTAACCACCCCCAGATGCTTCTCATGTGTGACGCACTCCAAGATTTCCCCTTGTATCATGTAATCTCGATTTGCATTTATCTTACCCATCCCCAGCACCTTGTGTTTGATTATTAAACTGCATTTTCCAATCTCTCTCCCAATCTATTAAAATATATGAGGCATCTAGACTTTCCTGAATCCGCCTCCTCTCCGCGATTGACCCGACATCCATCCTTTGTTACATCTGCAAATATATTAAGCTTACTCTTAACTCCACTATCAAAAAAATTAATGTAAATTATTACTAATAATGATCCGAGCACTGATCCCTGAGATACCCCACTACTTACATACTCCCACTCTCAGTCACCCTTTGCTTCCCATCACTAATCAAGTTAGTTACCTGGCCAGCGAGCTAGCAACCTCCTCATAAGAGGTCCTTGCTGACAGGATGGCCCAGAGGTGGTATGTACCTTATCAAATGCCTTCTGGAATTCTAGATTAACGATATCCACCGCACAATTAACATTTCTCACAAAAGTCCATTTCAAAGGAATCTAGTTCTTCGAAGAGAGCACAAGGATGATCTGAACATCAAACTCAGTGTCATTATTGCATTTCATATCATCTTCGTTTTTAACTTTTCCGAAATGTTCTTCTTTTTTCCACAAAAGCGATTTTAAATGGTTTTTCGCAGTCGCAGCTCCTGCCTTATTCGTGGTACGTCTTTTGTTAATTTCCCGTGAGATGTTACAACGGATATTTAAACTCATTTCGGCCTACTTGTCTTAAATTATACCTTCTTATTTGTATCCGAGGCGCATCTGTTGTTCTCTCTTCACAAACATTATTTCTCTCTTTTTCTTTGATAATTGTTTAACCAAAAAGATTGCTTTATTACCTCTTCTGGGGTTACCTTCCTGGGAGCCCTTAACTATATTGCGGAGGACTAAGTTTGAAGACCGATTTAGGTGCCTTGGGACATTATCTTTCAAATGAGCTTCCACACATCACGCGAAACGATGGGGAACGGCCGATGGGGGACGTTTTCCAAAATGGCCGCCATGAGAACACTCAGATTTCGGATTTGGATCAGTTTCAAGCCCATGCAGAGGCGGATTGAGATTCTTTGGGGTCCTGGGCACAAAAAATATTTACGCCCAAAAAGGCCCCAAAAATTTGACTCCGTGTTATCTTCGCACTCAGCCGATACCCTATGTTGCTTTAGACTCGACTGCAAAGATCTGGAGGAATTCCCACGTTTTATTGCCTTTTTCCTCCCTTGGAGAAAAAAAAATGCCGTGTTAAGGTGTTCCATTACCAATCATGCATGGTGTTGGTTTCATGGTTAGGGTGGTGGGCTTGAGATTCTAGGATCCTGAGTTCAAATCTCTCTCGGCTGTTTAATTAATACCAGGTGGGGTTGACTCTGCCCGTCATCCTTCCGAGGTTGGCAAAATGAGTGCCAGCTAGCTGGTATACTGTGTCGGAGTGGCGACCCGTCCAGGATCGTGCCCAATAGCCAAGGAGACTGCCTCGGCAGCACCAACGCTCTGCACAGAGTATGGTCCCAATGGATGGATGGATGGATGACTTACCAATCAGCTTGCTATCGCTTACCAAGCCAGCCATTCCTTATCAACCGTTTCATTGGAGTGTTTGCTTGAGTGCTTAAGCCACATGTTCTACATTGCCAGCAGACATGTCTGCCGAACCCGAAGCTGTGTCGCCGTCGTCTTCATCTGTCGTTGCTCCCTCAAATATTGATTTCTCGTTGGTATCTATTTTTAACAAAGCAACTCCTCTTTAGCCTCCTTTGCTTTGCTTGCTTCACCTTTGTCTTTGAGCTCCCACTTAAGTACCACCGATCCATTTTGTTTTAAACTACCTGTTAATTTGAGTGGAAATTGCCATCTGTCCGCTGACGTTGCAAGTCATTTGCTTATTGGAACATGAGTTTATAAAATGTTTTTTTTGCCGACAGACTTGCGATCGTTTAGTCTAATAATTTACGTAAAAAAAAATTAATTAAATAGTGTCATGTAGTTTTTGAATGGGCCCATGTTGGGGTTAAACAATCCGTGACCATGTGACAAATCCGCTCGTTCTGATATACAGTAACCAAGGTGGATGGTCACATGGATGAGAGGTGTCGAGTTAATCTTTTCATAGCGCCTTAAATGCTCGTTTCCCGATCGGTCCGTTATCGGATTCTGTCGCAGATTGTAACCACAGTGCAGTCATTCTTGTATAATCATTGTATTATCAAGTAATGTCTGGTTTCACACCTCCATCGAGACTCGACGGTCATGGAGCGCTGGAAGCGCAGTGAAGTCCACAACAGTATAAAGCTGAAACCAGCCCTGAAACACCCCGAGCGGTAACTCATAACTGGAAACATAATATTAGAGTAGTGGATCTGGAATAGAACATTTTTATAACAGCAAATGTATTTTTCCCCACGGGGCCATCATTGAGCTTGGGGCCCTGGTGGACACGGGCCGAGTGCCCGTGCGTTAATCTGCCCCTGAGTCCATGGTGTCTATTCTGGGTTTTTTGGGGGGGTTCTAAATCCATCTGACATACTTCCAACTCCCAACGGTATTCAGAACTACTTTAAATGTTCATTTATTGACATCTTAAAGGGCCAGGATTTTTAAAAATAGCCACCATGAGAATATTGTCCATTTCAGATTTCAAGCAGTTTCACCTTGATTTCAGATATGAAGTTGCTCAGGGTGTCTAATCTCGAGTTTCAAAATGGAAATGTACTGGCTGTCTTACATGGAGATGGTGGAGGTCCTCCGACTCAACTACCATTCTTTACGATGATAAGATTGTGATGGATATCTCCAATCGGTGAGGATGATGCAGCCATGGATGAATATCTACGATAACATCCACTACTCCTGGTACTTACCTGTGTCCTGGGACACCATGAAAAGTCTTGACGACAAAGCGACGGCGCATAATATGCAAGCTGGTCACCGCATTTTCTCCAGACTAAGCCATTATCTGGCCTTCCTCTAGAACAAACCATTGAGATCAAAATGATCCGAGTTACCAATTGGAGCCAGGACGTCGGCAACACAGTCACAAGGGTTAGAACACAAAAGGAGATCAAGCAACTATCTTCCATCAGAAGCATGGTGAGGAATACGAGTGGGAGAGGAAACAATTTGGGTGAGATTTTGAGAGATTGAGTAATTATAGGTATCGATACCAGGAGTGTCAGTATTGCGAGAGTGTACCCAGCCATTCCTTGTGGTGAATGTTGAAGTCACCAAATACCATGATGTGTGCAGAAAGGTGGAGTAAAATAGTCCCGTCGATGCTGTCTGAGATCGCATTGAGCACGGCAGAAGAGGGAAAGGAAGGCGAGCGATACAGAAAGAAAAGATATGTTGTTGAATGCAGAACAGCAAGGCGGAAACACATAAACTCATGAGAGCTACTCTCAAGAGAATTTTCACGAGATAAAGGAAGAGTGCTCAACTTACAGCGCCTATAGAAAGTCTACACCCCCTTTCAAAATTTTCACCTGTAGTTGCCTTATAGTCTGGAATTAAATTACATTAAATCAGAGTTTTTCCCACCTTTATTTACACATCGTAACCCACAACTTCCAAGTGAAAAACAAATCCGACAAATTTCAGAAAATTGATTAAAAATACTAAACTAGGACATCTTGATTGGATAAATGTTCACCCTCTTATAATAGCAATTGGAAATTAGCTCAGGTGTAACCAATCACCTTCAAAATCAAAATCACACACCAAGCTACTTGGCCTCCACCTGTGTTAAATTGTCGTGATTCTGTTTATTTCAGAATAAAATCAGCTGTTCCTGTAAGCTTCATCTGCTGGGTAGTGCATTTCACAGCAAAGACTCAACCATGAGCACCAAGGAGCTTTCAAAACACCTCCGGGATAAAGTCGTGGAAAGGCACAGATCAGGGGATGGGTATAAAAAAATATTTCAAAGGCCTTGAATATCTCTTGGAGTGAGGTGAAGACAATCACAAAGAAGTGGAAGGCGTATGGTACCAACAAGACCCTACCCTCCAAGCTGGATGATCAAGTAAAGAGGAGACTGATCAGAGAGGCCACCAAGAGGCCAATGGCAGCTTTGAAAGAGCGACATGCCTTGATGGTAAAGACTGGTCACCATGTGCATAGAACAACAACATTCCAAGCACTCGACAAGTCTGGCCTGTATGGTAGGGTGGCAAGATATCTCCGCCAGACTGTTTAGTTTACGTTTTATATCCCACTGATAGGCTGGATCTGGATTCGGACATAAACTAAAATTTAATCAGATTGTTGTTGTCACCTCACCAACTCATCCACCAAGTTTTGACAGAATACGTCCATAACTTTTTGATATATCCTGCAACTTGTCGTTTTTGGCCCCATCTTTCAATGGTGAAAAATCACTTTTAAAATTCTTGGATCCAGATCCGGATCTTCACCAAAATTGAATCATTTCGTCCATGTCACATACCCAAGCTCTCCACCAAATTTTGCACGAATCCGTCCACAACCTTTTGAGCTATCCTGTTCACAAACAGACAGACAGACACACAGACAAACAGACAGACAATGGTGAAAACATAACCTTCATCCACCTTCGATGGTGGAAGTAATTACATATCATCGCAACGTGAGTTCGTCTATTAATTACATAGCATTGGAACGTGAGTTCGTCAATTAATTACATAACATTGGAATGTGAGTACATCTATTTATTATGTAGCATTGGAACGTGAGTACATCTATTTATTATGTAGCATTGGAACGTGAGTACATCTATTTATTATGTAGCATTGGAAAGTGAGTTCGTCTGAATTTCGTTGCATTGGCATTTCTAGTACAATGTGAGCATGTCTACAAAGTACATACTATTACAATGTGAGCACGTTTACAAAGTACATACTATTACAATGTGAGCACATCTACAAAGTACATACTATTACAATGTGAGCACGTCTATAAAGTACATACTATTACAATGTGAGCACGTCTACAAAGTACATACTATTACAATATGAGCACGTCTATAAAGTACATACTATTACAATGCAAGGACATATATAAAGTACATACTATTACAATATGAGCACATCTATAAAGTACATACTATAATAATGTGAGCACATCCATAAAGTACATACTATAACAATGTGAGCACATCTTTAAAGTACATACTCTCATAATGTGAGCACATCTATAAAGTACATACTATAACAATGTGAGCACATCTATAAAGTACATATGATTACAATGTAAACAAGTAAAATATGTACATACAGTGCCTATTGAAAGTCTACACCCCCTTTCAAAAGTTTCACCTTTTGCTGCTTTATATCCTGGAATTAAATCAGACTTTTTCCACCTCGATGTACACATCATAAACCACAACTTCCAAGTTAAAAACAAATTCTACAAATTTCAGATTCTTCATTAAAAATACAAAACTAAAATATCTTGGGTGGATAAGTGTCCACCCCCCCCCCCCGAGTTAATAGTTGGTGGAAGCACCTTCGACAGCAATTACAGCTGAGTGTCTGTTGGGATAGGTCTCCACCAACTTTGCACACCTTGATTGGGAAATATTTGATCATTCTTTTGTACAAAACTGTTCAAGCTCAGTCAAGTTGTGTGGGGAGCATTGATGGACAGCAATCTTCACGTCATGCCACTGATTTTCAATTGGATTTAGGTCGTGGCTCTGACTGGGCCACTCAAGGACATTTATCTTTTTGTTCGTTAGCCATTCCAGTGTAGCTTTGGCTGTGTGTTTGGGGTCATTGTCATGCTGAAAGGTGATGTGCCATCCTAAGTTCAGCTTTCTTGCAGAGGGCAGCAGGTTTTCCTCTCGGATTTTTCTGTATTTTTCTCCATCCAGTTTCCCTTCTATCCTGACAAGTGTGCCGGTCCCTGCTGAGAAACATCCCCATAACACGATGCTGCCACGACCATGCTTCACAGTAGAGATGGTGTTTTTTGGGCGTGCTGTGTTGGGTTTGCACCAAACCTAACGTTCTGCATTTAGGCCAAAAAGTTCCATCTTGGTTTTGTCAGACCACAAAACTTTTTGCCACCTGGCTTCAGAACCTCTAGGGTGGTTTTTTGCATACCTCAAACGGGACTCAAGGTGGGATTTTGAGTAATGGCTTCCATCTTACCACCCTACCGTACAGGCCAGACTTGTGGACTGCTTGGGATATTGTTGTCACATGCACACAGTGACAAGTCTTTGCCATAAAGGCATGTAGCTCTTTCAAAGTTGCCATTGGCTTCTTGTTAGCCTCTCTGATCAGTCTCCTCCTTGTTTGGTCATCTAGTTTGGAGGGACGGCCTGATCTCGGCAGGGTCTTGGTTGGTACCATATGCCTTCAACTTTTTATACTCATCCCCTGATCTGTGCCTGGGGAGTCTTCGATTCACTGGATCATGGGGTGTGGCGCTGTCAGTACCTAAGCATGACGACAAAAGTACAAGTCTTAAAGTCCTTGGTGCTTCCAGTCTTGCTCTAAGGATGAGAGACTTGGACTCTGACCAGGGATCTGCGATGGAGACTTAACTTCTTCAGTACCAGGTCTCTTCGGAGAATCCTTGGCTATCGCTGGTCAGTCTTTGTGTCCAACGAGCGGTTGCTGAGAGAGAATCAGATGAGGTTTGTTACCTGTACAGTCTGTGAGCATCAACTGTGCTGTATGGACATGTGGCTCATTTTCCTGACGCTGATCCTGCTTACCACATTCTCTCAGCGAGGAAACCTCATGAGTGGAGGAGGCCAACGGGCCGAGCACATGCCTCGTGGTTGCAGCAGGTTGATCGGCATCTCAAGGAGATGGGTATAGGAGAGTCATCGGCCTGGGGGGATGGCCAGACGGAGGCCCCTGGATTACTGGCAGAAAGTGGACCCAGAAACACGCTGTAAGGGTTCATTTTTCCCATACTTGACCTGACACTGATCTGTGCCTTTCCACAACTTTATCCCAAAGGTCTTTTGGAAGCTCCTTGGTGCTCATGTGCGAGTCTTTCGTATGAAATGCACTACCCAGCAGAGGAAACCTACAGGAACAGCTGATTTTATTCTGAAATAATCGAAATCACTACAATTTAACACAGGTGGAGGCCAATTAACTTGGTGTGTGATTTTGAAGGTGATTGGTTACACCTGAGCCAATTTAGAATCGCCATTATAAGGGGAGCGGACATCTATCCAACCAAGATATTCAGGTTTTGTATTTTTAATTAATTTTCTGATATTTGTGGAATTTGTTTTTCACTTGGAAGTTGTGGGTTACGATGTGTCAACAAAGGTGAGAAAAGTCTGATTTAATGCAATTTAATTCCAGACTCGAAGGCAACAAAAGGTGAAAATTTTGAAAGGGGGTGCAGACTTTCTATAGGCACCGTATATATGTACACAGGCACATATATATATATATATATATATATATATATATATATATATATATATATATATATATATATATATATGATTGTTTGTTGTTTGTGACCCGACTCCTCTGAGCTCCTGAGGTTAATTGCCACAAAAACTTTATCAGATAACATTGTTTACCAAGGTGCACCGAAATAGGGGTTTTAAACAGTCATTTTCTCACAATTCATAAATTATAAACACCTGAGCTGCCACCCGTCGCCATGTCAGCAAGGATCCATATATACAATGCTTCATAAAAAGCCCATTTTCTTTCGGATTTCAACCCGGATACCGATATATTTGGTGAGGCGGTAACCTCTGATCGTCAAATATGGTATCAAATGTGAAAAATAACCGAAAATTAATACTTTGCCATGATCGGTAAAATCTGCGAAAGAGGAGTCACGTGACCTCTCAAATGCGCTGATCATTCAAAAACAGAACACAGTACAAATACAACCTACACATCGATTTAAAGGTAATTTTACTGCTCATCTAAATACGTGACTCTCAAGGGTGAAAAGAGAGTTTGCAGAAAAAGAAAAAAAAAGGTTGCCATCTTGGCTAACTTCACCAAATATACACCTAAATATATACATGCATCGTAGTTTAAAAGAACCAAGTTAACATCATGATTTGATTTTTTTTTATCGTAAATTGATCGTAGATGTTTGATTATTTTCATCGTAGATGTCTTACCTCAAATGAGAATTTTTTTTTTGGAGTGTGTATTGTTGGTAGAAATGGGAATTCAGTGTAAATATCCAGTGATGGCATCGTGGTGGGTGGAGCCGGTAACCTTGGCAACCATTATTTTTTGGGATTTTCAGATGGTTTCTGGCCACGATCACAGAAATATTCAATGACAGGTGAGATATATTTAATTTCTTACAATATTATCGATCTCTCCAACTTCGTAACGATGTCGTATCTCAGGAGCCATTCAAAAATTACAAACCTAACACGTCACAGTTGGGGTTTGGAGTTTGGTAGGGGTGGATGGAGGTTTAAATGTCTGAGTTTTACTCTTACTGGGGGTTGGGGAGGGGGTTGGGGTTTCCAGAGCCGTTATGTAATGACCTTTTTCGTTATCTATTAAAAAAGAGCTGTAAAAGGACTTTTTGGAAGTTTGTGGGTGAGCTTTCCCACAACCTTGAAGGAGGTTCTGATTAAGCATTTCTCTATTAGCCATGTCTTTGCCGAGAGATCTCGCTGCAAACTGATTGATGGAAGAAAAAAAAAAGTGACGCCACCTCCATGAGAAAGAGGAAGAAGAGGCTGCAGCAGTAAAATAGGTTGTCCATCTCTATATGTAAAACCAAAATGTTTTTTTTTTGTTTGTGACCTTACTGCTTTGTGCTCCCAAAGTTAATTCGCAACAAATTTCTAACCACAATGCCCCGAAATAGGCATTTTAAACAGTCTTAAGAAGATCATTTGGCCCATTATTGCCATGTTACACTCCAGAGTTTATTTACCAACATGAGGAAATTTCATTACTACAGCTTCACTCATTTACACCCTGTACGGCCTGTAGACCCTTTAATACCAAATTTAGACCCTTTTGAGATGTATAGACCATCTTCGACCCTTTCGATATTTCAGACCTACAGACCTTTTAAGACCCTTTGGACAATTTCAGACAATTTGGACACCTCAGACCGCTTTTGCTCTTTCGCCCTGAGACACCTTCAGACATTTAGACCCATTTAAGACCCTTAGACCCTTTAAACACTTTAGACCCCTTTTTGACCTTTAAAGACCCTTAAGCCACTATAGACCCCTCTACACCCTTTAGAAAAATTGAAGAAGATTTTCCCGAAAATCGGTTTTGATGACCTTTTCCGTGCACCATTCGCGTTGCATCACAAGTTGCGATGATGAATCGAAACCGGTATCCCAAAGTGAAACTGATGCAGAAAAGTTCAATTGAAACTCGTGATCTATGGATCATCGAATGGGAAAACAAAATGAAATGCTGCGAGAAATAGAGTGGAATTGCCGAAAGCAAAGCTATGGGGAGTATAGAGAGAAGGGTAGGTTGGGGACTGAAGAAGCGATGTGGAGAGGGATCGGTGCCTGTAGGTGGTCGGTTGGCATGAAAAGAACTTTGGTGATCTTCCATCAGGTGGCAGGCCCAAAATATGCCTGAATTTGTTTCCCAGCCAAGCTTTCACAATATCACCCTCACTTTCAAGCAGTACTTCGGAGGTGCAACAAGCGTGGATTGGAAATCTTCGCTGATGGAATGGAATGAGGTTGCCAAAGTTACCAGCTCCACCGACTGCGATATCTGCACACTGTATATTTAGACTGAATTCCCGTTTCTAGCAATACACACTCATTTGAGGTGAGACGTCGACGAACCCGTCAGCGACGGGTACCCTGCTAGTATAAAATAAATACAATTGGAACATGAATCTATACAATAACACTGAAAAGGTGTGTTTGTCCACTGTATAAATATAGACCTATGTCGACAATGCATCGTCTACACACCACACAAACACATCAGCACACAAGCAAGACCTGGCGAGGGTCTGCAATATCTGTTCCTTCTAGTTGTTGTTTTAGCATTGAAGGATGGCCGACTCCCTTCATGATGCTGTCTACCTTCAGGGGCATATAACTATACATTATATATATATATATACACACATCTTAACTATACATTATTTATACCTCCTTTCAATTAAATCTCAGTGTTTCAATAACCCAACTAATAAAACACAATAATTGTTTAAGAGTCCATCTGAATGAATGATGCAATGTGTTTGTGAGAGAGACCATTGTATCGAGTTTGCTTCGTTTCCCTTTATAAGTTTTGCTCAACACCTTAAGGCATGCATCACACCATTGATCGCTCCACGGATCGAACAGTCGGTGCTGCCATATTATTCATGTTACTGGTAAATTATAATCGATTGATGTACAAAATGCCAAAAAAAGGAAGTTTTGGAATGGTCAAACGGGGATTTAGTCATTGTGAGTGTACAGCCTGATTTCAAGTGTAATTCAATTTCACTATTTTGCTATTTTCAAGATTATGTTTTGGGGCATTTAAAAAAAAATAAAAATAATAATGAAGAGCATTTACTTTCTTAGCAACTGAAATTAAGCAATAATGATGATGGTGATGCCGATGAGGGGCCATCTGCATATTATGTACGCAAGAAGGGATGGGGGAATAGCAAGAAGAGACAAAGAAAAGGAAGTACAGAAGATTGAAAATGGAGGGAAGAAAATGAAGTATGGTGAGGATAAGTAAGATTGAAGAAGAGAGGAGTAAAATAAAGGGAGGGAAAGATTATGTATGGCACATCGAGGAGGGAATTAAAATTGAGATTTTTGGTGGGGGGGCGGTGGGTACATAATATACAGAGGATGCCTGATGATGCATGAAAAGCATGACAAGTCTTATTTCCAAGAAAAGAAAGTACCATCCTCACCGAGGAATTGAAAGAGCTCAAGCATTCCGGGAGTAAGAGGGGCATTGTGTATGCTCTGCCTCATTGCCTCCCCAGTCACACCCTGCTCCGAGAGGAACAGCAATGCTGCACCCAAAGCCTCGATCCAAGGCCCGTTTTTGTAGAGTTCCAGGAGACGAGGAGGGAAAGACTGTCCCGGTGCCCAATGAAAGAGCCAGTCATCACTGGATCCATTCAATATGGTGTCATCAAAATCGAAAACCACCAACGTTTTCATAGCGAAGGTTGCTCGGGCACTGAAAAAAAGAGATTGGAATAACGAGTATTCAAAGGCGTAACAGAGCACATTGATGTGTGAAACATTTTTTCAGATAACAAGAAAATAATCGATGAAAAAGTGTTGAACTAGAAGGGCACTTTTCGACGTTGACCGATATGCCTCCACACACATTATTACATCATTGTTATACTTGTACCAAGTTTGATTTCAATCCATTCAGCTGTTAAGTATCACATTTTTATCTGCCATGACCTCTGACCTCTTGATGCTGAAATCTAATCGGTTCATCTTCACATCTTTGTACATACTTGTATCAAGTTTGACCAAAATACAATCACTGGTTCACAAGTTAGTGTGATAACAGAATTTTGACCTAACATGACCTCTGACCCCTCGACTCCAAAATCTAATCAGTTAATCTTTGCATAATTATACATACTTGGACCAAGTTTGACTTGGATCCCTTCAGCCGTTCTTAAGTTATCAAGATAACGAAAATTTATCACGGATGGACGGACAGCCAGACGAACAACCCGGAAACATAAGGCGCTCAAAGGGCGTACAAATTTCTGGGCATTTAGCAAGATGGAGTGCGAGAGCTGGACTTTTAGTATTCTTACACACATTCAGGAGTTAAAATATATGGCTATAATGAGCATCAATAATCAATTTATTCAAAACCTCCACAAGTGTTTTCTATGATTGCAACAATGGACTTATTAATACAGCTTTGTGTTGGTGAGAAGAAACGAAGCTCGTCATTTAACAATTTTTAATTGACATATCAGAATGTTCAAAATATTATGATCACAACTAAAAGTAAACTATAGATGAGCAGTTTTGTAAGCTAATTGATCACATTTACTAATCAAATCAAACTGATGACTCATTGTCTGTCAGGTGGCCGAAAACTTTTGCATAGTACCTGTACTGTGTGTATAATATATATATATATATATATATATATATATATATATATATATATATATATATATATATATATATATATATACATACACATATATACATACACATAGTGGAAGGGGCGGAGGGATTCAGAGCTCGGATGTGGTAAGAATAGCTGGGTCCTTGTGTTTGATTATCTTAGATTTATACTTGTATCAGGGATCTATCAGACATAAGTTGTATGGTAAAATGTGCACTTGGAAGGTAGTTATTATAAACCAGAGAGCAAAATAGGATAATGTGGTACCATATAAAACCTGTACAGGTGGAGGATTTTTGGCACAAGGAAAGTGCAAGACATTTACATGGATAACATCAGGGCCATTTCACTAAGAATGAAGGCCAGAACTGAGAAGTGAGCTGTGTAATTCATTATGAGAGCGGAACAATATTGAGGAGCTGCACCACAAGGCAAGATGGCTCGAAAGAGGACACCACCCACAGGCAGCGGGTGGCCAATTGAGGGACCAGCCATGTGCATGAAGGCAATCTCAAAAGAGGTAAAAGTCATGTCCATACATGTGCGCAGCAGAAGACATCTCGGCGCTCTGTCTACTGTGTCCATCCGGAGGAAGAACCACCGAGAGACGTGGATGCCATCTCCCCATCCTCTCCATTTCCGTGGTACACCTCCAGCCCTGTGCCACACCAACCTGCATGAACACAGTCATCCTGGACCAAGACCAGCTAGTGCCTCCAGAAGTCCTTGGCTGCTCCCTTTGTATTGTCGGCGCCATTAGCGGGGTAATTTAATTTTTTTTAATTTCATTTTATACAATGTCAAGGCTCATATAAGAGATAACACACAGAACGTATAACAAGAGAAGCAGAAGATAGGAGGGATGGGAGAGGGAAGGAGAACACAATGGGGAATAGACACATGACAAGATCTGTGGAAGGGAGCGGGATGGGGTGGGGTACACGGGATAAACAAGATGGACACTACAGGGATTTCAGGAAGGAAAGCAGGGAATTGAAGGAGGTGGGTTGGAGTGGATTAATGGGAGTAGAAAAGATCATGGTATTGGATAGGGCAAGATAAGATATGGTGGGAAACAGCTGTTTTGAAAACCTGGAAGGAAGAGTGGGATTGAAGAGTGTGTGGGAGTTTGTTCCAAAGACAGGAAAAAAGAGGAATGAAAGAATAAAGGTGAGCAGTGGTTTTTGATTTTGATAGTTTTACAAGAAGGGGGTTGTTGGCGGTCCTTGAGCGCCCTGCGGAAATACAGGCGGGACAGATAGCGGACAGAGCAGGGGGGGGGACAAGGCCGGAGAGGAGACGGCAGAAGACAGAAAGACCACCAACCTGCCTGCGCTGAGAGAGTGAGAGACACAAAGACTCAGCCTCATCGTGGGAGATACCAATAATCTTAAATGTTTTGGTTTCCACAGCGTGCAGCCGAGAAAGGTGAGAGGCGGGAGCACCAGCCCAGAGGGGAGAACAGGACTCTGTCAGGCTGCGGACGAAAGCTTTGTATGTGGTCAGGAGCTCAGATGTGCCAGGAAGGACTTTGCATGACGGAGGATGGCCAATCAGCAACTGGCTTTGGAGGTCAGCTTGGAGATGTGGTTTTCCCAAGAAAATCATGGCAGATAGTGAGGCCCAAACGTTTGAATGAAAGGACTTCTTCAAGAGTATTGTTGAGAAAGTGGATGGGGGTGTTTCCAGACGGTCCTTTCGGAGAGACATACTGAGAGTGAGATTTGTCAGGATTGAAAGACATGTTCCACGTGTTGGACCACCTTGTGGGTTTATCCAGATCTGGAGAGAGTGAAGAGGCTGCTGCTTGCCAACCTGAGGGATGACAGATGGTACGGCAGAGGGTGGAGTCCTCAGCAAAGAGATAAAGTGGATTTTCCACAGAGTCAGAGACATCATTGATGAAAACGAGAAAAAGCACAGGGCCCAGGACACTGCCTTGAGGAACTCCAGCCTGGACAGGAAGAGGGAATGAGAGAATTCCATTTAGGGCCACACATTGATTGTGACAGGAGAGGAAGTCTGCGAGCCATGAGTGGAGATTGACTTGGATACAATCGGAAGAGAGTTTGGTGAGCAGGGCGGGGTGGCAGACCATATCGAAAACACGCGATGTCTTAGGAGATGGCTCTGATCTAATGCCTGGCATTGAGGACCTCCATCCATTGTTGAGAAAGCAGGAGCAGCAAGTCCACGGTAGAGTGATCTGGTCTGAATCCAAATTGATGATCAGAAATCAGGTCATTGAAGAAGAGGAAGGATTTAATGTTGGAAGTGATGATGGATTCCATAACCTTGCTGATGAATGGGAGAAGGCTGATTGGTCTGTAGTTGCAAGGATCTGTTTTTGGACTTTTTTGCAGAGCAGTAATGTTTGCTGATTTTGAAGCAGATGCAGATGACGTTGAGCATATCAGAAGGCGAATAGAACAGAGAGAGGGTGAGCAAGCGCAGAGGAGCAGGTTTTTAGCACACGTGAGCTGATGCTGTCTGGACCGGTTGCAGAATCTGAGTCGAGGTTTGACAACAAGCTCTCCACCTTATCAGGAGAAAAGGACACAGAGTCCAGGAACATATGGGTGTGACTGGGTAATATGGGTACAGAAAGCGATGGGTTTGGGACACAAGATTTAGAAGCAAACACGGAGTTTAGGCATTCAGACTTTTCATGTGCAGTGTCAGCTGTGCAGCCATTTGAGGAAAGGGAGGGGATGGAGGGGGAACATACACCAGAAACAGACTGAACTAGATACCACCAGGATTTGGAGGAGGGAGACAGGTTTGAGAGTTCGGACTTGAAATTGGAAAGATGTTGTTTTCGCGCTCTCCTCAGGGTAGACACACACTTGTTATAAGCTTTGTGGAAGGAACTGAGATTTGCCTTCAGCTGGATTTGCCTTCCATGAGGCAAAGGCAAGTTGTTTCAGGACAACTGCCTCACCACAAGCTTCAGTGCACCATGGGTGGGTGAAGGGTATGACAACTGAAGACAAGATGGGATAAATCTGTGCATGAGGGTGAGTAAGATTCTTTGAAAGAATTCCCAGGATTAGTCGATGTTGGAGAAAGTAGCGATGGGAGACTAGTCGAGAAGTTTGATGGCTGCTTGGAGACCCTGCCAGTCGGCCTGAGTGAAATATCAGACTCGACGGTGCTGAGGTGATTCTCGAATAACAGTGAGAGATGTTTACTTTGACAACGATGTGGTCAGATGAACCGATAGGAGCGGAAGAAGAACAGCAGATATTTTCTGGGAAATTTGTCAAAATCAGATCCAGAAGAGATCGAGGACCATTGGTTGAGTCAGGAAATTGACCGATTGAGTCAGTCCCAAAGAGTTGCAGAAGTCTTTTGCTGAAGAGCCATGACAGGTGATGGAGGTACCCATACCCGGGCAACTGGCATGACGACAGTGGAAGTCACCACATACGAGGAAGAGAGAGTTGGGATGAGAGGACAGAAATTGGTCCATTTGAGTGTGCTTCCCCCTTTCACAAGTGTATACAATTTTGTATACAAGTGTGTGTGTGTGTGTGTGTTTCCCCTTTTCATCCCTACCTGTGTCTGTCAAACATCAGATCTGTTCCGTCTATTCATTGATCATCCGATCATTCCCTCTTGCCCACATACATTAAAAAAAAATTTACTTGCAAAGAAATGTTTTCCCACCTTTCTGTCTTCTCGCACAGCAACCGCCAAATATGGTTTATTTATTGGGCGAATGTTGGGGGATCATAAATGGTAATGAATGCAGTATAATGTAAATTCAAACACTCTGCCTCAGAGCGTCTGTGTTAGCTGAACCTCTGACATGACGATATATTACATGTATTGTTTTATAAACGGGATTAAATTCCTGGCGTGAAAAAAATCCTGACTCAACCTGGGATTCAAAACCCAAGGACCTCATCGCCAACGCGGCGCCAACCCACTTAGCTATTGAGTTTCTCAGATCACATCAGGAGTTTTTCATATGAACAATGCACGTTTTATAATGGCCAATGCCTTACATGCCTGATAAGCAGACCCCAAGTGTGCGTGTATTATTTGCACACTGCATGCATACACACAATTATTTGCAAACTTTACCTTCCAATAGACGCAACAATCTGGTACAATTTCTCTTGTGGCCTCAGAACCAAACAAACAATATACAGTATTTATAACAGCCCTCACAACTTCCACCCAACATGATTAATAGCAAATATCATCATTTTAAACTTACCCTGGACATTCACAAGTCCCAGATGTGTCCTTCCCAGATGTGTTCAGAAGCACTAAATCCAGACACACAAGCTTTTTGTATTTTCACATCACGAAGATGTCCTTTGTTGAAGTTATTTACCATTGCTTGGTAATGACGCACAGGATAAAGTCTGGTGTTGGCTTCCTGGATGGGGTGGCTGGCTTGGGATCTTCGGGTCCTGAGTTCGAGCCCTGTTTGCCACTGAATTAACACCAGGTGGGGTTGACTTAGCCTGTTATCTTTCCGAGGTCGGCAAAATGAGTACCAGTGCACTGGTTGAGGGGCACAACATCAGCAGCATAGTCGCGCTTCTGAGAAATGATAGCTACCCAGCAGCCAAGCTGCCATATGCAAGAAGAAGAGAAGAAGATGCAGAGGATCGTCTTTCCAATTGCAGTGTCCCTTAAATAAATCATCAAGCCTGCCATGTTCACAGGAGGCAATCCCACAAGGATCAAAGTTCATTCATTGGTGGCAATCCATCGGGGTTTGTGTGGCACATACCTATCCACTCGGGCCTTGCACCGGCCCACCTGATGAGGAGTTTGCAGTATGGGCAGCTGCCCGTTCGGTGAGCTGAGATTGTTTTCCAGCACTTAAGTTGTGCAGAGATACAGCTCTTTCTCTCACGTACTTTTCAAGTATTTTGGCTTCTTTTAGAAGCTATGTGTGGCATTTTAGGTTGCAATAATTATCTCGCACACACAATATACTTTATGGTGCCCCAAATACCGCCATTTCTAGTGGTTTCTGTGTATGTGCACCGAGCATTTTGGGGCACCATAAAGTGCACCAGCACATACATCATTTAGATTGTCATGTTGTTGTAATTTAACCTCATCATCATATCTTTCTTAGCTTTCCCACCTAATAACTTTAAGGGTTACACTAATGGTCACCACTCATATTGGTTTGATTAAAAGTCATGGTACCTTCCATTAGATAAGCTACTAAAAAAGCTGAAGAACCTAAATCTGCCTGATAGATGTGACTACTCTTAGTCTGGCTCCTACCCTTTGACCTGCCTGGCTTGGTCAGACCTACCGGGAGCACGGCTCCAGCCAGTATAGCTCTCTGAGTCACAGGAGTATGCAAGCTTCCCCACTACAATCAAAGTGGTAGTCACGATCAGGGAAGTAATGCATAAGGGAGATCAGTTCTGATGCATAAGGAAACTAACACTTTGTGTTCAATACAAATCTTGCTTTATTCAATACAAAGGATAATCTTGTTAAAATTAACAAATTTATCCACAATATATATATATTGATATAAATGTAGAGCAAGTATGTTCACCCTATTCTTTAAAAGAAACATTGAAATTCTTCGAGGGACACTTTCCAATATTTTTTATTAAACTCCTGTGGAATGGTCCATGCCTCTTCCAAGAGTTTGGTAAAGTTTAGACCAATAAGTACCTCCTCCATGCTTCTTTGGTTGGCTCCAATTGTTGGTTTCAAGCAAAGCTCTTTATACGTTTTAGTTTTTTGTGGTTTCCCATACCATCTTCGATTTAAATTTGTTTGCAAATTATTATAGGCTGATGACTGTACATTTGTCAGCAATTCAGCTTCTGATTTACAGCAAGCTCTCAATCGATTTTCAGCAACAATGACCAACTTTGACTGAACAATCAATCAAAACTAAAACTGAAATTTTACATCAACTAATCTTTCTTCAAAATTTTGAACCCCCCCCCCCCCTGCTTTGCCATCGATGGCATGCGTTAAAATTGGTGGACAACTTTGTCTATCTTGGTAGCAATATTTCAAATTCCCTCAGCTATGATCGTGAAATTAGTTGTCGTATCTCAGCAGTGGCCGTAAGCTTCAGCAAACTGCGGGGTCATGTGTGGTGCTCCAAATGGCATCAATTTGAAAACAAAATTCACTCTGTACCTTACCGTGGTTTCATCTCCTCTTAGCTATGGACCTGAAACTTTCCACCTGTATGCCAACTAAATTAAATGGCTCAATGCAATGCAGCAACATCACATGCGTCAAATTCTGAAAATCAATTGGTCTGACTTTGTATCTTAACGAGAAGTTGAGCACACTTTGAACTTTAAACTGATATTTGTGCATCTGGTCAGAGCAAAGCTGAGTTGGGTCGGCCACGTGTGTCATATGGACGACAACAGACTGCCACAATCAATTGTCTATTCTAAAATTCGCAATCGTGGTGGTCAATATCTACACGACAGAGACTATCTCAAAATAATTTTGAGGAAAAAAAAGTGAAGTTAATGGGAACAATCTTGTCACCATCGAAAGAATTGGAAAGACTCGTGTGAAAAAGGCATTGCAAAAATGATCGATAAGCAAAATTATATTTTCGATCAACATAGTCATGATCTAAATCACCCTTGTAACCCCAATCAATAATCGTCGACTTCTTTAATTCCTTATAATAATTGGAATAATTTGTTGTAACTAAATGACTGTACGAATTGGCCTTATCCCATAGTCCAATTTCTGTATTTTTGTGCGTATTTTAGACTTTTCGTTTTCTTTCCCTTTCTTAACGGAGGTTTTCCCACTGCAGCACATCCTTTAAGTCCTGATTTCAAAAGTGACCTTCCATATAAACCCCGCCCCCCCCTAAAAAAACACATAGTATCTGATCCAGGATCTTTATACTACAAGAGAGCCATTTGGCTGTGTGTGTGTTGCCATTTTTCTCAGAGATCATGTAACGGATCTTAGTCAAACTTTCAGAGGTTCATCAGTGAGTGCCTGGGAGTGTTTTCGGCCAAAAATGTTTTTGAGAAATCTGAAAGAAAAAGAAGGTTCGATTTTTTTTTGGGGGGGGGGGAGAGATTTCTATTAATCGCTCGAAAGTGCCTAAGCCTTTGTACATATGTGAAAAGTAATATTAAATTGATCCTTGATCCCATTCCTTGGTGGGTGTTGGGAAATGTTTTCGGCACACACAAAATTTTTTTTTTTAATCTTCAAAAATGACAACAGCAGAGAACAGCAATGGGATTAGAACAACACACGAAGAAGATCAAAATAAAAATGCAAAATGCAAAGCCATTTGTATTCAGACGTCTTCTTCTTCAGATGTATTCAGGGTTGGACGCACGCGAAAGTTCAGAGTTCCAATCAATTAATCTTTGTGATTGGCTACAAAGTGTTACTTGTTCACATTTCTCTTCCTGCGCAACGCCGGGTAAATTTGCTCGTATATGGGTCAATGAAAACCATGGTCCGTGAAGCCGTATGACTATCTGCCAATTAATTATACTAGTGCGGGTCCGTCGGGGCGGGCCCGTCGGGGCATGCCAGTATATGCAGCTTCGTGCCTGCAGTATCAGGTCCCCAGCATCAATTGTGACGTCATATCAAACGAAGAAGAAGAATTGTGACGACCCCGTCTCTCTCGCCCTCCCCCGCTACTCTCTCTCCCCTCTCTTGCCCCCCTCTCTCTCCCCCTCCTCTCTCGCCCCTCTCTCTGTAAATGTAGTCACAAATGTCTACAAAGCACAACAATAATAAATAATAAGGCACATACTCAGGTCCCCAGTGTCGATTGTGACGTCATACCAAACGAAGAAGAAAAAGAATTGTGACGTCAATCGTGCCAAAAAATAAGAAAATAAACAAACATTAATTGTGACGTCATTCGTGATGTCATAGCACCGTGTCCTGTCATTGGTTGACAGATAAATTGCCGTAACTTGGGAACCGCTTGTCCGATTGATATCAAACCTTGAAAAGGCACATCTGCAGGGCCCCGGCAATATTCCTGGCAAGTTTCAATGAGATCGGACCGTCAATCGTCAAGAAACGGCGGTCGCAGACAAACAGACAGACCCACGGAGATTGCTGGAATTATAGATAGCTATTACTTGAACACAGTATGCTGGTTGCAAACTACACATATGTCGATGAATTAAACACTATTGGAATGTACCTTCCACGGTAAAGCCTTCTGTGTGACTATATGTCGATTAATTACGTACTGTTTGAATGTCGATTGCACCCTGACTTCACAAACGTTTATGAATTAAGTAATATTGCAAGGTACTTTGACGCTTTAAACTGCTGAGACCCCTTCGACCATTGAAGATCCTTTCAGACCCCTCAAGACACCGAAGACCCTAAAGACCCAGATGACCCTGAACACCCAAAAGAACCCGAAGACCCAAAATACCCTTTAAGACCCATTAAGCCCCCTTTTACCTTTAAGACCCTGAAGATCGCCTTTACCTTTAAGACCTTTTTGACACTTAACAGCTTGAGATCCCCTCACCGTTTGGACCTTTTATACCCTTTTGACCTTAACACCCATTCAACTCCTTGAGACCCCTTTCACCTTAACACCATTCAAACCACTTACACCATTAAGACAGATTAGATAGCTGAACTTGACCAGAGCTTGAGACTACTTGGATCTTTTTATATGAAAAATAAATATGTTACCAATATTAAAAATGAATTTGTACATGAGAAATGTTTGTATTGTGATTGGTGTAAATCATGACAACACAGCAAATCTGCAACGTAAATCTCTGTAACGATCTGTGGAGAGGCGAACGTTGCGAGCCGATCCACACTAGTGAATATATGCCATTGGGTCTTCATATAGATATATAGATATATATATATATATATATATATATATATATATATATATATATATATATATATATATATATATATATATATATATATGGAAAAGAAAGACCCACCCACATCTCACCTGTGAATGAAAAGGAAATAGCCAATCAGCTCTCACCGAATCAACGAAACCCTGGTGGCTAGGATAATATAAATAAATTGACACCTCCCATGCTCCTCTAGCCGAAACTGCTGCGTAAAGCAACCAAGGACTGTCACACCTCCTCCTCCATGCTTCACGGTGGGAACCATACGTGCAGAGATCATCCATTCACCTTCTCTGCGTCTCACAAAGACACGGCGGTGAGAAGCAAAAATCTCAAATATGGACTCATCAGACCAAAGGACAGATTTCCACCGGTCTAATGTCCATTGCTCGTGTTTCTTGGCTAAAGCAAGTCTCTTCTTATTATTGGTCTCCTTCAGTAGTGGTTTCTTTGCAGCAATTCGACCATGAAGGTCTGATTCACATAGTCTCCTATAAACAGTTGATGTTGAGATGTGTCTGTTACTTGAACTCTGTGAAGCATTTACTTGGGCTGCAATCTGAGGTGCAGTTAATTGGTGATTTCTGAGGCTGCTAACTCTAATAAACTTATCCTGTGCAGTAGAGGTACCTCTGGGTCTTCCTTTCCTGTGGCGGTCCTCATGAGAGCCAGTTTCATCATCATGCTTGATGGTTTTTGCAACTGCACTTGAAGAAACTTTCAAAGTTCTTGAAATTTTCCGGATTGATGACCTTCATGTCTTCAATCAATGATGAACTGTCGTTTCTCTTTGCTTAGTTGAGTTCTTGCCATAATATGGTACAGACAAAATAATGGTCTTTTACCAAATAGGGCTATTTACTGCATACCAAGCCTACCTTGTCACAACACAACTGCTTGGCTCAAACACATGAAGAAGGAAAGAAATTCCACAAATTAACTTTTCCCCAAGACACACCTGTTAATGGAAAAGCATTCCAGGTGACTAGCTCATGAAGCTGGTGGAGAGAATGCCAAGAGTGTGCAAAGCTGCCATCAAGGCAAAGGGTAACTACTTTGAAGAATCTAAAATGTAAAATATATTTTGATTTGTTTAACACTTTTTTTGATTACAACATAGTTTTGATGTATTCACTATTATTCTACAATGTAGAAAATAGTAAAGATAAAGAAAAAACCTTGAATGAGTCGGTGTGTCTAAACTTTTGATTGGTACTCTGTATTTTTACATATCTATATATATATACTAGGATATACCCATGCTCCGCACGGAGTTGAATGGGCGGCAAAAGGTGGATGAGGCATAATAGTTGATGTTATGGGAAGCTGGGGAGGGTGTCATTAGGGATGTGATGCACTATGGTTACCTGTCCTGAGTTTTCTAAAAGACCTCCCTGTAGATGACATTTTGGGTGAGTGTCTTGTTGCTGAATAGTCCTTGTGAGGAATTATTGTCCACTTTGATAGATATATAGGAGTATCCTCTTGTACGTGAAAATGCAACATATAGATGGCCATGGGAGAACACGGGCTGGGAGGTATATTCCGAGTTTGTCAAATGTTTGGCCCTGGGATTTGTTTATGGTCATCGAGTATGCGAGTCTGACTGGAAATTGCATCTTCTGCAGTGTTACTGGAAGGTTGGCGTTTGATGGGGAAAGTTTAACATGATATAGGCCTAGCCCTAGACTGAACAGGAGCAGTAATATTTAAAAAAAATAAATCTATACTTTAAATACAATGTTTATTGTTACATTTTTTATGTCAAATTCACCTTCTGAGGTAGTCAGCATGTGCAGAAGAGGGTTTAACATTGCAGACGCTGTTTTCTCGGAGTGGCATTACGCCTCTCGGCGGTGACGGTCTGTCGATGACAGACGTAATGACATCAGTGAATGACCGTTGATGTCATGATGGAATTACGCCTCTCAGCGGTGATGTCACACGTCGCCATGCAAACGAATGTAAAAATTAGAAAATCGCTCCAAATTCCCAAACCTGTCCGTCCGGCATGATCTCACATAGCCCATGCTGTTCAGTAGACCACAGAGCAACCGCATGCCGAAAGTGGAGACAATCCATCCAGCAGTTTTGGAGGAGATACGTCAAATTACGCGCACACGTTAACAGAAATAATACAGATTTTTTTTTTTTTTGAGAAAAATTCCAGGGACAGAGAAAAAGCCCCTTTATATGGTATCCATGTGGCAAAATATAGAAAAGAAGGGACATTGCATGGCTTGTGGAAAATGCCAGACGATAGAAAATAAGGCACATTCAAAAAAATTTCATGTGCATGCTGTATGCACTCCCCTTGTGTTCTTCACAGGAATCAAGTAATGCTCAAGAAAAGTTCACATAAAGGGGCACCAATTTTTTAAACAATTTAATCACACACATGCACATAATCATATGTGTTAACATTTTCCAGGTACACAAACAAAAATAAATATATAAAAAATGATGTACTGACGGCTTTTAGCCTATATACACCACACGGCCAAAAGTATAGTGGTCTTTCTGTCTTCAACTGTCTCCTCTCCGGTCTCGCCCCACCCTGCTCTGTCTGTGATTTGTCCCCACCATATTTCCGCAGGGCATTCAAGGTCTGCCAACAACCCCCTTCTGGTAAAACTATCAAAATCACAAATCACTGCTCACCTTTACCATTTCATTCCTCTTTTTTCCCACCTTTGGCATAAACTCCCTCACTCTGTTCAATCCCATTCTTCCCTCCAGGCCTTCAAAACAGCTGTTCTTCACCACCACCTCTTATCGTCCCCCATCCAAAACCTCAATCTTTTCTACCCCCAGTTAATCCACCCCAAACCCATCTCTTTCAAATTCCCTGCGTTCCTTCCTGAAAGTCCCTGTAATATCCATCTTGAATACCCCGTCTTCCCCGCCCCATCCCTCTCCCTTCCACAGATCTTCTAATGTCTATGTTCCCCAGTGTTTTGTCCTTCCCGCTCCCGCCCCTCTTGTCTCATGCACCCCTTGCTGTGCGTTAGCTCTCATACGAGCCTCGACAAGGAATACAACATATATATATATATATATATATACATATATATATATATATATATATATACATATATATATATATACATATATACATATATACATATATACATATATACATATATACATATATATATATATACATATATACATATATACATATATACATATATACATATATACATATATACATATATATATATATATACATATATACATATATATATATATATATATATATACATATATACATATATATATATATATATATATACATATATACATATATATATATACATATATATATATATATACATATATATATATATACATATATACATATATACATATATACATATATATATATATATATACATATATACATATATATATATACATATATACATATATATATATATATACATATATACATATATACATATATATATATATACATATATACATATATACATATATATATATATACATATATACATATATACATATATATACATATATACATATATACATATATATACATATATATACATATATATATACATACATATATATACATATATACATATATACATACATACATACATACATATATATTGTTGCGGGCCGGAGGTCCGGTGGCGAGAACGACCACGAGGTGGGTGAAGTTACGTCGTCTCGACCAGACTCCCGGAATTGTAGGCCGTCGCTTAACCGACCGTGGATGCCAATACCTCAACCGCATAGCGCAGGGTCTTCCTGCCCGGTGTAATCAGTTTACCAAATTAACCACGTGGTTTCGAGTACCAGGGAACCACGCCCTCAGTACGGCTTGCCTGAACCGGATCACTCTACCAACTACAGTGGAGGACCAACTACCAACTCCAGATCGGATGCAGCCGAGCGGAACTGCCAAGGACGTACCGGCTAGAATGAACACATTATCGGGGATAAAGACCCGACTAAACTCAGATCCGAACCATGCTGGACCAATGAAGGAAAAGACAAAAACGAACTGGGAACATTTCTACAATGATTTATTTACACGAGGCGAGGAAAAACATGTGGCACAGGAACGAGTTTATTGGTGTGTTATGCAGGGGAAAGAAGAGAGGGATGTAGTGTGACAATTTTTACAGCAACTTATAAAAGTGGACACAGCAGATTTGTCGTGAGAATAATACAAGCAAGAATTACAGTAATCAAAAACTTAAACAGTTTTTACTTAATGGACAGGCGCCATACACTCAGACACACACTCGGACAAAATAAACCCAGTTGAATGGCAAAGGACTTTTGCAGCCACGGAGGGAGCGAGCTGAGGTCGCAGTTATTTTGGTACCTGAACGTTCCGAGGGGAGGGATGCTCCGTGGTGCGGCACCCGACAGAGGTCGTGCAGTTCGGCCCACAGCCGCACGTGTGGAGACCGTGTCTGCGAAGGAGCCCGGGTGGACAGCGCAGAGTCCAAGGTATGAACGGGGCTGCAGACAGAGACAGGACCCGACCGAGGCCTGGTCGAGGTCTTTTCAGCTCTCTCACAACCAACGAACGAACGAACTTTCAAATCCAACCAGCGAACCTCTTCCTCCCTCAACCAACAACGAACTCTCCGACTCTCACTCTACTCTGAGGATGGTGTCGTAATTTATAGATCTCCAAGATCGGGGAGGGTCCTTGGCGAAGCCGACATCATCGTCCATCCAGATTGGACAGGGCCTTCATGGGGTCCACCCTTCCTGGGCTGGGTTTCGACCAGGCCAGGAAAGCCCGCCCACTCCACGCGTGTCTGGACCCATCAAGAAGGAATTGGAACGTTTGAGGAAGCCGAGGAACTGGAACAGCGAACGCGAAGATTTTTCCTCGAGAAACGAGCCACCGGAGACAGCAGATGGACAATGGTGTGCTGTGGCCAACGAACCGAGGGCTGCAAGCGTTATGGTACCGTGGATCGTAATGGAGGGGATATAATGATTTATTAATCTAACTAAAAAAACATCGCAACGCACCCCAGTGTCTTCCCACTACACACAAGTTAGGGATCTATCTACACATATACTTAATGGAATAACTAACTTTGAGACAACTGTATGTTTGTATGCATACAGTTCCGAGAAATATATATATATATATATATATATATATCTATATATACACATAGCCAAATTATGTGTATATACACAAATTATGTGTATATTAATCCCTTGTGATGAGTGGATTTGGCTATTTCAGCCAAACCCATTGCTGACAGGTGTATAAAATCAAGCACACAGCCATGCAATCTCCATAGACAAACGTTGGAAGTAGAATGGGCCACACTGAAGAGCTCACTGACTTTCAATGTGTCACCATCATAGAATTCCACCTTTCCAACAAGTCAATGTCAAATTTCTGCCCTGCTAAAGCTACCCCGGTCAAGTGTAAGTGCTGTTATTGTGAAGTGGAAACGTCAAGCAGCAAAAAAAGTTCAGCCGTGAAGTGGTAGGCCACACAAGCTTAGAGAACATGACCATGCTGAAGCACGTAGCGTGGAGTGCTGAAGTAGTGAAGAGAGTGCTGAAGCGCGAAGCATGGAAAAATCATGTCGTCGGTTGGAACACTTACTACCGAGTTTCAAACTGACTCTGGAAGCAACATCAGCACTGTTCGTCGAGAGCGTCAGGAAATAGGTTTCCATGGCCGAGCAGCCGCACACACAAGCCGAAGACCACCATGCACAGTGCCAAGCGTCGGCTGGAGTGGTGTAAAGCTCACCGCCATTTGACTCTGGAGCAGTGGAAACGCGTTCTTTGAAGCGATGAATCACGCTTCACCATCTGGCAGTCCGATGGACGAATCTGGGTTTGGCGGATGTCAGAATGCTACCTGCCTGAATGCATAGTGCCAACTGTAAAAAATGGTCTGGGGCTGTTGGTCATGGTTCGGGTGAGGCCCCTTGGTTCCAGTGAAGGGAAATCTCAACGCTCCAGCATATAATGACATTCTGGACGATTCTGTGCTTCCAACTTTGTGGCAACAGTTTGGGGAAGGCCCCTTCCTGTTTCAGCATGACAATGCACCCGTGCACAAAGCGAGGTCCATACAGAAATGGTTTGTCGAGATCGGTGTGGAAGAACTTGACTGACCTGAACAGAGCCCTGACCTCAACCCCATCGAACACCTTTGGGATGAATTGGAAAGCCGACTGTGAGCCAGACTTAATCACCCAACATCAGTGCCCGACCTCACGAATGCTCTGGCTGAATGGAAGCAAATCCCCACAGCAATGTTCCAACTTAGAGTGGAAAGCTTTCCCAGAAGAGTAGAGGCTGTTATAGCAGCAAAGGGGGGGGGGGACCAACTACATATTCATTCCTATGATTTTGGAATTAGATTTTGGCCGAGCAGGTGTCCACATACTTTTGGCCATGTAGTGTATGTACGGTGCCTCTTTATGTGAACTTTTCTAGAGCATTACTTGGTTCCTCCTAAGAACACAAGGGTAGTGCAGCATACACATGAGATTTTTTGAATGTGCCTTATTTTCTATCTCTATGATTTTCCACAAGGCATGGAATGTCCCTTTTCTATCAATTGGCATTTTCCACAAGCTATGTAATGTCACTTATTTTCTATAGTTTTTACACATGGCACATACCATATAAAGGGGCCTTTCTATATCCCTGGCATTTTCCCCAAGAATCCTCTTCAAATCCGATTAATAAAAAAACAGCATTTCAGAAATGTGGCCTATGTTGACCTCAAAAATAATTGGTGGTTGAATTCAGTGAGCCTGTTCACATTTCATGTTGATGGAAAGAAAATTGACAATTTTAGAAGTTTCGCCCTTTGTTGATGGTAAAATTCAGTGACTTAATATGCAAATCCTCTTCAAATTTCAAGTTAATCGGATGAAAATTGAGGATTTTAGAAATGTGTTTCAGTATACACAGACAGAGTCCATAACCATGTTCCTCACAAACAGAGCCCATAACCATGTTCCTCACAAACATAGTCCATAACCATGTTCCTCATAGACAGAATCGATAACCATGCTCCTCATAGACAGAACCCATTAAAACCATGTTCCTCACAAACAGAGCCCATCACCATGTTCCTCACAAACATAGTCCATAACCATGTTCCTCATAGACAGAATCCATAACCATGCTCCTCATAGACAGAACCCATTAAAACCATGTTCCTCACAAACAGAGCCCATCACCATGTTCCTCACAGACAGTCCATAACTATGTTCTTCCGAGACAGAGCCGATAACTATGTTCCTCACAAACAGAGTCCATAACTATGTTCCTCACAAACAGAGTACATAACTATGTTCCTTATAGACAGAGCCCATAACTATGTTCCTCACAAACAGCGTCCATAACTATGTTCCTCACAAACAGAGTCCATAACTATGTTCCTCACAAACAGCGTCCATAACTATGTTCCTCACAAACAGAGCCCATAACTATGTTCCTCACAAACAGCGTCCATAACTATGTTCCTCACAAACAGAGTCCATAACTATGTTCCTCATAGACAGAGTCCATAACTATGTTCCTCATAGACAGAGTCCATAACTATGTTCCTCACAAACAGCGTCCATAACTATGTTCCTCACAAACAGAGTACATAACTATGTTCCTCATAGACAGAGCCCATAACTATGTTCCTCATAGACAGAGTCCATAACTATGTTCCTCACAAACAGAGTCCATAACTATGTTCCTCATAGACAGAGTCCATAACTATGTTCCTCATAGACAGAGCCCATAACTATGTTCCTCACAAACAGCGTCCATAACTATGTTCCTCACAAACAGAGTACATAACTATGTTCCTCATAGACAGAGCCCATAACTATGTTCCTCACAAACAGCGTCCATAACTATGTTCCTCACAAACAGAGTCCATAACTATGTTCCTCATAGACAGAGTCCATAACTATGTTCCTCACAAACAGCGTCCATAACTATGTTCCTCACAAACAGCGTCCATAACTATGTTCCTCACAAACAGCGTCCATAACTATGTTCCTCACAGAGTCCATAACTATGTTAATCATAGACAGAGCCCATAACTATGTTCCTCACAAACAGCGTCCATAACTATGTTCCTCACAAACAGAGTACATAACTATGTTCCTCATAGACAGAGTCCATAACTATGTTCCTCACAAACAGAGTACATAACTATGTTCCTCATAGACAGAGCCCATAACTATGTTCCTCATAGACAGAGTCCATAACTATGTTCCTCACAAACAGAGTACATAACTATGTTCCTCACAGACAGTCCATAACTATGTTCCTCACAGACAGTCCATAACTATGTTCCTCACAAACAGAGCCCATCACCATGTTCCTCACAAACAGAGCCCATCACCATGTTCCTCACAAACAGAGCCCATCACCATGTTCCTCACAAACAGAGCCCATAACCATGTTCCTCACAAACAGAGTCCATAACTATGTTCCTCACAAACAGAGTACATAACTATGTTCCTCATAGACAGAGCCCATAACTATGTTCCTCACAAACAGAGTACATAACTATGTTCCTCATAGACAGAGCCCATAACTATGTTCCTCACAGACAGTCCATAACTATGTTCCTCACAGACAGTCCATAACTATGTTCCTCACAGACAGTCCATAACTATGTTCCTCACAAACAGAGCCCATCACCATGTTCCTCACAAACAGAGTCCATAACTATGTTCCTCACAAACAGAGTACATAACTATGTTCCTCATAGACAGAGCCCATAACTATGTTCCTCACAAACAGAGTACATAACTATGTTCCTCACAGACAGTCCATAACTATGTTCCTCACAGACAGTCCATAACTATGTTCCTCACAAACAGAGTACATAACTATGTTCCTCATAGACAGAGCCCATAACTATGTTCCTCATAAACAGAATCCATAACTATGTTCCTCACAAACAGTCCATAACTATGTTCCTCACAGACAGTCCATAACTATGTTCCTCACAGACAGTCCATAACTATGTTCCTCAAAGACAGTCCATAACTATGTTCCTCATAGACAGAGCCCATAACTATGTTCCTCATAGACAGAGTCCATAACTATGTTCCTCACAAACAGAGTACATAACTATGTTCCTCATAGACAGAGTCCATAACTATGTTCCTCACAAACAGCGTCCATAACTATGTTCCTCATAGACAGAGCCCATAACTATGTTCCTCACAAACAGCGTCCATAACTATGTTCCTCACAAACAGAGTCCATAACTATGTTCCTCATAGACAGAGTCCATAACTATGTTCCTCACAAACAGAGTCCATAACTATGTTCCTCACAAACAGCGTCCATAACTATGTTCCTCACAAACAGCGTCCATAACTATGTTCCTCACAAACAGCGCCCATAACTATGTTCCTCACAAACAGCGCCCATAACTATGTTCCTCACAAACAGCGTCCATAACTATGTTCCTCACAAACAGAGTACATAACTATGTTCCTCATAGACAGAGTCCAAAACTATGTTCCTCATAGACAGAGTCCATAACTATGTTCCTCATAGACAGAGCCCATAACTATGTTCCTCATAGACAGAGTCCATGACTATGTTCCTCACAAACAGAGTACATAACTATGTTCCTCACAGACAGTCCATAACTATGTTCCTCACAGACAGTCCATAACTATGTTCCTCACAGACAGTCCATAACTATGTTCCTCACAAACAGAGCCCATAACTATGTTCCTCACAGACAGTCCATAACTATGTTCCTCACAAACAGAGCCCATAACTATGTTCCTCACAAACAGAGCCCATAACCATGTTCCTCACAAACAGAGTCCATAACTATGTTCCTCACAAACAGAGTACATAACTATGTTCCTCATAGACAGAGCCCATAACTATGTTCCTCATAAACAGAATCCATAACTATGTTCCTCACAAACAGTCCATAACTATGTTCCTCACAGACAGTCCATAACTATGTTCCTCACAGACAGTCCATAACTATGTTCCTCACAGACAGTCCATAACTATGTTCCTCAAAGACAGTCCATAACTATGTTCCTCATAGACAGCGTCCATAACTATGTTCCTCATAGACAGAGCGCATAACTATGTTCCTCATAGACAGAGTCCATAACTATGTTCCTCACAAACAGAGTACATAACTATGTTCCTCATAGACAGAGTCCATAACTATGTTCCTCACAAACAGCGTCCATAACTATGTTCCTCATAGACAGAGCCCATAACTATGTTCCTCACAAACAGCGTCCATAACTATGTTCCTCACAAACAGAGTCCATAACTATGTTCCTCATAGACAGAGTCCATAACTATGTTCCTCACAAACAGAGTCCATAACTATGTTCCTCACAAACAGCGTCCATAACTATGTTCCTCACAAACAGCGTCCATAACTATGTTCCTCACAAACAGCGTCCATAACTATGTTCCTCACAAACAGAGTCCATAACTATGTTCCTCATAGACAGAGCCCATAACTATGTTCCTCACAAACAGCGTCCATAACTATGTTCCTCACAAACAGAGTACATAACTATGTTCCTCATAGACAGAGTCCATAACTATGTTCCTCATAGACAGAGTCCATAACTATGTTCCTCACAAACAGAGTACATAACTATGTTCCTCATAGACAGAGCCCATAACTATGTTCCTCACAAACAGATTCCATAACTATGTTCCTCATAGACAGAGCCCATAACTATGTTCCTCATAGACAGAGCCCATAACTATGTTCCTCACAAACAGCGTCCATAACTATGTTCCTCACAAACAGAGTACATAACTATGTTCCTCATAGACAGAGCCCATAACTATGTTCCTCACAAACAGCGTCCATAACTATGTTCCTCACAAACAGCGTCCATAACTATGTTCCTCACAAACAGCGTCCATAACTATGTTCCTCACAAACAGCGTCCATAACTATGTTCCTCACAAACAGCGTCCATAACTATGTTCCTCACAAACAGAGTACATAACTATGTTCCTCATAGACAGAGTCCATAACTATGTTCCTCACAAACAGAGTACATAACTATGTTCCTCATAGACAGAGCCCATAACTATGTTCCTCATAGACAGAGTCCATAACTATGTTCCTCACAAACAGAGTACATAACTATGTTCCTCACAGACAGTCCATAACTATGTTCCTCACAGACAGTCCATAACTATGTTCCTCACAAACAGAGCCCATCACCATGTTCCTCACAAACAGAGCCCATCACCATGTTCCTCACAAACAGAGCCCATAACCATGTTCCTCACAAACAGAGTCCATAACTATGTTCCTCACAAACAGAGTACATAACTATGTTCCTCATAGACAGAGCCCATAACTATGTTCCTCACAAACAGAGTACATAACTATGTTCCTCATAGACAGAGCCCATAACTATGTTCCTCACAGACAGTCCATAACTATGTTCCTCACAGACAGTCCATAACTATGTTCCTCACAGACAGTCCATAACTATGTTCCTCACAAACAGAGCCCATCACCATGTTCCTCACAAACAGAGTCCATAACTATGTTCCTCACAAACAGAGTACATAACTATGTTCCTCATAGACAGAGCCCATAACTATGTTCCTCACAAACAGAGTACATAACTATGTTCCTCACAGACAGTCCATAACTATGTTCCTCACAGACAGTCCATAACTATGTTCCTCACAGACAGTCCATAACTATGTTCCTCACAGACAGTCCATAACTATGTTCCTCACAAACAGAGTACATAACTATGTTCCTCATAGACAGAGCCCATAACTATGTTCCTCATAAACAGAATCCATAACTATGTTCCTCACAAACAGTCCATAACTATGTTCCTCACAGACAGTCCATAACTATGTTCCTCACAGACAGTCCATAACTATGTTCCTCACAGACAGTCCATAACTATGTTCCTCAAAGACAGTCCATAACTATGTTCCTCATAGACAGCGTCCATAACTATGTTCCTCATAGACAGAGCCCATAACTATGTTCCTCATAGACAGAGTCCATAACTATGTTCCTCACAAACAGAGTACATAACTATGTTCCTCACAAACAGAGTACATAACTATGTTCCTCACAAACAGAGTACATAACTATGTTCCTCACAAACAGCGTCCATAACTATGTTCCTCATAGACAGAGCCCATAACTATGTTCCTCACAAACAGCGTCCATAACTATGTTCCTCACAAACAGAGTCCATAACTATGTTCCTCATAGACAGAGTCCATAACTATGTTTCTCACAAACAGAGTCCATAACTATGTTCCTCACAAACAGCGTCCATAACTATGTTCCTCACAAACAGCGTCCATAACTATGTTCCTCACAAACAGCGTCCATAACTATGTTCCTCACAAACAGCGTCCATAACTATGTTCCTCACAAACAGAGTACATAACTATGTTCCTCATAGACAGAGTCCATAACTATGTTCCTCATAGACAGAGTCCATAACTATGTTCCTCACAAACAGAGTACATAACTATGTTCCTCATAGACAGAGCCCATAACTATGTTCCTCATAGACAGAGTCCATGACTATGTTCCTCACAAACAGAGTACATAACTATGTTCCTCACAGACAGTCCATAACTATGTTCCTCACAGACAGTCCATAACTATGTTCCTCACAGACAGTCCATAACTATGTTCCTCACAAACAGAGCCCATAACTATGTTCCTCACAGACAGTCCATAACTATGTTCCTCACAAACAGAGCCCATAACTATGTTCCTCACAAACAGAGCCCATAACCATGTTCCTCACAAACAGAGTCCATAACTATGTTCCTCACAAACAGAGTACATAACTATGTTCCTCACAGACAGAGCCCATAACTATGTTCCTCATAAACAGAATCCATAACTATGTTCCTCACAAACAGTCCATAACTATGTTCCTCACAGACAGTCCATAACTATGTTCCTCACAGACAGTCCATAACTATGTTCCTCACAGACAGTCCATAACTATGTTCCTCAAAGACAGTCCATAACTATGTTCCTCATAGACAGCGTCCATAACTATGTTCCTCATAGACAGAGCGCATAACTATGTTCCTCATAGACAGAGTCCATAACTATGTTCCTCACAAACAGAGTACATAACTATGTTCCTCATAGACAGAGTCCATAACTATGTTCCTCACAAACAGCGTCCATAACTATGTTCCTCATAGACAGAGCCCATAACTATGTTCCTCACAAACAGCGTCCATAACTATGTTCCTCACAAACAGAGTCCATAACTATGTTCCTCATAGACAGAGTCCATAACTATGTTCCTCACAAACAGAGTCCATAACTATGTTCCTCACAAACAGCGTCCATAACTATGTTCCTCACAAACAGCGTCCATAACTATGTTCCTCACAAACAGCGTCCATAACTATGTTCCTCACAAACAGAGTCCATAACTATGTTCCTCATAGACAGAGCCCATAACTATGTTCCTCACAAACAGCGTCCATAACTATGTTCCTCACAAACAGAGTACATAACTATGTTCCTCATAGACAGAGTCCATAACTATGTTCCTCATAGACAGAGTCCATAACTATGTTCCTCACAAACAGAGTACATAACTATGTTCCTCATAGACAGAGCCCATAACTATGTTCCTCACAAACAGAGTCCATAACTACGTTCCTCATAGACAGAGCCCATAACTATGTTCCTCACAAACAGCGTCCATAACTATGTTCCTCACAAACAGAGTACATAACTATGTTCCTCATAGACAGAGTCCATAACTATGTTCCTCATAGACAGAGTCCATAACTATGTTCCTCACAAACAGAGTACATAACTATGTTCCTCATAGACAGAGCCCATAACTATGTTCCTCATAGACAGAGTCCATGACTATGTTCCTCACAAACAGAGTACATAACTATGTTCCTCACAGACAGTCCATAACTATGTTCCTCACAGACAGTCCATAACTATGTTCCTCACAGACAGTCCATAACTATGTTCCTCACAAACAGAGCCCATAACGATGTTCCTCACAAACAGAGCCCATAACCATGTTC